>NC_057745.1:1829678-1833579 GCF_004010195.1 Chiloscyllium plagiosum | reverse complement strand
ATAGGTAGATGGAGGTGGGGGGTGATGGCGATAGGTTGGAGCAGAGGGTGGAGTGGATCGGTGGGAAAGAAGATGGACAGGAGGGACAGTTCAAGAGGGCAGTGCCGGGTTGGAGGGTTGGATCTGGGACAAGGTCAGGCGAGGGGAGATGAGAAAACTGGTGAAATCGACATTGATACCATGTGGCCTGTGCGTCCCAAGGTGGAAGATGAGGTGTTCTTCCTTCAGGCGTCCGGTGGCTAGGATTTGGCGGTGGAGGGGGCCCAGGACTTGCATGTCCTTGGCGGAGTGGGAGGTGGAGTTGAAGTGTTGGCCACAGGGCAATGGAGTTGTTTAGTGCATGTTTCTCAGAAATGTTCTCTGAAACAGTCCACTAGTTGGCATCCTGTCTCCCCAGTGTAGCTGAGACCACATCAGGAGCAACAGACATAGTAGGTGAGGTGTTTTGATGTGCAGGAATACCTCTGCCAGATGTGGCAGGATGTGCTGGGTGTGTGCACACTGTCTCACAAACACGCACACACACACATACGGCATGGTTGCTGAGTGGTTAGCATGCTGCCTCACAGTGCCAGGGACCCGGGTTCAATTCCCACCCGGGTGACTATCCGTGTGCAGTTTGCACATTCTCCCTGTGTCTGCGTGGGTTTCCTCCGAGTACTCCAGTTTCTTCCCACAATCCAAAGATGTGCTGGTCAGGTGAATTGGCCATGCTAAATTGCCCACAGTGTTAAGTCCATTAGTCTGGGGTAAATATAGGGTAGGGGAATGGATCAGGATGGGTTACTCTTTGGAGGATCAGTGTGGACTTGGTGGGTCGAATAGCCTGTTTCCATAATGTGGGGAATCTAATCTACTCGCACATTCACTGTGCACACACATGCACAAACAAAATTTGAGATATTTTACTTCACTAACTTTGTATATCACTATGGAGATGGTTGTAAAACTGTCCTGACTCCAAGTGGAGTGCATAACCTTGAAATGGTTCCTCACAATAGTGAGATGACAACCAAGGCAGCTCCCTGAGGATGAAGGTTTGGAATGAGAGGCAATATAGTGCCTTCTCACCCATCTCTTCCTGTCCCCTTCCGAGGACAGACTGTCCAGAACTCATTTGCCCACTAGAAAGCCTCCTCCAGTCCTTCCACCCTCTGAAGTGTATATATCAGGGCACAAGGAAGAAGAGAGCTGTGGACAAAGCCTTCCAGTCTTCCCTGAGGAGTCAGGAAAGTGATAAAGCAGGCTGTGAGAACAGAAAGCAAGATTGTGATTAACTGGCTTCAACTCCATTGACAAAGTGAAGATTCTAACTGTTCTTCTGGAATGAACATTGAGGAAAGACAGTGATCTAAACATCTCACCAGAGAGTGTTCAGAATGTGGAACCTGCTACTACAATATTATGAATGTGTTTAAGGAGAAGATAGACAAAACAGGTGGAGGGGGAAAGAAATTGAAGGATATGCTGATGGGGTGATATAGGAGGAGATACATGCAGAGCATGGTTTAAGGATACAGGGTGGGCCATTTAAGACTAAGATGTGGAGAAGTCTTCACCTAGTGAGTGGTGAGCCTGTGGAATTCTCTACCACAGAAAACAACTGAGGCTGAAACATTGAATGTTTTCAAGAAGGAGTTACAGTTCTTTGGACTAAAGGAATTAGAGGGTAATGGGAGAACAGGGGAATGGGGGACTGAACTGAATGGGAGAAAGTGAGGACTGTAGATGCTGGAGATCAGAATCGAAAGTGGAGTGCTGGAAAAGCGCAGCAGGTCAGGCAGCATCCGAGGAGCAGGAGAATCAACATTTCAAGCAAGAACCCTTCATTAGGATTGAGATGAAGGGCTCTTGCCCAAAATGTCGATTCTCCTTCTCTTTGGATGCTGCCTGACCTGCTGTGCTTTTCCAGCACCACACTCTCGACTGAGTTAAATAGCCAACCATGACCATGTTAAATAGCGGAGCAGGCTTGAAGGGCTGAATGGCCTACTCCTGCTCCTAGTTTCAATATGTTGATGTTTATAAACAAGAGCATGGAGCAGTTGGGCCGAATGGCCTTTGGCTCTGCTATAATTGAACAAGTTGAAGAAACCACAACTGCAATAGAAATATAGAGGTATTCACATTTTGAAAATGATGTGGAGGTGCTGGTGTTGGACTGGGGTGGACATAGTTAAAAATCACACAACACCAGGTTATAGTCCAGGAGGTTTATTGGAAGCACTAGCTTTCGGAGCACTGCTCCTTCATCAGGACCTTATAATCCTGCTCCACAGCTACCTGATGAAGGAGCAGCGCTCCGAAAGCTAGTACTTCCAAATAAACCCATTGGACTATAACCTGGTGCATGATCTTTTCTTATAATATATTTTTATTAAGAAAAAATAGAATTTTAAATATTACAACAAACACAAAACAATGCAATTCAAAACAGTACAAAAACAATACAAAACTAAACCAAATAATAAAAAAAATTCCCCAACCCACCCTCCTATACGAATGTATAAACATATATAGAGAAGTATAAAATTAAAAAAAAACCTAAACTGGTTATTTAACTAACTAAATAAATACCTAACAACAAACAAATAAATAGTAATAACTCAGCCCAGCCAAACAAAACACTCATACATTCATAGTTCCTCCTCCCTGGATATTGGACTCATGATGGGCGGCATGGTGGCACAGTGGTTAGCACTGCTGCCTCACAGCACCGGAGACCCGGGTTCAATTCCCGCCTCAGGCGACTGACTGTGTGGAGTTTGCACGTTCTCCCCGTGTCTGCGTGGGTTTGCTCCGGTTTCCTCCCACAGTCCAAAGATGTGCAGGTCAGGTGAATTGGCCATGCTAAATTGCCTGTAGAATTAGGTAAGGAGTAAATGTAGGGGTATGGGTGGGTTGCACTTCAGTGGGTCGGTGTGGACTTGTTGGGCCGAAGGGCCTGTTTCCACACTGTAAGTAATCTAATCTAATAAAGAAACACAATTGTTACGACTATATAAAAGCCCTTGTTAGTGTGGCAGATAAATCTGTGTCCAGGTATTTCAAAAAGGGTTGCCATGTCTTGTAAAAATTCTCAGTTTTGTGGTGTACCATATTTGAGAGAAAATCCAGGGGAATATGCTCTGATATTTAACAATCTTCCGCCAACCCGACAGGCCTGGGGGGTTTTCTGATATCCAACCTAGCAAGATATTCTTCCTTGCACAGAATGTAAGAATATTAAAGAGTTTTGCCTTATGCGAGTCTGGAGGAAATACAATGGGTAGGCCCAAAAGGAGAGAAATAGAGTCCTTCTTCACCCCTATACCTAAAATCCTCTCCATTGCACCCACCACAGCACTCCAATATGTTTGAAGCCTGTCACAAGACCAAAGATAATGGGTAAGAGTACCTGTACAGACCTTGCACTTGGGACATGCTGAAGATACCCCTGGTTTAAATTTTGACAAACGGTCTGGGGCTAGGTGGACCCTGTGGAGAATCTTCAACTGTAAAGCATGGGTCCTATTGAAAATTGATATCTTCCTTGCATTCTCCCAAATATCCTCCCATGCCTCTGAAGAAACTTCAACACCCAGCTCTCTTTCCCACATCTTGCAGAGTCAATCAGACTCATCTGAGGTGGCACCCCCCAATTGGTGATATAGAGTACTGACAGAGAGTGTACTCTGAGCCCTTAGTACCCCTCTTTCTATGTCAGATTTGTAGGGATCAGTCAAAAGTGTGGTCCTTTTTTGAATAAAATCCCTAACTTGAAAAAAACGAAAGAGGTCTCTATTAGATAACTCGTACTTCCGTACTAACTGATCGAAGAACATCATTACATCTCCCTCAAATAAATCACATATGCAAGATATACCCCTAGCTGCCCAACGTTTAAATCCTGAATCTATCA
>NC_057745.1:1822604-1826955 GCF_004010195.1 Chiloscyllium plagiosum | reverse complement strand
AGTTAAAATCTCCCCCTATAATGATGTGCCGAGACTTGAGACTTATCAGTTTAGAAAAAGCATCTACCAAGAATTTAAGAGGATGAGCTGGGGGACAATAAACATTTAAAATGCCATATTCTTCCCCATTTATCAAGGTTTTAAGAATTACAAACCTCCCGTATGTGTCTTTAACACATTCCAACAATTTAAATGAGAGATTTTTCCTAACCAATATAGCCACTCCCCTACTTCTGGTATTAAATGATGAAAAATAAACTCGGTCAAAGCCATTCTGCTGTAATTTCAGATGCTCCTTGTCATCCAAATGTATCTCCTGTAACAAAGCAATATCCACCTTCTACTTTCTAAGACTCAAGGGTACCTTCTTCCTCTTAATTGGTGAGTGATATTCCAGGTACACCATTTAATCAAATCATTAGCCATAATCTTCTGCAATTACATTTAAATTCCAGAGAGGAGGAACCCGAACCACAAATTGCTGAGCCTTAGTGTCGCATGGTCCACCAAATATAAAAACTACATAAACTAAAACCACTACATTTAACAAACATACAAAATTATTAAAAATAAAAAAACAACAAAAACCAGAAAACAAACCAAGATATAAAGCGCCAATAGCCCTGAGTAGGGGAACTCACCCCCTGCCCGGAGGGGGCAACTACCTGTCCCGAACTGCCCATAAACAGGCATCTAACCATCTCAACCACCTTCACTTCTCCCAGCTAGAGCCGCACCGCAAGCACAAGCTAAAAAGAATAAACACCCCATAGAATATCAATATGAATAAAAAAACATTCTTTTCTAAAAAAAGGGGGGAATAAATACCCCAGCCACCCTTTGGTATGTCCTAACTTAGAAATTTAAAATGTACATCTTAACCACCGCCAGACATAGTTTGAACCAAATTCTTATCAATAGAGGAAAAAAAGGGGAAAAACAAAACTCCAACCGGATTTCCTCCATTTCTTTTACAGAATGATAAACACATACCCAAGCAACAATATTTATACATACTACAATTGTTTAAATTAGGTTAGTTTGTCCACAAAGTCTTTTGCCTTCTCCAATGTATCAAAGATATGCCTGGATCCATCTAAGGTGATCCGAAGCACTGCCGGATATCTCAGGGAGTACTGAATCCCAAGCTCCTTCAATCTTCTCTTGACACCATCATACGATTTTTGTTTCTGGATCACCGCCGCTGAAAAGTCCTGAAAAAACATGTTCTTGGACCCTTCGTAAATTAGGGCCTTTGGATCCTTCCCCTGGAGTCTGGAAGCCTCCATGACTCTCTCCTTCTCCCGGTAATGATGGAACCGCACCAGGAAAGGACGAGGGCATTGAACCCAGACCTGACCTCCGTGCTGCGACCCGGTGAGCCCTCTCTATCTTCAATCTTCTCATGCCAGTCTCCAAGTCAAGGAATTTCGGAAGCCAATCTTCAACAAATTCCGCAGGCCGCTCACCTTCCTTACCCTCAGGCAGACCGATGATCTGAATGTTTTTTCTCCTGCCCCTGTTTTCAAGATCATCCAATTGGTCACGTAAATTACGAACCTGCGTCTTCAGGGTTTGGGATCTCTTCCTTGAATGAACTGGCATCAGCTTCCACCACTGTGACCCTGTGCTCCACCTCATCCATCCTCTTCTCCAGGTCTCCCAGCTGCTGCTCATGCTTCTGCAGCATGAGAGCGATTGGAGCCAGCTTCTCTTCAATCTGTTTCCCCAACATCTCGCGAGATTTCGAGAGCTGGTTCACCAGGTCCTGGAGAGTAATCGGCTCCGAGGCTGCTGCAGGCTGAGCTGCAGGCCCAGCCTCAGATGCTCCTCCTCCCTTTTTAGGCATTTCTGAACAGCTGAAAATACAGGTAAGTCAATTTTTAAATGTTTCTTGGGGCTCCACAATCTTTCCAACGCCCCAAGAAATCCTGATGACCTGGGTTGGGTGGGTTAAAGGACTGTCCTGCTCCTGCTGCGATGCGAAGTTCTGCAGTGTGATCTTAGATCCTTGGTGCATGATTTTTAACTTCATTTTGAAAAGATGTTCTTCAACATAGGAACAAGTAATTCTGAAGATTTGGCCTGCATAAATCCCAAGGGATGAGGTTTACTGAGTCATTGTTCATTCATTGAAAGCAATGACACACTGGAGTGGCACTGAGCAACTGGATGCCATATCTCAGAACCATTTCAGCTGTTGTTGAATACCTGTTAAAACATGAGCTTCATTTCCAATCTGGTGCTGTACTGTCTGGGATGGATGGTTTCCATTGCCTTCTGTTCCTCTCCTGAAGCTGTCAGAAACATCTGCTCAGCAAGAACAGCACCCTCCCTCAGCCCACTCCCCACTCCTCCTCCCCCCCCCCGAGGGTAAAGCTGGGAGATCCTTCAGCTTTATCCTTCCTGCACTGTCTGAGCCAGACCACAGAAACCTGGCTTCTAGCATTGTCAATATCCCTCAGCAATTGCTAAATGTGGTTCTATGTGCTTTGTTATCTGGACATTTTGCCAGACTTTAATATTATTGAAATTGATTAACATTTACATTTGAAGAGTGGAGTGAGTTGTATTTTTATAGTGCCTGTTGCATCCCTCAGGCTATCCTAAATAACTTCACAACCAATGATGAATTCATTTGAAATGCAGCCAGGTGTAGATAATAGATGCCCAGCGAGCTTCCCCTACCAAAACATGAATCAATGACCCAGATGGTTAGGCTGAAGGGGGAAGTGCTAGGACCCAGGAAGGATTTAACTGCTGTCTGACTCATGACATTAAACTTGAAAGCATGCAGAAAAGATTTACAAGGATGTCGCCAGGGCTTGAGGTTTTGAGCTATAGGGAGAGGCTAAATAGGCTGGGGCTGTTTTCCCTGGAGCGTCAGAGGCTGAGGAGTGACCTTATAGAAGTCTATAAAGTCATGAGGGCATGGATAGGGTAGTTAGACAAAGTCTTTTCCTTGGGGTGGGAGAGTCCAGAACTAGAGGGCATATAGGTGTAGG
This sequence comes from Chiloscyllium plagiosum, assembly GCF_004010195.1. Classification (NCBI taxonomy): domain Eukaryota; kingdom Metazoa; phylum Chordata; class Chondrichthyes; order Orectolobiformes; family Hemiscylliidae; genus Chiloscyllium; species Chiloscyllium plagiosum. The sequence continues at coordinate 1,823,950 of NC_057745.1, read as the reverse complement.
GTGAGGGTTAAAATTATAAAAGGGAGTAAGGGGCATCTCCTTCATGTAGTAGGTGGAACAAGCTGCCAGAAGACGTGATGGAGACATGGTACACTTACAACATTTAAAGGCATGGATGGGTATATGAATAGGAAGGGTTTAGAGGGATATGGGTCAAATGCTGACAAATGGGACTAGATTAATTTAGGATATCTGGTTGGTATGGACGAGTTGGACCGAAGGGCCTGTTTCCATGCTGTACAACTCTTTAGAATTTTTTTACACCATCACAGAGGGCTGAGGATTTTGCAACCTTCATGCTTACTTTGTTAGTGAACAGAGGGCTAGGGCACAAAAAATTGGCAGTGCCATTCAGAGAAGTCGGGAGGGTTTTTGGCGGCAGAATTTGGTTTAATCCAGCAGTGGTGCAATAGAGGCACGTGTCTGGGGCTGAGACATTATTGATTGAATTGTAATTGCTTGATGCACTAGGAGTCCTCTGCCAGTAAATTATATTCCAAAGCAGCTGTCCTCTCTTTGTCAGCCACTTGTAGACTGGTAACTGGAGCAGGGAAGTGTTTTCAGCTCAGCATTTCAATGCTTGTAGCAATTAAAATCATTATTAGTATTGACATATTAGAAAAAACGGTTTTTCTTGCTGTTGACCCTGATATGACTTTGGTTTTTTGAATAGAGTCCAATTCAAGGTGAATGGATTAGATAAATTGCTTTAAAGGCATTATTTTAATTCTGTACATCAGTAGCCCACATCTATCACCTGCCTTCCACCTCCTGCAACACTCTAAGATTTCAGTGCTCTGCTAATTCCAGACTTTTACACATCCCCAATTTCATCAGCTCACCATCAGTAGTTGTTTTTTTTTACTGCAGCCTGGACTCTGTGCTTTGGAGCTCTCTCCCTAAACACCTCCTTCTGCCTCTCCTTCCTCTTCCTTTAAGGCAATGTCCAGATTACAGAGAAGGAGGTGATGGATGTCTTAAAACACATAAAGGTGAATAAATCCCTGGGACCTGATCAGGTGTACCCATGAACTCTGTGGGAAGCTAGGAAAGTGTTAGCTGGTGCCTTGCTGAGATATTTCTATCATCAATAGCCATGGGTGAGCAAACTTGGGGCGCATGGTATTGGGGGCAAAGTACTAACTTGGATTGAAAGTTGGTTGGCTGATAGGAAACAAAGAGTAGTGATAAACGGCTCCATTTCGGAATGGCAGGCAGTGACCAGTGGGGTACCGCAGGGATCAGTGCTGGGACCGCAGCTTTTTACAACATATATTAATGATATAGAAGATAGTATTAGTAATAACATTAGCAAATTTGCTGATGATACTAAGCTGGGTGGCAGG
>NC_057745.1:1817875-1822519 GCF_004010195.1 Chiloscyllium plagiosum | reverse complement strand
GTGAGACCACACCTGGAGTACTGCGTGCAGTTCTGCTCTCCAAATTTGAGGAAAGACATTCTGGCTATTGAGGGAGTGCAGCGTAGGTTTATGAGGTCAATTCCTGGAATGGCGGGACTACCTTACGCTGAAAGACTGGAGCGATTGGGCTTGTATACCCTTGAGTTTAGAAGGCTGAGAGGGGATCTGATTGAGACTATAAGATTATTAAAGGATTGGACACTCTGGAGGCAGGAAACATGTTTCCACTGATGGGTGAGTGCCGAACCAGAGGACACAGCTTAAAAATACAGGGTAGACCTTTTAGGACAGAGATGAGAAGAAACTTCTTCACCCAGAGAGTGGTGGCTGTGTGGAATGCTCTGCCCCAGAAGGCAGTGGAGGCCCAGTCTCTGGATTCATTTAAGAAAGAGTTGGATAGAGCTCTCAAGGATTGTGGAATCAAGGGTTTTGGAGATAAGACAGGAACAGGATACTGATTAAGGATGATCAGCCATGATCATATTGAATGGTGGTGCAGGCTTGAAGGGCAGAATGGCCTACTCCTGCACCTATTGTCTATTGTCTATTGTGAGGTGCTGGAAGTCTGGAATTTGACTAATGTGGTGCCATTATTTAAGAAAGGCAGTAAGGAAAAGCCAGGGAACTATAGACCAGTAAACCTGACAACAGTGGTGGGCAAGATATTAGAAGGGATCCTGAGGGACAAGATTTACATGTATTTGGAAAGGCAAGGACTGATTACGGATAGTCAACATGGCTTTGTGCCTGGGAAATCATGTCTCACCAATCTGATTGAGTTTTTTTGAAGAAGTAACAAAGAAGATTGATGAGGCCAGAGCGGTGAACATGATCTATATAGGCTTCAATAAGGCGTTCGACAAGGTTCCCCATGGGAGACTGGTTTGTAAGGTTAGATCTCATGGAATACAGGGAGAACTAGCCATTTGGATACAGAACTGGCTCAAAGGTAGAAGACAGAGGATGGTGGTGGATGGTTGTTTTTCAGACTGGAGGCCTGTGACCAGTGGAGTGCCATAAGGATCGGTGCTGGGTCAACTACTTTTCGTCATTTACATAAATGATTTGGATACGAGCATAAGAGGTATAGTTAGTAAGTTTGCAGATGACACCAAAATTGGAGGTGTAGTGGACAGCGAAGAGGGTTACCTTGGAGTACAACTGGATCTTGATCAGATGGGCCAATGGGTTGAGAACTGGCAGATGGAGTTTAATTCAGATAAATGCAAGGTGCTGCATTTTGGGAAAGCAAATCTTAGCAGGACTTATACACTTAATGGTACAGTCCTAGGGAGTGTTGCTGAACAAAGAGACCTTGGAGTGCAGGTTCATAGCTCCTTGAAAGTGGAGTCGCAGATAGATAGGATAGTGAAGAAGGCATTAGATATGCTTTCTTTTATTGGTCAGTGCGTTGAGTTTAGGAGTTGGGAGGTCATGTTGCGACTGTACAAGACATTGGTTAGGCCACTTTTGGAATATTGCGTGCAATTCTGGTCTCCTTCCAATTGGAAAGATGTTGTGGAACTTGAAAGGGTTCAGAAAAGATTTACAAGCATGTTGCCAGGGTTGGAGGATTTGAGCTATAGGGAGAGGCTGAACAGGCTGGGGCTGTTTTCCTGGAGCGTCAGAGGCTGAGGGATGACCTTATAGAGGTTTATAAAATCATGAGTGGCATGGATAGGATAAATAGGCAAGGTCTTTTCCCCAGGGTGGGGGAGTCCAAAACTAGAGGGCAAAGGTTTAGGGTGAGAGGGGAGAGATATAAAAGGGACCTAAGGGGCAACTTTTTCACACAGAAGGTGGTATGTGTATGGAATGAACTGCCAAAGGAAGTGGTGGAGGCTGATACAATTGCAACATTTAAAATAATTTTGGATGGGTATATGAATAGGAAGGTTTTAGCGGCGATATGGGCCAACTGCTGGCAAATGGGACTAAATTAATTTAGGGTATCTGGTCGGCATGGACGAGTTGCACCGAAGGGTCTGTTTCTGTGCTGTACATCTCTGTGACTCTATGACTCTAATTCTGTAGCTACCTTCCCCCCCGACCCTCATTCCCACTCTCCTATTTATCTCTCAGCCCCCTTCCTCCCCCATCCCCTCCAAACATTCCTGATGAAAGGCTTATGTCTGAAACATCGTCTGTCCTGTTCCTTGAATGCGGCCTGACCTGCTCTGCTTTTCCAGCACCACATTTTTAGACTCTAATTCTATAGTGGGAATGCTACTGGCCTGGTAATTCAGAATCCCAAGTTCTATAGTGGACTGAGGACATGGATTCAAGCTCCCCCATTGCAGCTGGTGGGGGTGGGGGTGGGGGTGGGGGTGGGGAGCATTTCGTTCGGTTAATCGAATGCCAGACAATCGAGGTTCCTCTGTAATGAGATCAGCCGTGATCTATTGGATAGTGAAGGAGGCTGAGAGGCAAAATGACCTATGTATCTGAACTATATGGCTGTAATTAATAAATCTGAAGTTCAAGGATACACTCTCAGTAAAGGTACAGTTCTTGTAGTGCAATGGTAGTGTCTCTACCTCTGAGCCAAGAGACCGGGTCCATGTCCCACCTTCTCTGGAGATGTGTCATAACATCTCTGAACAGGTTGATTTGAATAAAAGACATTTTCAGTGAAGGTGACCATGACGAATTGCTGTAAAATTCACACACATGTCCTGTAGGGAGGGAAATCTGTTTTCCTGACCTGGTCTGGACTCCATGTGACTCCAGGCACACACCATGATTGATTCTTGACTGCCCCCTAAATAATTAGGGATAGACAACAAATACTGGCTTAGCCAGTCACATCACATCCATTGAACAAATAATTTAAAAGGTGTTCCATATAACCTACCACTTGACTTTGTTTGCCTATGCCTGTGTTACATTTGATTTGATAAAACTGCTGTAAAACATTTTATTTTGTTTTTATAACTTAGTAGCTTAATTTCATAGTTCCCTTTTTCCATTCCTGTTTTCATTTCTCTCATGATACTAGATTAGATTAGATTAGATTACCTACATTGTGGAAACAGGCCCTTCGGCCTAACCATTCCACACCAAACCTCCGAAGAGTAGCCCACCCAGACCCACTTCCCACTGACTGATGCACCTAACACTATGGGCAATTTAGCGTGGCCAATTCACCTGACCCGCACATCTTTGGACTGTGGGAGGAGACCAGAGTACCTGGAGGAAACCCTCGTAGCAGACGGAAGGCCACAGTCTGTCCAGCAGACGGCAGGGCCAGTCCGTCCAGCAGACGGAAAGCCACAGTCCGTCCAGCAGATGCCAAGCCACAGTCCGTCCAGCAGTCGGCAGGGCCAGTCCATCCAGCAGACGGAAGGCCACAGTCCGTCCAACAGACAGCAGGCCCAGTCTGTCCAGCAGACGGCAGGGCCAGTCCATCCAGCAGACGGAAGGCCGCAGTCCATCCAGCAGATGGCAAGCCCAGTCCGCCCAGCAGACGGCAGGGCAAGTCCGTCCAGCAGAAGGAAACCACACCCAGCAGACGCCAGGCCCACTCCATCCAGCAGATGGAAAACCAGAGTCCATCCACAAACAACAAAAGCAAACTGCTGCAGATGCTGGGAAGCTGGTAAAAAGGACAATAGCAGAAAACTCTCAGCAGCAGTGACAGTGTCTGTGGAAAGTGAAATAGAGTTCATGTTTCAGGCCAGTGACTGCTCACAGCATTGATAAACGTGTCAGATTAAACAACATTTAATTAAGGACGGAGGTAGGGAAAGGGCTGAGGTCATTCTCACTTTGTTGTTTATGGGATCATGCTGTACACAAATTGGCTACCATATTTCCTTCATTGTGGCAATAATTACATTTCATAAAGTATTTAATTGGATGTAAATTCCTTTGGGATTTTCCAAGGTTGTGAAAGGTGCTATATCAATGCAGATTATTTTCCTATTGCCCAGCATCCTTTCCTTCTGCTCTATAATCAGCAGGTACATTTCTGGTTGATACCAATTCCTTCTTCAAACCAAACTCTTTGCGTAAACATCTCTGCTTACAAACACACCCTCTAATTGCACCCTCCGTAACATCCTTTCAGCCTCTTAAATGTCAATGGGTTTTATCTCCACTTCACTGAGTCACAGTAGAATCATGAGCTGCTGCTTCTGAAACTGCAGGAACAATGGCTGGTCCCTCCCAACGGCTGATGGAGATCAGCCAAGCTGCAGGTTTCTGAAAATCAGAAATGAGAAGGATTGGACTCTGAAAAGCCTGTTCTGGATCAGTGGTGCTGGAAGAGCACAGCAATTCAGGCAGCATCCGACGAGCAGCAAAATCGACATTTTTTACAAACCCACCAACTCCCACAGCTGCCTGGATTACACCTCTTCCCACCCTATCTCTTGCAAAAATGCCATCCCATATTCCCAATTCCTCCGCCTCCGCCGTATCTGCTCCCAGGAGGACCAGTTCCACCACAGAACACACAAGATGACCTCCTTCTTTAGAGACCGCAATTTCCCTTCCCATGTGGTTAAAGATGCCCTCCAATGCATCTTGTCCACATCCCGCACCTCCGCCCTCAGGCCCCACCCCTCCAACCGTAACAAGGACAGAACGCCCCTGGTGCTCACCTTCCACCCTACAAACCTC
>NC_057745.1:1790413-1816909 GCF_004010195.1 Chiloscyllium plagiosum | reverse complement strand
AGCTTATCTCTCCACGCTTCAGGCTCTCTGCCTTTATTCCTGATGAAGGGCTATTGCCCGAAACGTCGATTTTGCTGCTCGTCGGATGCTGCCTGAATTGCTGTGCTCTTCCAGCACCACTGATCCAGAATCTGGTTTCCAGCATCTGCAGTCATTATTTTTACCTCTTAAAAGCCTGTGTTAGCCCAAGATTCTAGAGCAATGGCTGAATGTGTGTCTGGGTGTAGGTGTGGATTGTGTAGGTGTAGCTGGGTGTTGGATTGCATCTGGGCGTAGGTAGAGGTGTATGTAGATGTGTATAGGTGTGTTTGGCTGTAGGTGTAGGTGTGTACATATGTTTGGGTGTAGATGTGTCAGATTAAACACTGTTGAGGGTTGGTAAATGGTTAATGGAGCTGATGAAAAGGTCAGCATAGCTCCAGGAGAACCACAATGGACTTGTCAACAGGAGGCGTCTTGAGTTTATGAGAAGGGATTTATTGGCAGGCCCAGGTTTCAGCTGGGAATGTTGGACTTAGGGTGTCCTGAACCTCTGAACGAACTTCCCATTGCTCAGGAACATTAGTCCCTGAACACACTGCTATGGAATGGGGATATTTACTGCTCAGTTAAGACTTCAGCACGGAATTACTCACTGTGCAAATTCATTCCTAACACTAACCTCTACAAATCTGAGCTCATTCAAAACGTGCTGTCACTATCCTAATTCGGATCTAGTCCCAGTCACCCATTCCTCCCTGCCTTCACCATCCACACTCACTGACCTCCCCTGGCTCACTATCTGGCAGCACCTCCATTTTAAATGTCTCATCCTTGTGTCATTGGAATAAGATTGGAGGGAGAGATTATGGTCGTTATTGATCCCAATGCTGAGTTGAGTAGAGGCAGAGTTGAAAGGGACGGTGTTACATCTTTCTACAGCTTTCTACCATATAAGGAAGTTCAACAATGTTTGACCATGACTCTGCTTCCATCTTGCTCTACATGTTTTGGTTCCTTCCTCCTTTGTTTGGTTTTTATCACGTTTCCTTCTTTATCCCTACACGTTGCATTCTCATGGACCCGGTGGCAATTCACATCCCAACTGGACACAATCTTCCATTACCCCTCGTGAAGTCTGTTGCAGCATGAAATCTTTTGTTGTTTATCTGTTGTGATTTCATTGAATGGTGGTCAGACTTGTTGGGCTGAATGGCCTACCATCACTCCTACACTGAATGATCTTAATTGTTCCTGCCCCACACTCTTATCACAGCCTTTCTGCTTTGATCTTCCTGCCCCTTCCCCATTTCACCAGCCTAAAAACTCTTTAATTTCAATTTCTCTTTAATTCTGATTAACAATTATTGTCCTGAAATGATCATTCTGTTCCTCTCTCCCTAGAACTCTATCCAGTTGTTTTGCAAAATCTCAATTTAAATTTCCAACATCTGCAGCATTTTACTGCTCTATCAATTGCTTTCCTTTAATTCATTCATGGGATATAGGTGTCGCTGGCTGGGCCCAGCATTTATTGCCCATCCCTAGTTGCCCCTTGAGGAGGAGGTGGGGGTGAGTTGCCTTCTTGAACCTCTGCAATCTGTTTAGTGTGAGTACCCCCCCCCACTCTGTTAGGAGGGAGATCCAGGATTTTCACCCACAGTCACTGGAGGAACATTCAAATTTGATGTTCTTGCACTTGTCCTGATGATTGAGAGACAAAATATTTTCATACACACGTAGAATAAACGCCCAGGTGGGGATTCTCTGGTCAATAAACTCGATACAGAGAATAGCTTTCATCAGCTGTGATTGACTTGAGATCACGTGTCTGCCATACTTTTGGTTTAGTTCCTGATGCACAGATTGTGGAAAAGCTTTTATCTTTTCCTGACATTAATGATATTTTCTTTGGCATTCTGTTTTTTAAAATCCATCAACAAACCTTCAAACTCCACAGCCCCAGGCACTTTCATTGGTAAGATTTTATGTGTCAGAGGTCACAAGTGATGGAATTTCTTCAGTTGACACATTGCCAGTTTGGGTTGGAATCACGGATCTCAGAGCACTCTGATTTACCTGGGTCACACATGATGTGTTGACACGCATCATTTATGGTGTTTTATGATTGGTGTTTTATGATTGAACCTTCACCCTTTACAGTTAGAGATAGACCCTGGAAGGGTGACATCATGCGACCAAAGCAGATCGTTGAGATTGTTAGCAAACCAGGATCTAAAGCAAAGGAATTCCTTTTATTTTCACACACAATCCCCCCATTGTTTGGACATCAGGGAGTGACTGTTTTGGTGTAATTGCAATTCATGATCTGATTCTTTTAACTGAGGGAGCTCAGAGGCCGTGGGTGTTTCAGTAAGAAAATTTACCCTCTTCACTTAGAATTGTTCATGTGTAGGAAGAGCAAGCTTTAAACAAAGCATCTCAGAAATGTTACAGTGCCCAGGGAGGCCATTCGGCCCAGTGTGTCTGCACCAATTCTATTGCGCCAATCTCCTGCCTCCTCCCCACATCCTGCACACCACTTCCATCCAGTTACCCGAATGTACTCTCTTGAATGTCTCAATCGACCCTGCTTGCACCACATTTCCAGGCAGTGCATTCTCAACCCTCATTACGGGCTGAGTGAAAAAACTATTGCCTCACTTCATCTTTGAATCTTTTGCACATCACTTTAAGTCTAAGCCACTTGTTCTTTTTTCTTTAACAAACAGAAAATGGTTGTGCTTACCTATTAAATCTAGCCACAGTTGATTTTGAAAACCTCCATCAAACCTCCTGTCAGCCATTCCCCTTTTGTTTTCCACATTGGGCTTTACAGCACTAGGGGAAGCCATTCATTCCATTGAGCTGGTACTGGCTCCTGGAAAGGATTAATAAATGAAGTGCTCTTTTTCTTTTCCCATAGCCATGTGAACGTTTTTTTAATCAATGATTCAAGAGTTTATCTACTTTCCTTTTGGAAGTTACAATTGTGTCTGCTTCCAGTGGCACTGACAGACAGATCAAGAATGAGAGAGGGCACAGGTTTAAGTTCATTGACACTAGAAGCAATGGTGTGTTGAGGAGAAACATTTCCACGCTCTGGGTGGTTAGGATCTGGAATACATTGCCTGAACTTGTGGTGGTAAGAGGGTCAGTGAGGCTTATTGGATCCTTATCTGTAAAGAAGAAAATGGCAGGGTCATGGCAGAGAAAGAATAGGAGTGGCACACACAGTGAATTGCTGCAATAGAGGGTCAGCATGGTTATGATGGGCAAATGGCCTACTTCAGTGCTGTAAAAATTCTGTAAACAACACATTCCAGATCACAACAACTCGCTGTGTGAAAAAAATAATTCGCTTTATCTTCCCCCGCCAGTTCTTAGGTGAAATATTTTAAATTTGTATCATCCAGTCATTCCCTGGCAGTGTATTACAGACCCCCACCACCTTCTGGGTAAAAGAGGTTTTCCTCTAAATCTCCTGCCTTTCACTTTAAAATTATGCCTCTTTTTACTGACCCTTTGAGAACAGCTGTTTTCTATCCTCCCTCACAATCTGATACACATCAACTGGGTCCCTCTTCCGACTTCTCAGCTCTAAAGAAAACACCCTGGCTTAATGGCTGAACTGCTCCAATCCAGGCTACACCCTGGTGAATCCCCTCACCCTTCATCTACTGTCCTCCTGCAAACTGTTTCACCTCATTTAGTCTATCAAAGCAATTCATCATTTGGATAATAACCTCTCCTTTAAGGCGACCAGTCTCAGCCTCTCCAGAATCACCACAATAATTGCAGTCCCTCATCGTTGGTACCATTCCTGTAAATCCCCTCTGCAACCTCTCTCTATCGGAGTTTTAATTATGACTAATTCTGGGCAGCATACCTTCACAGCAAAGTATTTGTTTCTCCAGTGTATCGTTGTAATCCTGTTTTCTGGCAATTGATTCTAATCTGTCCCAGATCCTAAGAGCCTCCTGTTATGTCCTAGTGTCCACAAATGGGCACCCTAATCAGGATTTACTCATTCAGGAAGTATTGAAAGTTTTAAGTCAGTCACAGGATGAGATTCACATGGAACAAGATAGGAGCAAATAATAAATCACAACGATCACTCTGGTAGTTAGTTGGCGATTCCTGATGGCTGCTTTGCAGGAATGTTAATATTTGCACAATAAGACTGAAGTGTATTCAGCCCTGGAGGCAGGAATTGAAGCCGGCCACCTGGATTTATTCATTGAAGCTTTCAATTTGACCTAACCCTGTTTGTTTGCTCTGTTCTCTCTCCACTGCCTCCTTTGTTGTCTAGCTGTCTCCTTGAAGAATATCACTGTGGTCATGGTTGATTTGAACTTCTCTCCCTCGTTTCTCTTAAACTCCAAAGGTGTTCCCCACAGCCTGCAGCCGGTCCTGATTTTGTGTTAATGCTACTCTGTCAGTGTAAGTAGTGGATGGGTCAGAGGAATGAAACAACTCCTGTTGTCAGTGTAAACAGCTAATTGCAGCTGCCTAAGGACCTTGCCTTGTCAGGAATAGGTGGGGTTTTCAATCCAGTAAGTACCGATGCTGTTCAAAACGGTTAGCATGTTGAAGATATTTTAAAAGAAAAAGACAAGACTTACATTTATATGACACCCATCTCAACTTCCAGATGCTCCACAGAGCTTTATTGCCAAAATGTTACCACAATAATGTAAGAAATCAAACAAAAAAAATTGCACACAGCAAACGTCCACTGCAACAATATGATAATGGTGTTGACTGAGATTGAAATGCTGTTCAGGGCACACGGGGATTCTCCCTTCTTCCCTCTGAGGATAGCAGTGTGGGATTCTTTACTTTCACGTGGGAGCTGATAGTGCAGCACATCCTCCATTACTGCACTGGAAGTCTCTGGCTTGGGGTTTAAACCCTCAACCTTCTGACTCAAAGGTGAGAGGCTTTTTCTTAAATGGGAGTCGAATGTTACTGACAAGGCCAATATTTCTTGCTCATCCCTAATTGCCCCTTGACAAGGTGGTGGTGAGTCACCTTCTCCAAACTGCTGCAGTCCAGATGATGTAGGGACATCACAGTGCTTGTTGGGAGGGTATTCTGGGAATTTTACTCAGTAACAGTGAAACCTCATTAATACTTTTCCAAATTAAGATAGTGTCTGGCTTGGGGAGAACTTTCAGGGGGTGGTGTTCCCGAGCATTTGCTGCCCTTGTCCTTCCTATTTAAAGAAAATGGTGTGTTTGGAAAATACTGTTGGAGAAGTCTTGGTGAGTTCCTGCTGCTCTTCATGCAGAGGGTATACCATGCTGTTACTGTGTTGGTGGTGGATGGGGTACCATTCAAATGGGTAGCTTTGTCCTGGATGGTATCAAACCTCTTGAGTGTTGTTGGAGCCACAGACATCAGACAACGGGGAGTATTCCATCACACTGCTGACTTGTGCCTTGTAGATAGTGGACAGGATCTGGTGAGAGAGGTGGTGAGTTACACACCAGTGAATTTACAACTTCTGAACTGCTCTTGTAGACATTATCTTCATATGGCTGGTCGAGTTCAGGTTCTGGTCAATGGTAATCCCCAGGATGTTGCTGGGGAATTCAGTGATAGTCATGCTCCTGACTAATAAGGGGCGTTAGTTCAACGCTGTCTTGTTGTAGATGGCCATTGTCTGGAACTTGTGAATCGTGAATGTGACCTGGCACTTCCCAGCTCAGTCTAATTGAGGCTGCTAGCTCCTGAGCCATCACTGACACCAAGCAGCTCCTTTTAACTGGAACTTTTGGTGATGAGAAATGGCTGTGCTATAGGTTGACTGTGTGTGTTAAATGCAGGTATATGAGTGGCATAATATCATCTTACCTTTTCTTCGTCTTTCTTGCAAATTATTTTACTGAAATCCAAAGCTGTCCATGTTTACCCCATTCTTATCCTGGACATTATCAATGGGATTAGAATAAAGAACAAAGAAAATTTACAGCCCAGGAATGGAGCCTTTGGCCCTCCAAGCCTGAGCCGATCCAAATTTATTGTCTAAACCTGACGGTCAATTCCTAAGCATCTGTATCCCTCTACTCCCCACCTACTCTTGCAATTATCCAGATGCATCTTTTTTTTTTATATAGATATTTTTATTAGAAATTTAACATTTTTACAAGTTTACAAAAATAAACAAAACTCTCAGGTATAAACATTGATATACAATTAGCTCAAATATACAATAGCCAAAATTTGACAAAAAAAAACAAAACAACAAAAAAAAAACCGAAAAGAAAAAAAAACAAACAAACAAAACTCAACTATCTACTAATCTAACCTTCCAGATGCATCTTAAATGAATCTACCGTGTCTGCCTCTACCACCTCTGCTGGCAACGTTTTCCAAACGCCGACCACCCTCTGTGTGAAGTACTTGCCGTGTGTATTCCCCTTAAACTTTCCACCTCTCACCTTGAAAGCATGACCTCTCGTTATTGAATCCTTCACCCTGGGAAAAAGCTTGTCTCTATCCACCCTGCCTATACCCTCCATATTTTATAAACCTCAATCAGGTCCCCCCTCAATCTCCTTTTTTCTAATGAAAACAATCCTAACCTACTCAACCTCTCTTCATAGCTAGCACCTTCCATACCAGGCAACATCCTCGTAAACCTTCTCTGCACCCTCTCCAAAGCGTCCACATCCTTTTGGTAATGTGGCGACCAGAACTGTACACAGTATTCTAAATGAGGCCGAAGCAATGTCTTGTACAATGTTAACATGACTTGCCAGCTCTTATACTCAATAACCCGTCCAATGAAGGCAAGCATATGATATGCCTTCTTGACCACTCTATCCACCTGTACAGCAACCTTTAGGGTACAATGGACCTGTACTCCCAGATCTCTCTGCCCATCAACGTTTTCCAAGGCTCTTCCCAAGACTGGCTTATACATAATGGGCTGAAGGGCCTCTTTCTGTGCTGTAAATATGCTTTGTCTCTGTCCTCACCTCTCTGTCTTTTGAGCTCCTGCTATCTGTAATTGTGTGCACTTTCCTGTCTTAACTGGAAATCTACAAAGGCCTTGAAAAGGTAGCAATCAGCTTAAACACTGGATTGTCTATTGCACATGTGCTATCCACAGGATAGTGTACGAAAAACCCCAAGCCTGTGAACACCAGCATTTTGACTGACAGAGCAGGAGGTGCTGATGAGCACCATCAGTTCCAATATTCTCTCTTCCCCTTGAAATCACACACTGGTAATGAACAGCTGTGCCTCAGAGATTCCTGTCTCATTCCTGATCCCCTCCAGCAGTTGGGGTAGTTTGTAGTTTAGCCTTGATTGTGGTGTAACAGCCTCAAAAGGCAGAATAATCTCTTCCTGCTTCTAAATGCTTATCCTAAAATCCTTGGCTGAATTGGATGAGCTGTGACAAGTGGAAACACTCCAGGAATATACAGTATCACATCCAAAATATTACTTGCAAGTTCTTTTCTAAGCTACAAGGATTTACACTTGCTCTTGTTTAATTTTACTTTATACTCGGTAACCTTTCACTCTGTTACAAATCTGGCCAGCAAGGAGATTGGGGATTCCAATGTCACACATGACAGAAGCAGTTTTTGTTGTCTAAATCTAGTACACATTGCCTCCCAGTATAGTTTCATGTTTATAATCATGTTTAAGTTCATTCAAATAGTTTTTATTTATTCTTTCATGGGATGTGGGCACTGATGTCACGACCGTAATTGCCTTTGAATAGCATGACTTGCTTGGCAATTTCAGAGAACATTTCAGAATCAAAAACATTGCTGTGAGTCTGAAGTCACATGTAGGTCAGGTCGAATAAGGATGGTCAATTTCTTGCCTCAAAGGGCATGAGTGAATTTTACTCCAATTGATTATTATTACAATAGTCCCCTTTACTGAGATGAAAGCTTTCAATTTCAGGTGATTAATTACAGGCAGAGGGGCCAGCTGCAGGGTTAGGCCATTCAGCCCCTCCAACCTGCTGTGCTGTTCAATATAATCACGGCTGATCTGACTGTAACCTCAGATCGACATTCCCACCTGCCCATAAATTTCCATTGCTTTGCTCACTCAGCCAGTTCAAAGGACTCCAAGATCTGGAGTCACATGTAGGCCAGACAGAGTAAGGATGGCAGATTTTCTTCTCTAATAGATTCCAGGTAATTAGTGGGAGGTTTAGAGGGGGTGTGTGGCAGAATATTTTCACCCAGAAGCTCATGGGAATCTAACACTAATCTGTAAGGGTTTGAGAGGCAGAAACCCTCGTCACATTGAGGAAGTATTTAGATGTGCGCTTGCAATGCCAAGGCAAACAAGGCCATTGGCCAACTGCTAGGAAATGGGATTAGAATAGTGAGGTGGTTGTTTTAGACTGACACAGACTTAGTGGGCTGAAGGGCCTTTATCTGTGCTATAGACCTCCATGACTCCACTAGCTACCAAGCTGGGGTTTGAACCCTCATCTCTCGAGTATTAGTTTGATCCTTTGGGTTACTAGCCTAGTAATATTAGCATTATACCACTGGTTCCCCAGTCATATACATTATGTGACAGTGCCACATGTAAAGTATAGCTCAGTAATGGTTCAAGAATTCTGGGATTTACCCAAACATACTGATGGATATACTAACAGACAATAGCAAGCATCATCTCTCTCTCTCTCTCTCTCTCTCTCTGTTCCTACATGCTTGTGCCCTCTGAGGTGAGACAGAATGCACTATCGTTCCTGTCTGTCTGTCATCAGCCTCCAGCCACCCAAGTAAAAATTTCCACATGGCTTTACAGGACCCCTGGGAAGTCTCCAAGGAGACCATCAGTGATGTAAAACAGAGTAATCAATAGCTTAACTCACTCTGGGTCAGAACAACTCTATTGAGTTAGCCAGCAATGTCTGTAACACCCTGAGGCTAGTGGAGGGTGGGGATGGTTCAGATCCACTGGGAACGGATTGTTCTGCTGTTCCGACAGCGCAGTCCAGCTGGCTAATTGCAGGTATCCCTCCGAGTGATTTGCTCAGGTGTACAGTGGTTTGCAAATGCTCTGTGTCTAGTGGACTGAGACCCATTTCTTCAAGAGTGACCTTTGTCTTGTTTGTGCCATTGCTCCCAGGGGTGCAGAGGCAGATTGTGCACTGTTTGGAGAAGATTGCAGGAATCGTCCAAGAGCAATACTGTGAGCTCCTCCCTCGACCCGACGACAAGCAGAGGAGCTGCCACCCAGAGCCATGCCCAGCTCGGTCAGTATCCACCCACAGAGGGCAACACTTCCTGAAAACTGTGTTCTCTTGACTATTACTCCATTAAGCCCCATGCTGCTGTAAACTTGCTCCTAGACTGAAGTTATAAAATGCAATTTTTTTTTGTTGTCAGATCACTCCCTGGCCACACTTGCCCTATTTCAGTAACCTCCTCCAGTCGTAACAACTCTGAGATCTCCATCCTCCAACCAGTTTGATGTTTCCAGTGTAATTTCCTGCTCTGTTAACAGCTGTGCCTTAATCGACCTGGGTCCTGAGCTAAAGAGGATCCTCCCTGAAACTCACCATCCCTCCAAACCTGGCTTTCCTCCTTAGAGATGCTCTTTAAAAACCTACCTCTTTGACCATAACAGTATGGCCACCTGACCTAACAGCCTGGATTTGCATCCTCAAGAGAGGCAGTGGGAGTCGGGAAAGCTCCCAGTTTGCCTATCCTCAGGGGAAAGTCCCCACAGAGCTGGCGTTTTCACTGCTGGGAGGTGGGTGCTGCCTGATGTCAGGTCTGTCATTCCAGCAAAGTGCTTGGGGGCAGCCTCAGGAACTGGCCAATGTGAAGGTGGGCTGCCTTAGTTCCTGGGAACCTGAATCCAGTTACAACTGGAAAGCCCTGAGGCCCTCACTCCCTCTACCTCCACCTACCCACTAATACCTCATGCCAGGGTATGCCCTACCACATCCTCAATGTCCTTATAGCCTCATGCCCGGCTGGTACACTTCAATGCCAATCACTTACTATGAATGGTTTAGAAACAATGGATGCTTTAGTGAAAGTAAGATGCGTGAGAGAAACATCATTCATTCATGACAACCCCGTGACCTCAAAAAGTTTTCTCTTTTGCTACAGCTCCATTGAAATGTCAATTATCTTTAAAGTATCAGTCGGTGAAACTGCAAGAGCTTGGAACCTTGCATAAATAAACATTGGGAAATTGAAAGCAGAGATCTGAGAGCCAAAGCTGTCCACCAAAGTGTCAGGTACTTCAACAGAGTAAAGGATGTATGAGCTCTCAGCACTGTACTGGTTTCCTTAGACTCATTCAGAGGATCTTATAGCCCATTCCACTTGAGCGGTTTCTTTGTCCAATGTAGCCTCTCCAAGGCCCATAAACAAAATTGAGCAGAAAACTTCAGGAGATGCCCTCCCTTCCATCACATGGAGCTGGTTGGAGATAGCACTGTACAGAGCTTGGAGCATTCCTTCCTGGAATGACAATCAGCATTCCATTTATCACCCCGGGACCTCAATGTAAAGCATACCCAGGCCTGATGGAGGAAGGGTACCTCTGAGCCTGAGAAGGAGCAGCATGGCTGTGAAGAGGGCCGGTGAGGCATTAGACCCCAGCTTGAGGCCATTAGCATCGAGTGAGGGTGCTTGAAGGTAACACCAAGCCCTTGAACCTCCCCACGTTCCTGTACTCAGTGTCAGTCCAGATTCTGTACATGATTGAAGGGTGTGGGATTTAAACCCAGCACTGACTGACTCGATCGACAGAACCTCTACAGGAACAAGATTGGTGCTACTCACAAACAGTGTGCAGACTGTGCAGCTGTGTCTCGAGTCCGAGCTCCCCAGGGTGAAGTTCATTGAAATAATAGGAATCTTGACCCTCATTCTGGTCATAGCCTGTAAACAATAAGGAGCAAGTGTCAGCTGCTATCTAGGCAGGGTTTCTGTCGGCTGCCTCTCACCAGGGAAGTCTGTCTATGTTTACACAGATGGTGGGTTGGTGATTGGCAGGTGTGCTCCTCATCCTGCGGAGAATTGGGAACCATGAAGAGGACGGTGCTCTGTATCCAGAGTGTGGGGCTGGATGAGCAGCGGGCATTACAACCCTCCGACTGTCAACACCTGCCCAGGCCTGAGACCACCAGCCCCTGTAACAGGGAGATTCCCTGCCCTTCAGACTGGAGTACGGGCAACTGGTCAGAGGTGAGAGCATCGAGGGTTAAATGTCAGGGCAATTGCGCGAAGGCAGGAGGCTTTCTACATGCACAGAGATAATGATTGACAGCCAATAAGGTCAACAAGGAAATGTCTGTCTTGAGCTCCTTAAGTCTGGTTTCACTTAGCTCCATCTTGCTGACCTGACCCTTTAAGCTAAGACGTTGTAAATGTTGTGCTTGTGAAACTTTAGAAGCTCTTGTTGCCTTTTTCTTAAAGGGACAGTCTCACTGGATACCAGGTAAAAACAAGGACTGCAGATGCTGAAACTAGAGTGGTGCAGAAAAGCACAGCAGTTCAGGCAGCATCCGAGGAGCAGGAAAATCGACGTTTCGGGCAAAAGCCCTTCATCTATTCCTAATGAAGGGCTTTTGCCCGAAACATCGATTTTCCTGCTCCTCGGATGCTGCCTGAACTGCTGTGCTTTTCCAGCATCACTCTATTCACTGGATGCCATCCAGAAGCCATCAAACTATAATAAAGAACCTTGATGCTCTGTAGATTGTTTGATTGTATTTACCCATTCTCAGGATATGGGCATTGCTAGCAAGGCTGGCATTTATGGTCCCCATGACTTGTCCGGACTTGTCCTACCTGCCTATCTCCTTTTCCACCTATCCACTCCACCCTCTCCTCCCTGACCTATCACCTTCATCCCCTCCCCCACTCACCCATTGTACTCTATGCTACTTTCTCCCCACCCCCACCCTCCTCTAGCTTATCTCTCCCCGCTCCAGGCTCACTGCCTTTATTCCTGATGAAGGGCTTTTGCCCAAAACGTCGATTTCGAAGCTCCTTGGATGCTGCCTGAACTGCTGTGCTCTTCCAGCACCACTGATCCAGATTTATGGTACATTGTCTACTCAGTCAGTGGTGTTTGCAGTTTGCTGCAGTCCGTGAGGTGGAGGTGTTTGCACAGCACTGCGATGCCCCACAGCGAGCACTTGAGATTCAACCACCCTGGTGTGGGGCGAGAGGCCCCAATCCAGTAAGGATATCAGATGCAGTTCCCGAAAGGGACGCTGCTAACCCAGTTAGGTTTTTAATGATAATCTGACACTGCCATGGCCATTTTTACCAATAACAACACTGTATTGCCAGCTGTGTATAACTGAACTCTGATGTTCAAATTACTTTTGGTAGGATTGGAGCCAGTCTCCTCAGTGCTGTATGGTCTAGGGTGTGATTACTGGAGCAGGAACAGAATCCCTATACTGCTCCAGCCCTTTCAGAAAGCCTGGAAATGTGTTATAACTTTAGCTGATTCTAATTTCAGGTGAAACCTATTACAGGTGTCCTCAACTTATAAATGTCCAACTTCTGAATGCTTGTACTTAGAAACACAATTCCATACAGGGTATAATTTTAAAGACTCTACCTATGAACATTTCTTGTACTTACAGACAGCCACTTTACATTGTCCTGTATTGTGTTCCGACTTGCGTAGAAATTGACTTGCAAATGGACTCAAGGACAGAACCCATTCACAACCCAGGGAGTGCTTATATTTGGGAAATATAGTTCAGAGCACTGCTCCTTCATCAGGCTCTAAAAGCTAATGCTTCCAAATAAATCTGTTGGACTATAACCTGGTGTTGTGTAATTTTTAACTTCGTACACCCCAGTCCAACACCAGCTCCTCCACATCTTGGGAAGTATAGAACTGTCAGATTATCAGAAGACGTTCATTGTAATTCTGGGACACGTGACCTCACTGCAAGTTAGTAATGCCCTCACTGCTGGTGGGGAAAAGATTTACAATATCACCTCCTATTGGTTGACTAAAAGGGTTACAGAAATTGCTGGAGAAACTCAGCAGGTCTGATAGCATCTGTCAGTCACCCGAGACTCGAAATGTTCAACTCTGTTTCACTCTGCACAGATGCTGCTAGACTTGCTGAGTCTCACCAACATTGTTACAAACTCTATTCACCAAATGATTGGTGTTGAATGTAGGCTTGAAGGAAGTAGAATAATAGAATAATTTACTGCACGGGGGAGGCCATTCAGCCCACCGTGATCCTTTGAAATGGCTCATTCTATTGTTCTGTCAGGTGTCTGAGCACTTTGGTATCTTTGTTTACAGAGATTTACAGATTTCCACACAAATGACAAACAAGAATATTGTTGTGCAATCACTCTCAGTGAATCCTTTGAACTTGGTTGTTTTGCTTCCAGAACTTTGTCTTCCTTAGCTTTTCCTTCTGTGAATTTAACTGTAAAATGATGACCGTTGCTGAAGGATTTATGTCTCAGTTTTAACATTTGTTTTTTTTTCCCCAGTGCTCTGTGACCTGTGGGGAGGGATTGAGGAGGCGCAGTGTCCTGTGTCTAAACAATACCAACATGACGTGCAGCTTTCAGATGAAGCCAGCTACCAAAAGCCAGTGCCAGCTGAAGCCTTGCCCCCCGCACAGAACGGGTTTCACACCCCACGATTGGTCGGGCAGTGGGGCATCCAGTAAAGAACTCTACAATGAAGTGGCTTTCAATGTGAACTTTGGCCCCAGCAGGTCAGGTCAGGAAGACAATTCAAACCAAATTATTAACATCGCCAATCCTCATCTGTCTGATCTCGATACACCCGTGCCACTCCCATCAGAAGATAACAAGATAAATAACCATATCCTTGAAGATGATTTCACTGTCCACAGCAGCCAGGCTGAGAATTCTGAAAAAACCAATGTCTTTGTAGATGACTTCTATTATGATTATAACTTCATAAACTTCCATGAAGACCTTAACTATGATCCAGAAGACAGGCTCGAAGAGGAAGAGTGGACAGGTGAGGACATTAAACATGACAAAGAGCATCTGGAGATAAATAATATATCAAACAATGTTTGGGAGAGAATACCTGATGAAAGCCATGATATTACTGTCGATGATACAGGGTCAGAGGGGTTGGAGAATGTTGTGTCAACACCCACAACAAATGGAAAGCCAGGCAGTCAAGACGAAATAGAAACAGTACCTAATCCAATTGTAACTTCTGCTTCAGGAGCAAACACAGCAGATGTTGAGTTGAGTGAACTTCCGACAGAGTACCTCAGAGTGACAGATAGTAGTCCAATTACATTGTATGACATAAACAGTGAAGATGATGAGGAAGAATTGTATGAGGAAGATGAATTGCTGCCCATTCGAAACGCAACAAAGCATGGTGTTAAGGAAATTTTATCTCCAGGTTTTCCAACAACCAATGATGCGATGAGCATTGATCACATGATCAGAACCCACAGTCCTCATCATGACAGCCCCCCATCAATTGCAATGGCTACCTCATCACCAAATAATGATGTAAACATTCCCAATGCTTCCAAGACCTGGCAGCAAGACTATCCTGAAGACAAGCAGAATATTACTGACCACAACATGAGTCATCGTCTTTCCAGTACAACTGAGCTGGGGGATCAATTTGATATCAAAGCGGCAGGTTATACACATCCTTCAGACAGGAAAGAACAAGGAAAAGGTCGAGAATCAAAGGGGCCCATAGGTAATATGAAAGGAAATCCATTGGAGGGAGAAGAGACAGTTGAGAAAGATGAGCAGGAGATTGTAAATGAGAAAGCCCACTTCCCCAGCAGCACATGGGGCATTAGCCATTATCCAGGTGATGTGGTCCATGTGGATGACAGTCAATATCTACAGCATGACATCAATGATCAAAACATGGATGTTATTAATAAAAACCTTCACTCCTGGGAAAGCCTTGGTGGTTTCACCTCTGTCACTGAAACATTAACTACAACACCGTCATTCTTCGTTGATCCAAATGACGTTCCCATTTCAGAACTATTACGTCAGTCGGTTCACCAAAAACAAACTGAAGCTAACTCACCAGGATGGCATCATGTGGGCAGTTCTTCAGGGTCACCAGGAAAGGTGATGAAACCAGGCGATTCTGAGTATGATCACACCCCAGCAAATGTGCATCCCCACCGTCATTCTATCCCAACACAAGCTCTGCCTCTGTTGACTCCAGTATTAGCTACATCATCCCCAGTGTTCTCAGAAACAACAGGTGTGTCAACAACTCCAGTGGCTTTGCCAGGTCAGCCAAATCTGGATCATCCACTAAAAACTCAGAGTACGAGTGACAGAACCCAATCACACTATTTGCCGCCAATTGAGATCACCCAATCTGGTCGTTCATTTGTTCACACAGTGACACCACAGTCTAGGCTGTCAACAAAATCATCATTGACACCAGCAAGTCTACATCAACAGGGGACACAACTGGGGAAAACTCCATCATCAAGATCTATAGCAGGGAGCTCCACACGAACTACTACCTCTTCAGGTAAAGGTATCTCCAGACCTAAGCTGTCAGCAGCTACATCACCAAGCCCTACCTCACCTTTAGGTACATCACTGATATTAGCAAAGAAGACTCAACAATCAGTCACTGCTCTACCTGTGGCCATTCCTCAAGCTTCCATCTCTGTCCCATCTGTGATAGTTTCAACAACTACTCATTCCAAAGTAAACTCAAAGGAAGAAACTCTGGTGGATTTGACAACTCTGGTGAATTCTGAGAACAGAACTGATGAAGACAATGTGGAAGTTGGTGAAATTGATCAAGGGGTTGCTGAGTCAGATTACAGCAATGGCTCCCTTCCAGCCACCGTGGCAACCCCTGAAATCCATCCCTCGACAGTCTCCAGCCATAAACCTTTCTCAAAGAATACAACGGAAATTCATGCAACTTCAACAATCTCACTGATAGAAACAGCCACCAATCCAATCTCTGGAGTAAATACAGAATCCACTGCTTACTGGGTGGTTGGAAACTGGAGTGAGGCAAGTATCAGAGTTGATCCACAAGTCAACAATATCCAAAATGTTCTTTTGATTGAAGGAGTGAACATAGAACAAAGGAGCCGAGGAGGTCATTCAACTCTTTGAGACCACTCTACTGTTCAATTGGATTATGATTAGCTCAATCCAGCTACCCTTGCTCCATTTCCCTCAATATAACACGTGTTTTGTTAATGTAAATTGGCTGTAATGTGATTGATGAATTGTAGACATGGTTTCTAAAGCCTGAACTTTAAAGCGTGTATTGGCTATAATGCAATTCCAGTCCCACCAGTTAAACTGGTGCTGGTGTTACACGAATTTCTTATAACACAGGATTGCACAAGAATGGAACTGTCGCGTTATAGCAGAACCGACTGTACCCATGTCAAGCAAAATAAGGATATTGGTCTTAGATTTAAAATTATTAATTAACCGTCTGTATCTAGTGCTTTCTATGGGAGACACTTGTTTAAAGAAGTTTTTTTTCTAATTTCACCCTAACTTTAGTTAGAGTTTTCTCTAACTTCCCTCAATGGCCTGTTTTTAAAATTTGTTCTTGAGATCTGGCCGTCACTGGCCAGAATGCCCATCCTAAATTGTCCCGCCCTGGAAGAAATAGTGGTGAGCTGCCTGCTCAATTTGCTCTAGTCCTTGGGTTTAGGAACATCCACAATGTTATTAGGGAGGGAGCTCCAGAATTCTGACCCAGCGACAGTGAAGGAACGGCGATGTATTTCCAATGTCATGTGACTCAGAGGAGAACTTACAGGTGGTGACATTATGTCCTGTTGCTCTACCTCACTGGTGCAAAACTAACTATTGTCTTTCAAATCCTAGAAGTCTCAATCTAATCACTCCTTCATTTACTAATTTCCAGGCTCAGTTTCATGAACACTGTCTTCGTCTCTTCTATAAACCATGGGTGGCACGGTGGCACAGTGGTTAGCACTGTTGCCTCACAGCGCCAGAGACCCGGGTTCAATTCCCGCCTCAGGCGACTGACTGTGTGGAGTTTGCACATTCTCCCCGTGTCTGTGTGGGTTTCCTCCGGGTGCTCCGGTTTCCTCCCACAGTCCAAAAATGTGCAGGTCAGGTGAATTGGCTGGACTAAATTGCCCGTAGTGTTAGGTGCAGGGGTAAATGTAGAGGAATGGGTCTGGGTAGGTTGCGCTTCGGTGAGTCGGTGTGGACTTGTTGGGCCGAAGGGCCTGTTTCCACACTGTAAGTAATCTAATCTAAAACACGCTGTTTATTTCATTCACATTTAAATAACACCCTTCCATTCTCTTTGTCCTCCATTTCTGAACTGTAGTAGTTTCAAATCTGCCCACCATTGTGTCAGTTTTGTCTCCTTAAACTACCCTGAGTACGGATAGCTCAAGGGGTAGGCAATGAAACTGAGGTTCAGACCATGGTATGGGCCAGGGCTTTCTATAGTCTGACTATCATGGTCCAACCAACGTCCGCCTCCACTCCAAACGTATGGATCTGTCAGTGGTTCATGCAAAGTTTTGGAAAGACGGAGATGGGTTCTCATAGCCAACTAAATAAAACAAAATGTGCCTTCACACCTATGAACACTGGGTTGTTTGTTGGCCTGAAACAATTCTTTTTTTTGTCTTAACAAACAAGATTGATGACTCTTGTTAGCCTTCCTTTAAATGGGGATTTCTGGAGGAGGGAGTTCAGGATGAGGAGCCAAAATATTAATGGAGAGCCGGCTCATTAAAAATTAAATTTGGAAACAACGTTTCTGCTGTAAGGATAGTGGAAGGTTGTAAGTTACTTTTTGAAATGGTGTTTGATGTCTGGTCAATTAACACATTTAAAACTAAGATCAATAGATTTTGTTAATCAAAGGGATTCAAACAGTGGGTTTAAGGAGTTCAGCCACAGATCAGTAATGATCTAATTGAATGATTGTACAAACTGGAAGAACTGAAGGGCCTCCTCCTGTTCCTATGCTCATTTTTTTTTGGAAAAACTGAGTTTTCTCTCTGTCTCAACACAAGCATGTGATTTCACTGGTTTACTGCTTCAGCAAGTTCCCAGCAACATCATGAACTTTCTTTTCTGATTGGTTGAGAGTTTCCAGTATCTCAAATATTTTTTGGTAAATACTTACTGGTCCTTCCAGCGATTTGAGAATGTGTTTTCTGAAGGTGCTTTTGGAACAGCCTGAGCTAGCAGCAAAATCTTTAAATCATTGATCTCTGCAAACTCTTCAAACTTGTAAAATAAACTCAGTGGCAGAAGGACTGGGGAAATAAAGCCGAGCCCATAAGGAGCAGTAGTTTAAGCCCACGGGCTGGTGTGTGGTAATGTGAATAGAGTCCAGTAACTTGTTTGCTCTGTTGTGCAGTGCTCGACTACGTGTGGATTGGGAGCAATATGGAGGACAGTACATTGCAGTACAGGCTCCAACAATGACTGCAACACGACCAAGAGGCCAGTTCCAGCTCGAAGATGTTACATCCGACCCTGCTCGGCATGGCGTGTGGGCAACTGGAGCAAAGTAAGTCTCTCATTTCCCTCCAGTGCCTCCAATCTCCTGCAGAGTGGAACATGATATCATTCATGTGATGGACCTACCAACATCCTTTGAAATAATCCAGCATCACAACTCCATTAGGGCAAACTGCTTGCTGCTTTACTGGAGCAGCTGGTTTTCAAAATGCTGTAGGACTGTGGGTCCAAACATATTAAATTTTGGTATATCGTACTGCAGTATAGCTGAATAAAGATACAATTTGGCAAAACCTTTTGCACTTGTAAGTACAAATCACAGGAATTCCAATTCTTCAGAAAAAATACAGTTATGCCACATGAGTACCAATTGGTTGATGAGTGGCCACTGATTGCATGAATCATTGCTGTATGAAAGTAGTAATTAGTGATGATTGACAGTTCACTGCCAGGCATGTTTAAACATTAGCCAGGCAAGTTGCCTCTGATTAGTCAGCTAATTTGTTATGTTGAAACAGGCACAGTGTGTGCATGTATTCTTTCTGTCTGCAAGAACACAGTGCTGCATATTAATATAAGTATTTTAAAATTCATGCAAGTGTGACACCTTAAAATCCCAATCAATGATCCGAAAATGATTGTATGTACTTTTTTGCACACTCAGAATTATCCATCAAGCATTGTCCAATTGCAGAATCACCTGTAATATTGGAGCCTGTTTCAAGCTTCAGTTGTTTGGATATAGGGAATATTCTGTTTGCTGCACACAGCTGAAGGGATGTGCTGGAAAAGCACAGCCAGTCAGGCAGCATCCAAGGAGCAGGAAAATCGATGTTTCAGGCATAAATCCTTCATCAGGATTCCTGAAGGGCTAAGCCTGAAACATCAATTCTCCTGCTTCTCGGATGCTGCCTGACCAGCTGTACCTTTCCAGCATTACACTCTCAACTCTGATCTCCAGCAACTGCAGTCCTCACTTTCTCCTGAAGGGATGTGCTGTTTGATATAATCTGCCAGCCTTTGGGATATAAAACCTATATACCTGGCATCACACTGCCACCCAGACCCAGCATGCATTGTTTGAGCAACTGTAATTCAGTAAGGGTGTCACAAGATGCTGAATCCAGTGAAGCTTCTCCCTTAAAAACATGAGATTGTATCAAGTTAAGTCATTGTCTCTGAATTTGCAGAATGCAAATTTAAATCTGATCCTTCTCAAGGAAAAATGACTTTGCAGCTGCTGTTGCTTTGATATAAATTGTCAGATATGCAACATTCCAGCCTTCTAGCTCCCTGTACTGCACTTCACTGGCTTTGTTTTCCAATCTGAAAGTATACTTCAGCATTTTTTAAAACTTAAATCAATCTTCAAACATTATTTTGGTTTGAGATAATTCTAATCAAAATAAATTACTTGTCTTTTTTACGTGATTAATGCCCTATTTATAACGTCATCCTGATTAAGGGTGAGGAATTGGACAATTTGAACAAAGCTGTTGTCTGGTTGGTCTTCAATTAGTTTTCCAGATATCTACCACCATGATATTGGAGTCTTTTATAGACGGCTACTGTTGCTTCCACCCTGTGAGTTTGCCACCAACAGGGAGTTTTACCAGATCTGGTAATACTTAAGATTATCTCTCATAATATAAAAAAAAGGGTGTGGATATTGTTGTATTTAATCCCACCAAGATTTATTTCAACTATTGTGTGCTAACATTACATTTTTAAGACACATGTGGTTTAATATAAAGGGCTATTATGATAGAACAGCAGTACACTTCAGGTAATATGCTTTGAGATAACCATGATATCATGAGTATGTCTCTTAAGGTAAACTGGCATATTGGCAGTGAAACTTAACACATAAACAAAGACCCTCTGTGATACACCATACAATTCTCCATCACACTGTAACACCCTCCATTACACTGTAACACTGTACAATGTAACACCCTCCATTAGACTAGGTCAACCTACATTACATGATAGCATCCTCCATTATACTGTAACAACTTCCACTACATGATGTATCTACCATTACACCGTGATTACACCGTAATGCCTTCTGCAGCATTGTAAGACCCTCCATGACAATGTCACAATCTTCACTGCACTTATATTATTCCTGACTGAACAGGACAATCCTCCATGCACTGTAAGCACCTTAGCTCCCTGCTGTATTGTAACACACATTGTAGAGAGAAGATTTGTATTCCCATGCATATAAAAGGTAAGTGATATCTTTAAGATCATTAAAGGGTTCAATGGGAAGAAATTATTTTATTTTGGTCACGGGGATGTAAGTGGGTAGAGTCTAGGAAAGAAGTGCATCACCTTAAAGTTAGAAAGGCTATTTTAGGGTAGTAAAAACAATGACTGCAGATGCTGGAAACCAGATTCTGGATCAGTGGTGCTGGAAGAGCACAGCAATTCAGGCAGCATCCAATGAGCAGCAAAATCGACGTTTCGGGCAAAAGCCCTTCATCAGGAAGCAGTATCCCATTCAGTAGGCATGGAAATGTGAAACTGTTTCACCCCCAGCAAGATGTTGAGGCTACTGGTCAGTTAAACTTTAAGGGATTAGGTTTATGAACCAAGTGGAAGTGAGGTTCAGATCATTTTGACCTTCCACAATACTGCACTCTCACCACCTTACCTTCCCTAGGGTTTCATAAGATTTCACAGATAATTTCTAGCAATCTGTGCTTGTTTACCTCGGATTGTAAGCTGAGGAGATGACAGCTGTCTCTGGCAGGGCATTCTGTTTCTCACTACCAAATGGAAAGGTTAATGAGCTGTCAGGTTTGCCCGCATCAGCTCCTCACCTGTCCCTCAGGAGCAGCTGTAACTCACACTCATCAAACTTGTTCCTGATCCCTCGGCTGTCCAGCTTCATCCTTGTTATGAATTCAGGTCCTTGAATATTCTAATCATGCTCAAGTTATTTTGTGAGTTTTAAAAGTCTGTGGTCTTTTTACCACCTTCATCTCCAGACTCTTGCAGAGGTTCAGAAAGATGGAGGTTACCACTTTGGTCCAAAATAAGGAGGCTTTCCTTTCCTCAGAGAGTTCTAGAAGCTCAATCATTGAGTCTGTTTGAGGGAGAGAGTGATCAATTTCTGATTCCCATTGGTGTACAGGATTATGGGATGGGGTGAGTAAAAGACATTGAAGTGTTTGATCAGCTATGATCATATTTAATAGCAGCACAGGCTCGATGGGCTGATTGGCTTGCTCCAGTTCCTGTGTTTCGATGTAGGAGACTTCCAGAACCTCGCTCAAGTAGTTAGTCTTCATCTTCAAGTCTCCATTGTCCATTTGACCAACATCCTAACCCCTGCCCTCATCCTTCACGAGAGGCAGATGGAGGGGAGCTTATTTTTATTCACATGTGGATTGTGGGTGTTGCTGACTGGGCCAGCGTTTATTGCTCTGTCCTTAGTTGCCCCTTGAGAAGGTGGGGGTGAACTGCCTTCTTGAAGCACTGCAGTCCATGTGCGGCAGGTAGACCCACAATGCTGCTAAGGAGAGAGTTCCAGGATTCTGACCCAGCGACAGTGAAGGAACAGCGATATATTTCCAAGTCAGGGTGGTTAGTGGCTCAGAGGGGAACTTGCAGGAGTTGGTGTTCTCACGGCTGTACTGGCCTGGTCCTGGGTGGTAGAGGTGGTGGGTTTGGAAGTTGCTGTCAAAGCGTTGTGAGCTGCCTTTGTGTATCAATGCTGCTGAGAGTAAATGTTTCATTTGGATTTGGTGCTACTTTTACAAGATTTAGAGGAATGGTGTTAGGGATGAGAAACTTTGGTTATCAAGATAGATTAAATAATTTGGGACTGTTCTCCTTTCTGAGAAGAAAGCTAAGAGGAGAGCTGATGGTGGTTTCCAGTTGGCTGGACAGGAGGAGATAGGGAGAAGCTAGTCCCACTCATTAAAGAGAAGTGAAGGAGAGTACATAGATTTAACGTGATGTGCAAATGAAGCAAGGGTGATGTGAGGAAACGATTTCTCACATTGTGGGTAGTTTGGGTCTGGGATTACACTGCCTGAAAATGTAATGGATGCAGGCTGAATTGGGGCATTTAAAAGGGCATTGAATGATTTTTTTGGATTGAAATAGTTTACAGGGACATGGGGAAAAGGCAGGAGAATTGGCACGAGAGAATAGAACTGGGGTAGGCACAATGAGCTGAATGACTTCCTTCAGCACCCTAACAGTTCTGTGATTCTGTGATTACATCTGGTTGCATGTGATCTTTTCTCTATCTATAATCTGGAGATTTCAGTTCGAGGAAGAAAGCTAAACTGCTGAATGCTATTCAACATTGAACAAATATCCAAAAGTACAGCAGATGCTAGAAAACAGAAATTTCTGGAAAAGCTCACAGGTCTAGCAACATCTGAGGAGAGAAAGCAGAGTTTAAACGTTTAACATACCATTGAACATTTCACCATCAGGATAGTTCAATCGCAGACACCCTCCCTCCAACCATTTGTTCCTTTTCCTTTACTCCTTCGGTTCTCTGTCCTAATAGCAGTGCAGGCTGTTAGTTGCTCTCTAATGACGCAGTCTGCAGCACTAGAGGATGCTGGAATTATCTGTTTTCTCCTAGTTTTCTAACTGTACTCTGGAATGATACATAGTCCTTTATTTAGCCCCTTCCTGACTGAGCAGAGTACAACTTCAAACTCTTGCAATGAACCAAATTTCTTCCCAATTATTCCTATTCGGATCCTGTAAGTGAAGACAGTTTTACTATGAAAGAACAAAATGTGTCAGCACAGGCTTGAAGGTTCGAAGGGCCTGTTCCTCCGCTGTATTATCCTTTATTCTTTGATTATGTAAAATTGCAATGGATCAAACTCCATCCCAGTCACTTGTATTGAATTTTTGATCTAAGCATTTAGATAAAGGTAAACACTAATCTTCATCCTTCAAGCACAAGCTATTCCCTAACTATTCATTCAAAACATTTAATGTAGTAAATTTTGTCAACTTCCGCCAAATCTAATTATAGTTGTTTGAAAAGTTACAATGTCTTGTTTTCTAATTTCAATGGAACACCCAGATTAATAATGGCATGGATGTGTGAACGAGAGCTGAATATTGGCTGCTCCTATTCCAGTGACAGAGATCCTGATCCAAGAAGGCTCTTTCCCAGGGGATTCATTATCTGTCTGTTTGGATTTATATCTTATAATTTTTGGCACAATGTTGGTTGTGGTGAATTGTAGTATTCTGCAGTTGCTGCTCACAGCTTGCTCCAAAAGGAAGTTTTATTTATTTTGATCACATCACACATTTCCCTAACTAGTTTTAGTCATTGTCCTATTGTGTACCATTCCCAGGACAGGGGAGTTCTGTAATAAATCACTAGTTACTCTTCAGGTGGAGAATTGTGTCTAATTTTGGACATTGCTGTGAGGAAGGGTGTGACGGCCTTGGAGAGAGCGCGGAGGAGTTTAATCCGGAACAGTATGAGGGACCTTGGATCTTTGATTATGTGGAGAGGTTGCGATTATTCATCTTGCAGCAGAGAAGGTGAAGGAGAGATTTAATAGAAATGTTCGAAATCATGTGAAGTTTCACTTGTGTGAGCAGATTCCTCTGGCACAGGGATCGGTAACTGAAAGACACAGGTTTAAGGTGATTTGTTATAGAGCAGAAAGCAAGATGAAAATTTACCCAGTGTGATGTAATAATTAATAATGCATTTCTTGAGAGAGTGGTTGAAGCAGATATAATGGTAATTTAAGGGCATTGGAAATATATTTATATGCAAATACATGATATATGGGATGTCAGTTTGCGAGGTAAGTGTATGGTGCAGAGTAAAGCTAAGAGCACGGGTTCAATCCCTGCCATGACTGCATTAACTCATGGAGACCCTGCCTGCCCCTGTTTGTGCAGTAGTTCCCTCACTCCTTGTGTTAGTTCCATTTGTCTCTGTCTAATGGAGGGAGACGCCTGTGGTCCTTTGTGGCTCCTTACCTATCTATCTTATTCCTATAATTAGACTTGCAGGGCTGTGGGGAAAGTGCAAGGAATGGAAATATATAAGATGCTGAGGGGGGAATGAATTGTTCCTTTTTTGGGAGAATCCAGAACTAGGGGTCAGTGCTTCCAAACAACGGGTCACCCATTTAGAACAGAGCTGAGGAGACATTTTTCTCTGAGAGTCTTGAGTCTTCGGAACTCTCATCCTCGAAAGGTGGCAGAAGCAGAGTCTTTGCCTAATTTTAAGGCAGAGACAGATAGATCCTTGATAAGCAAAGGGGATGTAAGGATATAGGGGATAGGCCGGAACTAATCACATCTGCTCTGACCTTAGAGAATGATGGAGCAGGCTCAAAGAACCAAGTGGGCTACTCCTGCTCCTGATCTGTATGTATGTATAGGTCAGTGGGACCCATTGGACAGCTCTTTCAAAGAGCCAGCACAGGTATGATAGGCCAAATGGCCTCCCCTTCACACTGCACACTTTTGATACACTGATACTTCACGCTATTGGTCTGCTTCAAACTCATTCACTCTGAACGTGGCATTGACGGTGATGTTTTGCGAGTCCTTTTCTGATCTCCATGTTGACAGGTTGTTAATTACATCCCTCAGTGCTCCAGGAACTGTGGAGGTGGTGTGAAGAACCGTGAAGTCCAGTGCATTGACATCAGGGAGAGAAGACATTTGAGACCTTTCCACTGCCAATCTGTCCTCAACAAGCCCCCAACCAGCCTCGCCTGCAATTCCAAGCCTTGTATGGACTGGTACATCTCAGCCTGGGGAGAAGTAAGTCAACAGCAAGCCAGCACTAAGAAAAGAAAGAATTACATTTCAGTAGCACCTTTTGCAACCACACAATGTTCCAAAACATATAACAGTCAATTAAATAGCTTTTGAAATGTAATGCAGGCCACACAGTAGGTACCTTCCAGCAGCAAAATGATAATGGTAATAATAATAAATACTATCTGACAGTTTTGTTTAATGATGTTAGGAAGATGGGTAACATACAGCAAACTTTGTTTTAATCAGCACCTTATGAATTGGCACTCTTGATAAACCAGCAGAAAAAAAACCTCAAATATTGTGATCCATGGCAATGTTAGAGTACTTATGCTGTAAATAAAGTATAACAGTGAAGTGTATACACTCTGCATTACATTTCTATTACTATGTGTTTTTACATTGATTTTTGGAGGTGTGTTGATGAGTTTACATCGATTTTTTGAGGGATGTTGATGTCTTGAAGTTTCGCTTGCTCAGGGTTTACTGCAGTTATACGTGCTCTCAATAATCCAGAATATTCGATCAGTCAGCACACTCTTGGTGACGTAGGGACTGGGTAATAAAACAGTAACTGTAGCTGGAATGCAGATCTGCCGAGATAGAAATTAATGGTGGAGAAGGTTCAAAGGGCAGACTGACCTTCTCCCATTCCTGATGTTCCTGTGACCCAGGAAGTATTTATAAAGCAAAGGTTTGCAATTTGATATTAAAATGGCAGCATCTAAGGGATTGTTTGGAATGTCTGGAGGTTGCATTGAGATGCAGGAGGAGAGATTCCCTGAGGGTAGAGTTCAGGAACAGGTTTGAGGATAATGTAAAAATGAAAACAGCACACTTTGCTTGTGTGTGTTATTTTGGTTCAAATGCCTTTGTGGATTTTTTTATAGTGCTCCAAAGCCTGTGATGGAGGACAGCAAGAGAGACTTGTCATGTGCCCAGGACATGGCCGCTGTGATGAAACGATACGGCTGAACAGTACCAGGATGTGCAATGTCCACCCCTGTACCAAATGGATGAAGGGCTCGTGGGGACGGGTGAGTTCAGGAGCTCACACAGGCTGACGTAGAAATAACCCCCCTCCTCAGGATCCCTGTAAATACTGATCCACTGCTCCTCCCCAGGATCCCTGTAAATACTGATCCACTGCCCCTCCCCAGGATCCCTGTAAATACCGACACACTCCCCCCAGAGACCCCCTGTAAATACTGACACACTCCCCCAGAGACCCCTGTCAATACTGTCACACTCCCCC
>NC_057745.1:1784527-1790111 GCF_004010195.1 Chiloscyllium plagiosum | reverse complement strand
CTTACCTGGGACCCCCCCTGTAAATACTGACACTCTCCCCACGGAGACCCCCTGTAAACATTGCCACAATCGCCCTGGGTTTGGCCTGATTAAATAATTGGAAGTTTGCACTGAGTTGCCTTATCCCATATTGTTGTTGCTGTTGTGATTTAAATAGTGCACAGTCCGCTGTGGTGGAGGGATACAGCGTCGTCTGGTGAAGTGTGTAAACACGGTGACAGGAGAGGCAGAGGAAGACAGCAGCCGCTGTGACCACGAGCCCTGGCCTGAGAACACCCAGAAGTGTAACGTGCAGGAGTGTGACACCAGTGATCAGAGTGAGTCTTTACGGAGAGTGGAAAGCACCTGAGTATCTGTCACACTTTTCCAAACCTGAACACCGCCAAAGCACCTTTCACCCAATGTAGCATGTAGGTAGAGTTAGGGAATACTATTGCTAGTTTCTTCATAACAAGCTCGTACAAGTAGGAATGAGAGAAAGGAGCATCTCATTTGTTTCTAGTGATATTAGAGATTAACCCAGGACACCAGGGAGTATTCCCCTTCTCCTCTTTGAGTGAGCGCGGTTAGTTTCTTCCTATCCAGCTGAGAGGACAGACAGTGCCTCTGTCAATAATGTCTCATTGAAAAGGTGATAGCTTTGACAGTGCTGCACTCTCTCAGTACTGTGCTGGCATTATCAGCCTCTATTATGTGCTCAATTGTTTCAACCAGGGATCACTCAGACAAGGGCTTATAAAATGAAATATGACCAAAATCAGTAATGTAAGTACCTCATAGCTCAGTGAACCTTACTTTTGTCAAACCAGGTAACAGGGAGGCGATGTTCTAGTGGGATTATTGCTTGATTGTTACCCCAGAAACCCACGCAATGTCCTGGTGGCCTGGATTTGAATCCCACCATGGCAGATTATGGCATTTAAATTCAGTACAAAATCTGGAATTAAGGACCTAATGTAACTATGAAACCACTGCCAATTGTTGGAAACACCCAGCTGGTTACTAATGCCCTTTGGGGAAGGAAAGTGGAGTCTATGACAGAGACAAACTGCAATATGTAGACAATGTGTCACAGAGATATATACAAGTGGACAACTCTGTATGTAGTTGGAGAGACTGGGGCCTTGGATGGAGGTGTGAGGGTAGCTCTGTATGCAGGCCTGGGACAACAAGGATGAGGCTGTATCAAACCTCATTTAATTCACCCTCCTTCCAAATCCATGGCCATTTTCATCGAGAAGGACAAGGGCAGCGGGTACATGGGAACACCACCCCCTGCAAGTTCCCCTCCCAGTAACTCACCATCCGACTTGGAAATATATCGCCATTTCTTCAAAGTCACTGGGTCAGAATCCTGGAATTCCCTCCCTAAGGACATTGTGGGTCAACCCACAGCAGCAGTCCAAGAGAGCAGCTCACCATCACCTGCACATAACACTTCAGGTTTGGCCTCACAAGAGCCCTGAACAATTCTTTCACAATTCATTCACAGGATGTGATGTCACTGACTAGGCCAGCATGTATTCTCCATCCCTAATTGCCCAGAGGGCAGTTAACAGGTGACCACATGACTGTGGGTCTGGAGTCACTGTAACACAGACTGGGTAAGGACAGCAGATTTCCTTCCCTAAAAAATTAGTTGAATCAGATGGGATCTTCTCCAGCAATCAGCAATGGTTTCATCGTCATCATTACACTCTTAAATCCTGATTTTTATTGAATTGAGATTCATCTGCCATGGTGGGATTTTAACCAAGGTCTGGGTTTCTGGATTAACAGTCTAGCGATCATACCCCTCAGCCATTGCCTCCCCAAATTGCAGCAAGGCTTCCCTGCTCCTGTACTCACATCCCCTCACTTCGAAGGCCAGCAGACCATTTCCCTTCGTCATCGCCTGCTGAGCCTGTGTGTAACTGGTGAAACAAGGACACCCAGATCTTGTTGTACCTCTCCCTTTCCCAATCTATTGCCATTCAGATAATAATCTGCCTTCCTGTTTATGCTGACAAAGTGGCTAACCTCGTATTTTTCCACATTATCCTTCATCTGCCATATAGTTACCCACCCACTAAGCCTGTACAAATCACATTGAAATATCTCTGCATCGTCCTCACAGCTCACCCTCCCGCCCAGCTTTGTGTCATCTGCAAATTTAAATGAAAATCTCTTAACAGCAGGAACAAATGCCTGGATTTAAAATGGAGATTGAATGAGATTTGCATCCCCCAGTCAAATAATTTCAGGGCTTACTTTGCTTGGAAATTAAATTTGAGTTCCTACATAAACCCACAGTACTGTTCAAATGTTTATTAATTGCCATGAGTTAGAATGTTGGTTATTCTGTGCTTTCAACACCTAGCAACTGTGGCTTCAGGCTGGGCAAAATTATTCTAAACTATAACTGACAACTGATTGATTAATTTTTGCGATTTAAAATCTGACTGCAAAGATCTCTGAGGTGCTTGTGGTCAACCAAGCGTTGTAGCTGGTCTTGTCACATCGAGTGCTTGGAGTGTAAATGACAGGATAGCTTCAGACCCCCAGGACACTGTAATGGAGAGCTGACATTACTGAGTACTTGCCCTGCAGCTGGTAAACATCACGTTACTGTACCAATTGTAAATTCAGATTGTGAAGTTATAGAAACAGGAAAGATTCTGGGTAGTTTTGCAAACAATTGTCTTTCCCATTAGTTTGGTTTCAAGGCAAAAATAAGGAGGAGGTCTTCTAAGGAAACTGTGTGCTTTAACCAGAACTGTTTAAGTGTTGGTGGTTAGTATTTTATCACAGGCATTTCATTTCAGATCTCCATTGGCAGTGTACTGAGTTCCACTTGGAAAATCTGCACTGAGGTTTAGTGAGCTCTCAATGTTTCTACTGACATGCGATCAGCACTCTCTTCATGATTACTTTATTATTTAGTTGTAATTTTCCAAAACTTTCATCATTGTTAATTAGTACAATTAATCACAGACCCAGAGACTTTCATTACAAGTTAACTTTGTAAATTTTACAAGCTGATCCACGCACATACACACACAGGTCTCTTTTGGTATTTCTTAGAACGCGGGGGTCAGAATTGTCAAGATAATGCTTGAAGTTTGTAAATAATTATTTAAATTGGAATTACATAAACAAGCTGTTGTCTGTCCCTTGAAAACCAGCCATGTCCATATCTAATCCCAGAGGACGCTCTTGCTCACGCAGTCAATTATAAATCAGACTGAGGAGCATCGATTAAAGGATTGAGTCAACGCAGCCTACAAGACAATGGGAGTTTTTGTGTGAGTAAAGCATTCAAAGCCAATGCAAATATCGCAGTTTGGTCACCTGACTTTCCTGTTGCTGATTGCTACGAAGAATTATTTCAATTTACTTATGACGGAGCAACTAGGATCAGCAGAAGACAGCAGAGATCAGTGTGACAGGTCAACAAACTCTGTACATCCAGAATGAAACAGTACAGCTGGAGCCTTGGACAGATAACAGCGAGAGAAAGGGGGTGGTGAGAGTTGGTGCAATCACTCAGTTTCACCAGACTAGCTGGTAAATACAAGCATTTATATCGATACAGAGGCAGAAGAGTTCTTGAGGGGATTTAGTTAAAATTTATAAAATCATCAAAGGTTTAGATAGAGTAAATCACAAGGAACTCCTTCCATTAGATGAAGAATTAATAACCAGAGGACAGAGACTGCAAGAGTTTGGCAGAGGCAGCACGTGAAACAGGATGTGGAATGCACTGCCTGGGAGAAGGATGGATTCAGATTCAATATTACATTCCAAAGGGAATTGGAGAAATATGTGAAAGTGAAGATTTCATAAATATAGGAAAGAGCAGCAGATGGAATGACCCAGAATGATCTTTGAAAGAAGCAGTGCAGAATTGATGGGCTGAGCAGCCTTCTGTGCTGCATGATCTAGGGGATAGCAACTTTCCTGGCCTCAAGTCAACCTAAAGCACACTCCAGCCAATGAATCAGCAATGAAATGAAACACCAGTGGGGCAATGCATCTTTCAGTCACCCCCCATTTCCTGAGACAATGGTTTGTGCCGTGGTGTTCATCTCTGTATTAGCTATTGCCTGGTGTGCTCAGGAGCCACAGTCTGACCCAGCCAATCCTGCCACAGATACTGCAGAGGAAGGCAGTGGGACTGAGGAAGTGCACAATTCACTGGCCTCTATCCTCTCTCAAGATAAATACCAGAGGTCAGGATGCTGGTTAGACAGAGTCCTGTCATATACTTCACGACTCAAGAGTTTTATTTCAGCTCACACAGCACATTCTCCATTCCTGTCGATTACTTGTTCTCCTTTTATCGTCCTATTCAGGGTCTTTCCTCTGGAGCATCTGGGACTTGAACCCGGGTCTTTGGGCCCAGTGGCAGGAAGTTTAGAGGGGAGTTGAGGGAAGATTTTTTTTTCACCCAGAACGTGGTGGGAATCTGGGATGCTGTGTTTGGGAGGATCGGTGAGGCAGGAACCTCACAACCTTTAAACTGTACTTGGCTGAGCTCTTGAAATGTGATAACATTCAAGGCTGTGGGCCCACTGTGGGAACGTGGGACTAGTGTAGAATTTGCATAGTTTTGGCAGAACAGACTTGATGGGCGAAAGGGCCTCTTTTGTCTTGTATAGTTCTATGATTACCACTGCACAACAGGAGCCTTGGTCTCCTTATGTATACCCAAAGTCCAGTCCTCACTCAATGATCACGAACATATGACCATCACTTGTTTCCTATTTCCATTCAGTCATTGGTTTCCATGTTAAACCCTACTTCGTAATAACATTCTCAACCACCAGAGCTTTCTGTTTCTACTGACCTCTTCCAATGCCTCACAAGACAGCTTCAAGATGTCATGATCATCAGTGACTGTCTCCCAGTTGTTAGGGAATGAGCTGCCAGAGGAAGTGGTGGAGGTTGGTACAATTGCAACATTTAAAAGATATCTGGATGGGTATATGAACTGGCTCAAAGGTAGAAGACAGAGACAATAGACAATAGGTGCAGGAGTAGGCCATTCTGCCCTTCGAGCCTGCACCACCATTCAATATAATCATGGCTGATCATCCTTAATCAGTATCCTGTTCCTGTCTTATCTCCATAACCCTTGATTCCACTATCCTTGAGAGCTCTATCCAACTCTTTCTTAAATGAATCCAGAGACTGGGCCTCCACTGCCCTCTGGGGCAGAGCATTCCACACAGCCACCACTCTCTGGGTGAAGACATTTCTCCTCATCTCTGTCCTAAATGCTCTACCCCATATTTTTAAGCTGTATCCTCTGGTTCGGCACTCACCCATCAGCGGAAACATGTTTCCTGCCTCCAGAGTGTCCAATCCTTTAATAATCTTATATGTCTCAATCAGACCCCCTCTCAGTCTTCTAAACTCAAGGGAAGACAAGCCCAGTCACTCCAGTCTTTCAGCGTAAGGTAGTCCTGCCATTCCAGGAATTGACCTCATGAACCTATGCTGCACTCCCCCAATAGCCAGAATGTCTTTCCTCAAATTTGGAGACCAGAACTGCACACAATACTCCAGGTGTGGTCTCACCAGGGCCCTGTATGGCTGCAGA
>NC_057745.1:1781583-1782020 GCF_004010195.1 Chiloscyllium plagiosum | reverse complement strand
TATAGTATTTTTAATTTGTTACTGCTCTCACCCTTCCCATCAACTCCTATTTCACTCAACCTTACAGCATGATCCTTTTTTGAGTTTTCTGCTTCATTGATAGAGTTGTCTTTCTTGACTTCCCTTGTTCTAACTTTCCCTTCAATTTCCTTCTTAAACATCCAGTTTGTCCCCTCCCCTCGCTACTTAGTTTAAACGTAGCTGTGTTTCAGTAGCAAACCTGCCTGCCAGAATGCTGGTCCCCAACCTATTAAGGTGCAAACCGTCTCTCTTGTATAATTTATGCTTACCACAAAACATACCCCAGTGATCCAACAATTTAAATCCTTGCTTCCTGCACCAGTTCCCCAGCTACACGTTCAAATCCATTATTTCCCTGTTTCTGGCCTCTCCAGCCCGAGGAACTGGAAGCAAACCGGAGATAACCACCTTGGACG
>NC_057745.1:1778171-1781400 GCF_004010195.1 Chiloscyllium plagiosum | reverse complement strand
CACGGCTCTGTGCGATGTCCGACTCTTCCGCTCTGCCTCCACGCCAACTTTTGATTGACAGACCTGACAGTGTCATCTGTCTCTACTGTTTCCAAAAGGTTCAACTCGTTCCTGACAGGTGCTTCCCCCGGATCTCTTGCACCTGTCTCCTCTCTGCCTTCCTCATCGTCTGCTCTCTTTTGCTCTCTTCTGGTATGGTCGGTGTAATTACCTCGCTGAAGGTCTTGTCCAGAAAGATCTCGTTCTCTTGGATAAGCCTAAGGTCCTCGAGTTCTTTCATCAGTGCTGCAATATGCTCTGTCAGTAGCTGAATGTGCACACACTTTCCACACTAAAATGAGCCAGACACACCAGAGTCGTTGACCTCCCACATCAAGCACGTAGCGCACTGAACCAGCTTGGCAGTCATGTCTTCACCCTCTTCAACTGTGGCGTAATCACTTCACTCAACCTCCTTGTCAAAGACTCCTGAGCTAAAGCCTCACTCTTCATTCCACAGGAACTTCCTTGGACCCTCTTTTTGGGGCAGGTCCGTGGACTTTTAATTTAGGTTAGAGGAGGAGGGTGGCAGGGAGGCCCTACTTTGTAGGATCTGGGGTATGGAACACACCCACTCAAATAACAATCACTTACCTTCCCGACCGGCTTTGCGCTCCGACTTCACTTCTGCCCAACTCCCACCGCTCTCTGCTGCAAAAAGACTGTTGGCGTCGAGGTAAGTTCTTAAATAACAATCACTTACCTTCCCGACCGGCTTTGCGCTCCGACTTCACTTCCGCCCAGCACCTATCATTCTCTGCTGGAAAAAAAAGGTACTTCGTTCATTGTAAATCACTGAGGTGAAGAAACGCACTCTATAAAAGCAGGTTTTCTTTTAGTGATCTTAGCTGAGTGTGTTAAATATTGGCCAGGTACCTGGGAGAGTGTCCCTTCTTCCCTCTTCAATCTAAAACCACACAGTCTTTCAAGTACACCTGTGTGGCTGGGCAGGGACTCTGTTAAACATATCATCTGGAAAATAGGACCTCCAAAAGTGCAGCACTCCCTCAGTACTGCTCCTCTGACAGTGCAGCACTCCCTCAGTACTGACCCTCCGATAGTGCAGTACTCCCTCAGTACTGACCTTCCAACAGTGCAGCACTCCCTCAGTACTGATCCTCTGAC
Organism: Chiloscyllium plagiosum; assembly: GCF_004010195.1. Lineage (NCBI taxonomy): Eukaryota > Metazoa > Chordata > Chondrichthyes > Orectolobiformes > Hemiscylliidae > Chiloscyllium > Chiloscyllium plagiosum. Next base: position 1,780,236 of record NC_057745.1, on the reverse strand, counting down.
AGTGCAGCACTCCCTCAGTACTGATCCTCTGACAGAGCAGCACTCCCTCAGTACTGACCCTCCGACAGTGCAGCACTCCCTCAGTACTGACCCTTTTCAGAGCAGCACTCCCTCAGTACTGACCCTCCGACAGTGTAGCACTCTCTCAGTACTGACCCTCTGACAGTGCAGCACTCCCTCAGTACTGACCCTCCGACAGAGCAGCACTCCCTCAGTACTGACCCTCCGACAGTGTAGCACTCTCTTAGTACTGACCCTCCGATAGAGCAGCACTCCCTCAGTACTGACCCTCTGACAGTGCAGCACTCCCTCAGTATTGACCCTCTGACAGTGCAGCACTCTCTCAGTACTGACCCTCCAACAGTGCAGCGCTCCGTCAGTACTGACCCTCCGACAGTGTAGCACTCCCTCAGTACTGACCCTCTGACAGTGCAACGCTCCGTCAGTACTGACCCTCCGACAGTGTAGCACTCTCTCAGTACTGACCCTCTGACAGTGCAGCACTCCCTCAGTACTGACCCTCCGACAGAGCAGCACTCCCTCAGTACTGACCCTCCGACAGTGTAGCACTCTCTTAGTACTGACCCTCTGATAGAGCAGCACTCCCTCAGTACTGACCCTCCGACAGTGCAGCACTCCCTCAGTACTGACCCTCCAACAGTGCAGCTCTCCCTCAGAACTGACCCTCCGACAGTGCAGCACTCCCTCAGTACTGACCCTCCAACAGTGTAGCACTCCCTCAGTACTGACCCTCCGACAGTGCAGCGCTCCGTCAGTACTCACCCTCCGACAGTGTAGCGCTCCCTCAGCACTGACCCTCCGACAGTGCAGCACTCTCTCAGTACTGACCCTCCGACAGTGCAGCGCTCCGTCAGTACTGACCCTCCGACAGTGTAGCACTCCCTCAGTACTGACCCTCCGACAGAGCAGCACTTCCTCAGTACTGAACGACTGTGAGTGAGTGTGTGTGTGTAAGTAATTGAAAGATAATATAGATATGTCAATCAAGTGACAATGATCAAAACAATAGAAACAGAATTAGTCTGAAAACACCAGAACAGAGAGTATACACATGAGCTTTAGTATTGCTGTGAGAGATTGGATGGATGTAATTCCTCTTTCATGATAAGGTTACCCTCAGTTTCCTAGCCTTGCCACAGGCACAACAAGCAGCACTTACAAAGATCACCAGAATGTCTAGTCTATACTCTGAATCCTTGAGTTTTATACAGAGTAGGAGGCTGCAGATTTTGGAAAGTTTTACGATTATTTTGCTGAGACAATGCATTGAGTAATGAATGGCAATTGGAATTGTTGGAACTGGAGGAAGGCTGCCATATCCCAGATCTGAAGTGCAGATCTCAAGTGTAATAATTCTGTATTGCAGAGAGGAATGTATTGGCCAGGTGTCCCACCTGTGTACACTATGTTAGAGAATCATATACACGCTGCACACGCTGCTTTTGTTACAGAGCTTAGCAAATTAGAATATGTTGAACTGAGACAGGAGAAGTAGCTTTCAAAGGAGAAGCTGAAAAGTAAATGACTGCTTGACCTTGGCCACAGCTTAAGGTAACATTCACACCCACTCCACTCTGCTCCCTGCCTCCTGCACTCACTCCCACACCCCAGACTTCACTTGGCTAACTCCACACTTCCCTCAATCACATTATCTTTTTCTCATGTTTACTGACCTGTTACTATACTCAATGTGAAGCATTTGGATGGCATCAGCGGCAGGTTATGCCAACGGTGACTCATGGTGGGAGGAGAGCCGAACCAGTTGGAGGTGGTGGGGAGGGGAGGGAACACAGTCCAGGGAGAGACTGAGCACAGTGCAGGGAGAGAGAGAGCTCAGTGCAAGGGGAGAGAGAGCCCAGTGCAGGGGGGGAGAATGAGCGCAGTGCAGGGGGAGAGAGAACTCAGTACAGGGGGAGAGAGAGTGAGCCCATTGCATGGGAGAGTGAGCCCATTGCATGGGGAGAGTGAGTGAGCCCAGTGCAGGGAAAGAGTGAGTGAGCCCAGTGCAGGGAGAGAGAGAGCGCAGTGCAGGGGGAGAATGAGC
>NC_057745.1:1716868-1777671 GCF_004010195.1 Chiloscyllium plagiosum | reverse complement strand
ATCCTTAGCCTCATCCTGACTCAGAATCTTGCCTAACGCAATGCTACTCATTCCCCAGTGCCCAGTCCAGCCTGAGAGCTTAGTCCTGCCAAACATTGAGCTGCACTGTTTCCCCACTGAAGTCAGAGCGGCTATGACAGCTGATGCTCCTTTCCTCCCATGGTGACCTTTGGACTTCAGTGCGCTTTCATGTCTCCCTATTATACATTGATTGTGCTCCTTTCCTCTCTGAATCCCAGCTTCAAATCCCACAGCTGACCTGCCCCAAACTGGCTATTACAGCAATGGCCTGTGATATCTCCGGCCTGGTTGGCACTGAGCTAACCACCAGCCGTGGCTGTGGCCCAACCCTGTGCCCAACATGGACCAACAGCCCCACTAGGTCCGAACAGACCCTGGAGTGATCTGTGTGCAGCTCCTCAACTAATTAAGCACAGCATTCCTGACAGATTACACTGCACCTGCAAGATTGACCACGTGCCACATCCCAGCATATTGGGGTATGGAACCCCACTCATCCCCTCCCCATCCATGATCCTGACAGCCTCATACAGCTGACTGACCGTGCCCAAGCCCCTAGACTGATAGTAAGTGATACCCTTGACATTCTGTACTGGGACGCCCTGACTGAAAGCTGATTTGGTCTGACTGAGGACTATTCACTCACCATACATTTGGCATTGTGGCTGTTTGGTGGATACACAGCGTGTTTGTTATATACGTGGCGGGAAAATGCTGCAGGGGAGGGATTGACAGAGCACAGTGTCACACAACAGCATGTCCAGCCCCTTGACCGGTCACTGCTTTTGTCTCATTGATAAACATCAAGGCAAGACCGAGAGATCCGAGCCTCTAAGCTCTGGCTAAGAGGAGAGAGAATAAAAAAGGCAAGGCAGTAAGGTTCCTCCACAATCCCCCAGCCCTCTCCTGGTGCTGACACTCTGCAAGCATGCTGCTATCTTGAGAGAAATGAGATAAAGGGGTCAATTCCCTCCAGGAAAAGTCCTACATAAAAAGATAGACAGTTCATTAGCAGTGACTGAAGCCTCCAACACATTGATTTTATCCAGACTTTCAAGTATAATGCTCAGCCCTGTGTTGATAAGGGTGAATGAGCCTTTGAACCATTAGTTACTCTTAATATTCACCAGTTTATTTCAAAGAAACAGTTCCTTCTTTGTTGTTGTCCTCACTGAGACTGATATCAGAAGCTGGATCTACTCAGCAGTACCTATTGTCTTTCACAGACCGCTCCCAGCATTCTCAGTAAGGCTTTAATCAGAGACAGATTTACCCAGAGCGAGGGCTGGCCACTGTTTTGTCCCAACTGTTGTGTAATTTTAGACGATTCAGTATCTTAATTGAAATTTAAAGTGTTTCTCTGTGACAAACAAGCCATGTAATAAATCAACCAACTGACCAAATGGCACGACAGCTGACAGACATCCTCATCTTGTGTGGTTTCACTCTCTTTATCGATGAAGGGACACTTTCTTCCCTCACAGGTTACCACAGTTGAGTCTTTGGGCAGGAATTAGAAAGGAGAGGAGAATTCATCAGAGTTTCTCAAAAAGGCTGATGGTTTCTGTTGCCAAAGCTCATCTGCTGCTGAAATCTTCATCCTGTATTTATCTCCAAAGTCAGCCCTTCGCAACTTTTCACCTTCCGGAAACCTGAGCTCATCCAAAGCTCTGCTGCCCATATCCTAGAAACATTGAAAGCAGGAGCAGGAGTAGGCCATTTGGCCCCTTAGGCCTGCTGCCCCATTCAATGCCATCGCAGCTGATCATCCAACCCAGTTCCCTGTCCCTGCTTTCTCCCTGTATCCTTTGATCCCTTTAGCCCTGAGAGCTGTATCTAATTTCATCTTGAAAACATTCAATGTTTTGGCTTGACTGCTTTCTGTGACAGAGAGTTCCACAGGCTCCCCACAGAAACTGAGGGGGTTTGGATCCAGAGGCTGTTTTAAACCTGGGATCACAGGATAAATGGCAGAGGAACAGGCCATTCAGCCCAACCAGTCCAAGCCCGTGATTATTCTCTAACTTGAGGCTCCTCTCACCCGTCTCCTTCCTCCTCATTTATCTAGTTGTTCCTTAAAAGCATCCAAATTCATCTCTTGTTGGGAGGAGGTTCACTCGTCTATGGGGTAAGGCGTTTTTCCCTGACTTGCAATGTTTGATTTCTCAGGGACTCTATCACATCGATGGCCTCTAGTTTTGCTCTTTCCCACAAGTGGGAGCTTCCTTTCAAACAATCCCAATGTTAATGTTGTGGAAGTGAACAAATCAAAATGTCACCCATTGCATCTGTTCCTAACAAACCCTTTATAATTTGAAAGGCCTGTATTGGGTTATCCCTCTGCATTCTCTATTCAAGAGAAAATAAATCCGAACTGTGATTTCTTCCCTGCCTCCACGCGTTACTCTTGCAGACATTCCTCCATCAGTTCCACTGATTCTATATGTATTTTGTATCATGCCAGCATTGTGGTGAGTAGGTAGTAACATTGACCATAGTGTACACTGGGAAACAAAAACAGACACTCCAAAGATGTGCAGGTCAGGTGAATTGGCCGTGCTAAATTGCTAAAGTGTTAGGTGCATTAGTCAGAGGGAAATGGGTCTGGGTGGGTTACTCTTCGGAGGGTCAGTGTGGACTTGTTGGGCCGAAAGGCCTGTTTCCACACTGTAGGGAATCTAATCTAGAAATTGCTGGAGAAACTCAGCAGGTCTGGCAGCATCTGTGGAGAGGGAAATCAAAGTTGACGTTTTGGGTCGAGTGACCTTTCTTCAGAACTGAAGATTAATTCAGTTTCCCAGTATCTGCAGTTCTTTGTTTTAGTTTAGTGTAAGCTGGGAGCCAGTTTAATCTTCTTGATTTTATAATTTGTGATTTCTGTGAAAATTTGTAGCTCAGGTTGTGGTTCAGATTTGTAAGTTTGCCTGCTGAGCTGGAAGGTTTGTTCTCCGATGTTTTGTCACTGTGCTAGGTAACATCAGTGAGCCTCCAGTGAGCTGGTGTACTGTCCCATTTTCTATTTGTGTGTCTTGGCCTGTTGTGGTGGGTGACATCACTTCTGGTTCTTTTTCTGAGAGGTTGGTACATGGGGTCCAAATCAAAGTGTTTGTTAATGCAGTTCTGGTTTGATGCCAGGCCTCAAGGAATTCCCGTGCATGTCTTTGCTTAGCCTGTCCCAGGATGGATGTGTTGTCCCAGTTGAACTGGTGTCCCTCGTTGTCTGTGTGTAAGGATACTAGTGTCTTTTTGTTGTGTCTTTTGGTGGCTAGTTTGTCTTCATGTATCCTGGTGGCTAGTTTCCAGCCAGTTTGCCCAATGTAATGTTTGTTGCAGTCCTTGCAGGGTATTTTGTATATAACATTCGTTCTGCTGGCTGTTGTGGAATCAAGAGCTGATTCAGTGCGTGGTGTAAGTTTGTGTGCTACCATGATGCCTAGGGGCTGGAGTAGTCTGGTCATCTTTGAGATGTCTTTAATGTATGGTAGTGTGGCTAGAGTTTCTGGGCATATTGTGTCTTCTTGTTTGGATTTGTTGTTTAAGAATTGACGGACTGTGCTTATCGGATACCCATTGCTCCTGAATACATTATATAGGCTTTTTCTCTCGGCTTCTCGTAGTTCCTGGGCGCTGCAATGTGTTTAAATTATGTCCTGATGCAGCTCCATTTGTGGGTGTTGGGATGATTGCTCCTGTAGTTGAGTATCTGGGCAGTGTATGTGGCTTTCCTGTAGACGCTGGTCTGCAGCTCTCCAATGGCATTTTGTTCTACTGTGGCATCTAGGAAGGGGAGTCTGCTGTTGCTCTCTTCCTCTTTGGTGAAATTTATACCGGTGCGGATGTTGTTTATGTGTTTGTGGGTTTCTTCTGGTTTGTTCTGTTTCATGATGACAAAGGTGTCATCCACACAGAGGACCCAAAGCTTGGGCTAGAATAAGGGCTGCTCATTCCAAACTCTGCATAACTGCTTCTGCTAAGAATGCTGATATTGGTGATCCCATGGGTGTCCCATTGATTTGTTTGTAGGTCTTGTCGTTGAAGGTGAAGTGGGTTGTGAGGCACAGGTCTACTAGCTTGAGGATGCTGTCCTTGTTGATGGAGTTGGTGCTGTCTGGTGTTTGTGTCCTTGGTTTGTCTAGCAGTGAGGCGAGTGTTTCTTTGGCCAGGCTGATGTTTCTTGATGTGAACAGGGCCATCACATCAAAGGAAACCATGACCTCGTCGTCCTCTACCTTGGTGTCTTTGATGATATTCAGAAATTCCTGGGTGGAGTGGATGGAGTGGCATAAACTGGTATTTCAGTTTATGATGAAGTTCCTTTGCGAGTCTGTCTGTCAGTGTGCCAGGGAGTGAGACTATGGGTGTGAGGGGGGGCCCTGGTTTGTGTACCTTTGGTAATCTGTAGAAACAGGGTGTGTTGGATCCTTCAGGTTTCATTTTTTGGAGATCTGTCTTGTGAATTTAACCTAATTTGTGGAATTTCTTCAGTTATGCTGAAATACTGTTTTCTCACTGTGGAGTCTGGTCCATCGCCACCTGTAGGTAGGTGTTGGCATCTGCAAGTAGTGTGTTGTTTTTTCAATCTACTGTGTTCTGACAGTCATGTGCCCTTTGTCTGCCAGTAGGATCTCAACATTTCTGTCTTGTCTGAGTCCTTCCAGGACTTTCCTTACCTGTGCGTTGAAGAGTGTTCCCTTCTTTCTTTCTGCTTAGTGTTGGTGCTACTGTCTGTCTGATGGCCTGCTGGATTTCTTCTGTAAGCCTGTTGTCTTTCAGGGTGGATTCCAGTGCTGCTAGAAAGTCCTTTTTGTCCACATCCTTGTGGTTGAAGTTCATCCCTTGAACTAGGATGGCTTTTTCTGTGTCTGTGCGTGGTCCGTCCAACAGGTTGTTTATCCAAGTCGCTGAATTGTCTATGTTATTGCTGTGCATGAGCTTGGCCAGTTTTCTTATAGGGCTAGTCTCTCCTTTGTCTTGGTTCAATGTTGTTTCGTGTTGATGGTTTGTTCTAGCATACTTGTCCATTCCTGGTCCCGGAGATGACGACCAGGCTACTCCGGTCCCTTGGCATCATAGTAGCCCACAAACCTACCAACACACTGAAACAACTCTTGATGAATCTAAAGGATCCTGTACCAACAGCCAGCAGAATGAACATTATATACAAAATACCCTGCAAGGACTGCAACAAACATTACATCAGACAGATGAGCAGGAAACGAGCCACCAGGATATATGATCACCAACTAGCCACCAAAAGACGTGACCAACCATTGCTAGTATCCTTACACACAGCCAATGAGGGACACCAGTTTGACTGGGACAATACATCCATCCTGGGGCAGGCTAAACAAAGACACGCATGGGAATTCCTAGAGGCCTGGCATTCAAACCGGAATTCCATCAATAAACACATTGATTTGGACCCCACTTACCAACCTCTCAGAAAAAGAACTGGAAGTGACATCACCTACCGTAACAGACCAAGACACTCAAATAGAAAGTGGGTCAGAACACCAACGCTTCACCGGAGGCTCACTGATGATGTTACCCAGCATGGTAATGAAATGTCTGAGAAGAAACCTTCCAGCTCAGCGAGCTAACTTACAACCTGATATTCTGGTGGCTAACCCTGGTGTGTATACCGTTTGCATTCTTGCAGCCTCTATCGCACCCATTTAATTTTCTGAATGGAATGTTTGTATAATTTCTCCCTGGTTCCCCAATTCTCCCGAAAGTTGATCTGTTGTAGCTTGTTGTGACCATCCCCGGTGTACCTTTCTAGCACAGCCTCAGAAAACCATCTTGGCCTTGGAATATTGTGATCACCTCAGTCTGCTCACAACTCCAGAATCTGCCCATTCATAAATCTGTCCGGTTATGACTGACACCCTGTGCCAATGGCTCACTCCATTTTGATGCTGCAACTTCCTGCTGCTAGAGTCACAGAGTCAGACAGCACAGAAACAGGCCCTTTGGCCCAATTCATCCATGCTGACCAAGTTTCCTTGATGGAATTAGTCCCATATCCCTCTAGACTTTTCCTATCCATGTACCTCCATAACTGCCTTTTAATTGTTATAATTGTACTCACCTCTATCACTTCCTCTGGCTGCTCATTCCATACACACACCACCCTCTGTGTGAAAATGTTACCCCCCCCCCCCACCACCACCCCCGCCCCCGCCCCCGCCCAGGTACCTTTTAAATCTTTCTCCTCTCAACTTAAACCTATACCCTTTAGCTTTGGACTCCCTTACACTGGGGAAAAGACCTTGTCTATTCACTCTATCCAGGCTCCTCATGATTTTATAAACCTTTATAAGGTCACCCCTCAGCGTCTTACCCTCCAGCAACAAAGTCCCAGCCTATCCAATCTCTCCTCATAACTCAAACCCTCCAGTCTTGGGAACTTCCTCGCAGATCATTTTTTGCATTCTTTCCAGTGTTTGTTTGATTTGATTTATTATTGTCACATGTACCTACGTACTGTGAAAAGGTTTGTTTTGCATGTAGTACAGACAGATCATACCATACAAATGTATTAGGGTAATAGATCAAAGTGAGGAATACAATGTTACGGCTGCAGGGAAAGTGCACAAAAAGCAAGATCAACATTAAATTTAAAATTTGAGAGTTCCATTCAGAAGTCTAATAACAGCAGGGAAGAAGCTGTTCTTGAATCTGTTGGAACATGTGTTTCAGTTTTTGTATTTTCTACCTGATGAAAGAGGTGGGAAGAGATTATAATCGGGACGGGAAGGGTCTTTGATTAAATTGGGTGCCTTCACAAGGCAGTGAGAAGTGTAGATGGAGTCAGTGGAAGGAAGGCTGGTTTGTGTGATGGTCTGGGCTGTGTTCATAACACTCTCTAGTTCCTTATGGCCCTGGGCAGAGGAATTACTGTACCAATCCATGATGCATCTGGAGAGAATGTTTTCTATGGTGCTTCTATGAAAATTGGGAAGAGTCTTAAATAACATGCTGAATTTCTTGAATCTCCTGAGGAAGCAGAGATGTTGTTGTGATTTCTTGACATCAATGTGGGTGGCCCAGGACAGATTGTTGGTGATCATCGCTCCTACGAGCCTAATATTCTCGACCATCTCCACCTCAGCTCCGTTGATGTAGATAGTGCCCTCCTCTCTTTGCTTCCTGAAGTCAATGACCAGCTCCTGTTTCTGCTGACATTGAGGGAGAGATTGTTATCTTTGCACCACTCCACCAAGCACTCTATCTCTTTCCTGTATTCTGTCTCGTCATTGTTTGAGATCCGGCCTACAACAGTGGTGGTGTCAACAAACTTGTAGATGGAGTTAGGATGGAACTTGGCCACACAGTCGCGAGTGTACAGGGAGTATAGTAAGGGGCTGAGTACACAGCCTTACGGAGCACTGGTGTTGAGGATAGTGGTGGAGGATCATGCTGTTGCCTATTCTCACTGACTGCAGTCTGAGGATCCAGTTACAGAGAGTGGAGCAGAGACCTAGGTCTTGGAGTTTGGAGATTAGTTGAGTTGGAATATGATTTAATAACATCCTTCCTATAGCAGGGTGAGTAGAAATGTACACAGTACTCCAAATGTAGCCTCACCAATGTCCCGTACAGCTGTAACATGACATTCCAACTCCTGTACTCAGTGCTGTAACCAATGAAGGCAAACGCCTTCACCACCCTGTCTACCTGTGACACCACTTTTAGTGAACTATGTACTTAAACCCTTAGGTCTTTCTGTTTGACAACACTTCCCAGGGCCAAACAATATCTGTGTAAAGATGTTTTCTGTTGCTATGATAATGCAGGGATTATGGTCCTGTTATTTATCAATCAGAGACCTTGGGTACATGTGCAGTATGTTTAAATGCTTCTCTTTACATCCATATACATAGAATTCATACACCAATCATGAGTCAGTAAGTAAACTGTGAGGTAACAGACTGAAAATGCAGAAGCAAATTAATAACCATAGAGAAATTAGAGTTTCCTGGCAGGATTACAGATCCAAAAACATTAGTGTAAAGTATAGAGTGCAAGAAGTGAATTGTGAAGTTAAAAATATCTTAACAGCCAGATGTGGGAGGGTTTTTCCTCTTGTGGGAGAGGATAGGACCAAAGGGCATCATCTCAGAAGAGGTCATCTTTAAGACAGAGACGAGGAGGAATTTCTTCTGGAATCCCTACAATGCGGAAAGAGGCCATTCCATCCATCACATCTGCAACAACCCTCTGAAGAGCATCCCACCCAAACCCATGTCTTGATCCTATCCCTGCATTTCCCATGGCCAATCCACCCTGACCTGCACATCTTTGGACTGTGGGAAGAAACTGGAGCAACCAGAGGAACCCCATGCAGACATGGGAAGAATGTGCAAACTCCACACAGACAGTCACCTGAGAGTGGAATCAAACCTGGTTCCCTGGTGCTGTGAAGCAGCAGTGCTAACCACTTAGCCACCATGCCTCCCATTCTCCCAGAGGGGTGTGAATCTGTGGGATCTTTCCTACAGAGAGTTGTTGAGGCTAGATCATTAAGTACATTCAAACCTGAGATAGACAGATTTTTAATCATAATAACCAAAGGTTATGGGGAGATGGTCAGAAAGTGGGGTTGAGGTTTATCAGACCAGCCATGATCTCACTGAACAGCAAAGCAGACTCGATGGGCTGAATGGCTACTTCTGCTCCTACATTTAATGTTCAGTGTTTTCACTTAGATATTGATGGTGAGGGAACTAATTGCTTCTGGTGTCTGTAGCTGTGTTAAGCAAAACAGAATTGAATTGCTTGCTGGCTATGTGACTGCACAGGCAGCCTATTGGAATATGAATGGAGATGAGAGTTGCTGAGCTACTGTGAGAAGGGCGATCACACTGTGCCATCTTAAAAACAAGATGATTCCAACCAAGCTCACTTGGATAAAATTGGAGTCAGGTTGGAGAGGAAAGAATGTTTTAAATTGCCTTTCAATTTGAAGTAATTGAGTTGGAAGCTGTTTAATACAGAACACTGGGGAGCAGGTAATTAAAGTGATTGGAAAACCCTCTCATTTTAGTTTCCCTGGTTTACTGTTTGTCTCCAACACAGATGGCATCATTTATTTGTAGTAATCAGCAGGAAGGAAGAAAGCAAACATAAGCTGAGGCCTTGTGTTCCCGTAGCCAACCTAAATGCATCAATGGCCTCTTTCTGAGTCTATGATTGAACTACATTGGGAGTGAGGACCTGTACTCAATGGAAGGTCCCTCCATCCACTAACTGGGGCTCTTTGAAACTCAACCCATGCTTTCAGCTTGCTAGCAACCCAATCCCTCCACGGCCACACTCTGTCTTCCCTGAACCCCCACCGCCCTCCCACTTTGGCCCTGACTCATAGCAGAGCTGCCAAGCCTCCACGATGACCTGTTGGATTCTCTGGGAACTAAAGATGAATCTCCTGAAATCTCCTGTGAGCAGGAAAGCCTGGGGGAGAAATCCTTAGCATTCAAAGTAAAATTGTACAGGGTTTTCAGTTTCCTTTGAGGAGTTTTGTTTGCTCTAAAATGGTTGGTGGTTGGGGGACACAGGAAAGCTGTTAGGCCAGGAGGGGTGGTTAGCAATGGGACCTCATGTGGTGAAAACTCCAGGGATGGGTCCAGTCAGAATTGGCAACCCTATTTACTCCTCCTCCTAATAAGTCAGCTCTGTTCTGTGTGAATGATCACGTTCACTATCAACGTTTATTTAAAACAAAGTGGGTCCTTCCCAAAAGTCCCAGGGGAGGTAATGGCCTAGTGGTATTTTCACTAAGCCTATTAATCCAGAAACCTTGGTAATGCTCTAGGGGCTCAGGTTTAAATCCTGCCATGAGACATGTGGAATTTAAATTTTAAAAAAATCTGGAATTAGGAGTCTAATGAGGACTATGAATCCATTATATTTGTTGGAGAAAAGCCCACCTGATTCTCTAATCTCCTTCAGTCTGGCCTATACTTGACTCCAGACCCACAGCCAATGTGGTTGACTCTTAACTGCCCTCTGGGCAATTAGGGATGGGCAATAAATGCTGGTCTGGACAGTGCCCTCATCCTGTGAATGAATAAAACTCATATTAGAATTAAGAATGTAATGATAACTGAGAATCCATTGTTGGAAAAACCTATCTGGTTCACTAATGTCCTTTAGGGAAGGAATCTGCCATCCTCACCTGGTCTAACCTACATGTGACTCCACAGCAATGGGAGTTAACTGTCCTCTGGGCAATTAGGGATGGGCAATAAATAAATGCTGGCTTAGTCAGTGACACCCTCATCCTGTGAATGAATTAAGAAAAAAGGTTTCCAACAAAAAGAGACTGCTTGGTCACTGTAACTGTGCTAGTTCTTTGCTCAAGCAGAAAGCACTAAACCCTATCCAGTGCCCTTCTTATTTTGCAATTATTTATCCAATTTACATTTAGCATTATCGGTGGCCTGTGTCTTAAACCTCTGCGCAACTTCAACCTGCCCCAATTTCCCTCTGCTTGACTTTGCCTGCATCAGTTTAGCTGCTGCTGATATCCTCATCAATGCTAAAGTTACCTCTAGACTTGACTATTCTAATGCACTCCTGTTAGTAAAGTATGTAGGCTTCATGAATCGGATCAGAGAGTACAAAGCCAAGGAGGTTATGGTAAACGTACGTAAGTGACTAGTTAGCCCTCAGCTGGTGGATTGTGTACAGTTCAGGGCAACACACTTTAAGAAGGATAAGAATGAGTTAGAGAGAGTGCAGAAATGATTGATGAATTTGGTTCCAGGAATGAGTCACTCCAGTTACAGGAATAGATTAGGACTGTTTCCCTTTGATGGGAGAAGGCTGAGAGGAGATCTGATAAAAGTTTTCAAAAGCAGGAGGGGCCGAGACAGAGTGGATATGGAGCAACTCTTCGCATTTGTAAATGGATTGAGGACCAGAGGGGACAGTATTAAAATGATTTGCAAAAGAAGCAAATGCAAGTTAAGGAAGTCCTTTACTGCAGAATGAGGAGTTAGGGTGTGGAATGCAGAGCTTGGGAGTGTGCTGGAGGGCCAGCCAATTGCAGTATTCTGGAGGGTATTGGATGATTATTTAGAGACACAATGTGCAGGATTATGCAGGAGATCAGCACTAAGTTAAAATACTCAGAATCCCAGTGAAGTGTCAATGGGCCAAATGGCCTCCTTCTGCACCATAAACATTGTGTGATTCCGTGAAGGATTTAACAGCCCTCACTAACTCCTGCTATCCTCATTTCCTGCGTTACAATTTGGAGAATGCAACTGACTGCTCCACTTGATAAAAGACGATGTGTTGGACTGGGGTGGACAAAGTTAAAAATCACACAACACCAGGTTATAATCCAGCAGGTGGTTCCTGTTGGACTATAACCTGGTGTCGTGTGATTTTTAACTTTGATAAAAGATAGGGCCATTTTCTTTTTTAAAAGTTGGGGAAGCATGCAGGCTGTGAAGGGGAAGAGAACTGTTTCAAGTTTGTGCAATGTGGAATTTACTTTGAGTGATTTAAGACAAGTTAGATGGACTGGGTCCTCCACTATTGCCATGGTGACAGTAAAAATAATAAACTGCTCTGCTTGCTGTTGATTCACTTTGTGTTTGGATTATTGTAGCTGTCAGGATGGCTTTTTAAATTAGAGAACTGGAAAGAGATTGGATGTTTCCTGTCAGGAGCCAGTAGCCGATACCCTTGGGATCTCTCACATCAGCAACTGGAGCAGGACAGACCTCACTTAGTTTGCCCCGACATCCCCAAACCCCATACCCCGCTGAAAGCCACTGATTCCTGAGAGAATTCGGCTTCAAAAATCTGTCCCATGTGGAATTGGTAAATCAGACTCTGTTCTGTTAGTGCAATCACACACCACTCTGCAACCACACGGAAGGAAAACGCTGAACACCACGCTGTGCGGCATTAGGCAGAAATATTGCTCAATCATTTTCTTACTTCCCATTTCTCTCCCTTCTTTTCCAGCTTTGTTTTGGTTCCCTTTCCAACAGAATCTTGACCAAGTCCCTGTTGTTGTCTCAGACACTAGGAGCAGGATGTTGTGTTCTGGATTGGGACCCCCCCCCCTCCCATCAACCCAACCCAACCCAGCTAGCATTGAGTGGACACTCCCAGCCCCGTGCTGTACACACAGCAGGCACCCAGCAGGTATTTGTGCCTGACGCAGCCAATTAATGGTGAGAGGCCAGACCTCCTGCTTCATTGAGGAGGTCTTTGTAAGGAAGGATCACCCACTGCCCATGAAGTGCCTGCTTTCGAACAGTGTGTTTAACATGATATGGCAATGCTTATAGAAGTAGGGAGGTTACAACAACACTATACAAAGCACAAGTCGGACGAAAGCAAGAATACTGTGAATAGTTCTGACCTCTCGTATAAGGAAAAATATATTGGCATTGGAGACAGTCCAGAGAAGGTTCACTAGATTCATAGATTCTGATAGGCTGTTACCAGATCCAGAGGGACTGTCTCATGAGAGAGGTTGAGTCAGTCAGTCTCATTAGAGTTTAGAAGAATGAGAAGTGACCTCACTGGAACATACAAGATTCTTGGGGAGTTTGACAAGGAAGAAGCAGAGAGGTTGTCCCCCTTGTGGGAGAGTCTGGGACCCGAAAGCATCATCTCAGAATAAGGGCTCACGCACTGAAAATAGAGATGAGGAGGAATTTCTTCTCTTAGAGGGTTGTGAATCTGTGGAATTCTTTACAGCAGAGGGCTGTCGAGGCTGGGTCTTTACGGGTGAGATAGACAAGGGAATCAAGGGTTACAGGGAAAAGGAGGAAAGTGGAGTTGAGGGTTATCAGTTCAGCAACGATCTCACTGAATGGCAGAGCAGACTCCAAGGGCTGAATGACCTACTTCTGCTGCTACATTTTATAGTCTTATGGTCTCTCGTAACATAAAGAAACTTGGACATGAATATCATGGTAATGAAAAGTGAAATAGGCACTTACCATATTTAACTATTATGTTTAAATACTATATTCCTCAAACAAACAACAGCTAATATTAAGCTGTTAGTTTGCAACAGAGGAACATACTTCCAGTAGAATGCCATGCTTCAAATAATCTGAGGTAAGATGGAGCCTGAGACCTTTCTACCCTCAGGTCACATGCTCTCATACAATGATGGCATCATGAGGTTGCCTCTTCAGAGCATGTAGACGTATGGAGCATGAGCTGTAACACAACAGTTGCAAGGAATGGAGAGAGGGAACACCTCCATCTGAGAAATGTCCTCTTAGTAACTTCAAAAGCAAAACACGGCCACATCTGTAAGACCAGCACAGTGGAAGGGGGCCCCATTAAGGGGTGTTTTGTGGCTATAACTACAAGCGGGTAAGCCTCAGAGCCTGCCTGGGAGTTCTGTTTCTTCCTCTCCTTGTCTGTCAGTAGGAGACCATCTCCAGACAGCTGCCATTTACCTCATGTCATGGGGCAGGGGCCTGGATGGAAATGGACGGAATTGTTTTTTTCCGTTAGCCTTGAAAGTAAACACCTCCAGGAATTGGGAGGTGTTCTCCCCCAATCTGGCCTCAACCAAATTGACTCTGGTTTGGGATGGTTTCAGCAGATTACATACCTGTCTGCCTGCTTCCTTTCCTACCACCTCCTGCCCTTCCGACTGGGACAGAAATACATCTTGTGGTCTCAGTGAGCTGTGCAACTATGAAAGCCATCACCTGACCACCCATCCAAATCTAATCCTTGCCCCTTTCCAATAGGCATCGCTCGGTTAGCGGTTAAGAAGAGAAATCCTTTCCCACTCCCATCCTCCAGTGTTTCTATCTTCGGAGGTTATTTTCCATGATCGCTATGACCTGGGAAGAGGTTAAATAAATATGGAGGGGACACATCTATTCTGATGAGCTGTTCCTCTCTCTATCGATGTGTGCTGTTGAGGGATTGGGTTTGTGTAACCCAAACTGATCACTGTGATGATAGGAGAAACATCTGGACCCCCCAGCAAGGCCGTGCTCACATTAACTGCTTCATAAAGTGCAGCGAAATCTATTAGGAGTCAGATTCCATGGGAAACCTTGAGGTCCCTTGGGAGAATCCAAGCACAACAAATTAATTCCGAGAGGCTGTACAGATTTGTGACCTTTTGCTTCCCTGTAGAGGTCATTGTGGTTCAGTTGCTGAGGTGAAAGTTTTTGGCTGTGGTCAACTCCAGACATTCTCCCGAGGTCAGCAGTCTCTGTTCCTGATAATCTTAAACGAGAATGTAACTATCTCCACACAGCCCTGGATGGGTCACATTCTGGGCACCATCCTTTAGAAAGGCTTCACTTACTTTAGAAGGCTACTGAGCACATTCACCAGATCATTACCAGGGCACCAAGGGTTAAATTGATAGAGAGTTATGTAAATGAGGTTTGTTTTCCTGAAATGTAGAAACTGAAGAGGTCATTTGGTTGAAAATCTTAGGATTTTGAAAGAAATTAATGAGTTAGTACCAATGAGAAACCCTTTCAAATGATCTGAGAGTCTCAAGGGAACACGACCTTAGGATCAAAGCCAGGGCCATTGCCTCCCTGTTAAATAATAAATAAATGAGGGATAATAAATGAATAAATTACAGGTTAAATAATAAAGACTGTCCTTGTCATTGGCCCTCATATCCCAGGAACAAATGAAATCAGTTCCCTGCCTGTTTCAAAGATCTATCAGTCGTAGGAGAGAGTTTAGGAAACAGATTAGGAAATAGTTTAGGGAACACAAGAATGGACAAAGGGTAGAACACTGTCCCTCAACAAGGAGCAGTTGCTGCAGCTAATGAATTGTGAATGAATTATTGGATTGAGAGATTTTTGTGAGACAGCATATTAAGAGATGTGAAGCAATACAGTGGATCAAATCAGGACACAGGGCAGACAACTATTTTCATTTGTTCCTGGGAATATGATCACCACTGACAGGGCCAGCCTGTGTTATTTAATCCGTATTTATTTATTATTGAACCTGGGGTGACCATGACCCTGTAGCTTAATGACTCCACTATTAATTCCCAGGCCCAGGTAATGTTCTAGGGACTCTGGTTCAAATCTTACCGTGGCAGATGGCGGAGTTTGAATTAATTAAAAAAGAATCTGGTTTAATGATGACCCTGAAACCATTGTTGATTGTCGAAAAATCTGGCTCACTAATGTCTGTCTTACATGTGACTCCAGACCCACAGCAATGTGGTTGACTGTCAACAGCCCTCTGGGCAATTAGGGATGGGCAATTAGTGCTGGCCCAGCCAGTGATGCTCTCATCATGTAAATGAATTAAAGAAAAAGTTACCCTTGTGAAGATAATGGTGGGAGACTCCATCTGAAACTGCTGCAGACCATGTGATGAAGTTACACCCAGCCACAGAGTGGGAATCCTAAGATTTTGACCCAGCCATGATACCATTAGATGGTAGAACCAGATAGATGGGCTGAACGGCTTCCTTCTGTTTCTGTCAGCAGAAGTAATAGATGTGAAAAATCAATCTTGGAGAAACTGTTCCTGATGACCAATCTATTCATGAGGTTATTTTTCAGATGAACTGTTTACTTTGAGGTGGGCATGACAGGCTGACCAAAGGGGAATCTGTTGCTGTACACAATGGTAGTTTGCATTTATATAGCACTTTCAACAGAGCAAACAGTCCAACATGGTTCACATGAGCTCCATTGAACAAGTTCAGGCATTATGCTATTTAAGGAGATAGCAGGACAGATCAGTAAAAGCTTAACCAAAGAGGTAGGTTTTTCAGAATGTATCAAAGGAAGGGAGAGATGCCGAGAGCTTTATGGAGAAAGTTCCAGAGTGTAGGGCCCAGCACAGCAGTCAGTGGGCGATGGGAACCAGGGATACGTATAGGCTGGAATTGGAGGAGAGGTGAGATCTCAGCGCATTGTGCAGCTGGAAGGGATTATAGACAGTGGGGAAGGGGTAAGCCTCTGAATATGTCATAGAACAAGAATACACTTTAAAATCAAAATGTTGGGACAACCAGGGACCAACACAGGTCAGCAGATATCGGGGTGGGGGCGTGGGGAGTGGGGAGCAGGAGTAGTGAATGCAGTCAGCATGATTATTTATCTTATTCATCTTGGGATTGTGGGCATCACTGGCAGGATCAGCATTTATTGTCCATCCCTAGTTGTCCTTTGACAAGATGGTGGTGAGCTGTCTTCTTGAATGATTGAAGTCTATGTGCTGTAGGCTGACCCACAATGCTGTTAGGGAGGGAATTCCAGGATTCTGACCCAGTGACACTGAAGGAACGGTGATATATTTCCATGTCAGGATGGTGAGTGGCTTGGAGGGAGTAGTGTTCCCATGTATCTGCGGCTCTTGTCCTTCTAGATGGTTGGCGTCATAGGTTTGGAAGATGTTAAGGAGTCTTAGTGAACTTCTGCAGTGCATCTTGTCGATAGTGCACACTGCTGCTTACTAGTTGTCAGTGGTAGAGGGCATGAATGTTTGTAGATGTGATGCCAATCAAGTGGTCTGCTTTGACCAGGGTGATGTCAAGCTTCTTGAGTGTTGTCGGAGCTGCACCCGTTCAGGCAAGTGGGGGGAGTATTCCATCACACTCCCGACTTGTGCCCTGTAGATGGTGGACAGGCTTTGGGGAGTCAGGAGGTGAGTTACTTACTGTGAGTTATTTATTCCTAACCTGCTCTTGTAGCACAGTATTTAAATGGCTAATTTTAAAGGCAGACAGCAGAGATTTGATGAGCTCATGTTTAAGATGGATGGAAGATAGGGGGCAGTTACAGCAATGCAGCATTCAATACCAGCCGTAAAAATAGCATTGACAGTGGTTCCTGCAAGAGTCATGCTGAGACAGAGCCGTCATGTGCAGTGTGCAGTGTACACTGAGGTGGAGTTTCCCAATAGTCCATCGCCTGTTTGTCTGAAGTCAGCCAGTGAGGATTGCAGTGTGACTGGAAAGTGAAGCCTGGAGCAGAAAGCAGTGTTCCCATCAGCTGCTTAAGAGGGCCATGTGCAATTGGTCTTAACGACATGACATGTACGTGAACTTGGAATTAATCTGTAATCAAAATTGTAAAACAAGCTAAACGGAGATAATTAAAATTAATTTGGAGCAATTCCATGTTTTGACTTATTCCAGGCAAAACTACTTTTAGAAAATAATTCTCCCTTTATTCAAACGACTGAATGTTATGTTGTTTTGGCAAAGTGCGAACAGTGTCATTTTTTTTGGAGGAATTCTCATGTGAGGCCCAGCAGGATCTGACCAAACCCATCTTGTTAACGACCTACCCCACTCCTGTAGTATCTCTCACATCCTACTCTGTCCCCATCATACCAAGTACCATTCCCAGAACAACTCGCCACTCCATTGATATCTGGCAAAAATCTGGTATTCCTGCTCCTTTGTTGAGAGATGGCTGTGCACCTGAACACTGTTGGCAATCCAGCAATCACACTCTCACACACGCACAGCACCCTATTCTCAGCCAGTCGCTGCTTAACCACCAGCACACACAGGTTAATTGTCCTTATATACATCACGTCCAAATGTGTGAGGTGATTCACTCTGGAAGGAGTAACAGGAATGCAGAGTACTGGGCTAATGGTAAGATTCTTGATCGTGTGGATGAGTAGAAATATTTCGGTGTCCATGTACACCGATCCTTAAAAGTTGCCACCCAGGTTGATAGGGTTGTTAAGAAGGCATACGGTGTGTTAGCTTTTATTGGTAGAGGGATTGAGTTCAGAGCCATGAGGTCATGCTGCTGCTTTACAAAACTCTGGTGCAGCCGCACTTGGAGTATTGCATATAGTTCTGGTAATCGCCTTATAGGAAGGATTGGAAGCTTTAGGAAGGATTCAGAGGTGATTTACTAAGATGTTGCCTGGTGTGGAGGAAAGGTCTTATGAGGAAAGGCTGAGGGACTTGAGGTTGTTTTCATTAGAGAGAAGGAGGTTGAGAGGTGACTTAATTGAGACATATAAGATAATCAGAGGGTTAGATAGGGTGGACAGTGAGACCCTTTTTCCTTGGATGGTGATGGCTAGCACGAGGAGACATAGCTTTAAATTAAGGGGTGATAGATATAGGACAGATGTCAGAGGTAGTTTCTTTACTCAGAGAGTAATATGGGCATGGAACGCACTGCTTGCAACAGTAGTAGACGTGCCAACTTTAAGGGCATTTAAATGTTCATTGGATAGATGTATGGATGATAATGGAATAGTGTAGGTTAGTGGAGCTTCAGATTGGTTCCACCGGTTGACACAACATCAAGGGCTGAAAGGCTGTAGTGTTCTATGGTCTATGGTCAATGCTGTCTAGTTCCCTCTACTGCTTCCCCACTGCCCAGAGACCACCCACAGCTTGCTTTTGTCCAGTCAGGGGGGCTTCATGCATCAGCAAGAAATTAGTCAGTTCCAAATATGAGCTTTTATTGACAGCCATCAAACAAGGAACACAAAGTAAATGAAAACAAATCTAACCAAATGCTGTCATCCTGCCCTTGACAGTCTCTGATTGCTGCTGTCCACAGCCTGGAGTCTGGCTGTCAGTCAGCTCCAGTCTGGCAGGTAGAGCTCCGTGCAACTAACTTTGTTATCCACACAGACAGCATCCTCCAGCTCAGTGTCCTCATCCCTCCTCCTGATCAATTACTCCCATTCCCTGGCTTCTCAGCGTCTTATCATATCACTTTGTTGCCTACTCCACCTGTGCTGAGCACAGCACGTGATGATAGGTCCATCAGGGCAGAAGTAGGCCTTTTTTTAATTTTAATTTGTTGCTTTTCTGGCTGGGCCAGCATTTATTGCCCATCCCAAGTTGTCCTTCAAGTCTGGTCCACCATTCAATGAGACAATGACTGATCTGATAAACCACGCCTCCACTTTCCTGACTTTTCCCCATAACCATTACTGATCAGAAACATCTGTCCCTTTTAGCCTTGAATACATGTAATCACCACCCCAGTGGCAATCTGTGGTAAAGATTCCACACATGATCCTAGAGCACTCTAAGGATTATGGTCTGCTCCATATGCCCCTGAGCACAGTATGTGCCTTAAATTCGTGAAAGTGTCTCTTCAGCTGAGTGACCAACACATTACCCCAGAAAGGGTGTAGCTGCTATGCTCTGATCCCTTTCCCATCCCTAGACCATCCTCAACCATTCCATATTCCATTGGAATCGTTAGAGTCTATCATCATCCCTACATCACTTATGATGCAGCCCTTGGAAGTTCCCCAAATGAACCAGGGCACAGTTGGTCAGCATTCACAATACGTTGCTGCAGATCCAGTTCCAAGTGGGTATTTATAGATCATTCTTCTAAAAATCCAGAAAATATAGATGCTATCTATTTGATTTCTCCGCATAGGTCACCCTTCTCAGACCAGAAATCAATCTCCGAAACCTGTGTTCCCACTTTTAAATTGATTGTATTCATCCTTGGGTAAGGAAAGGGATTGCAGTTACGTTGATATCAAGAAACAGTTTGACATTGGTAAACAAGGTTCCAAAGAACTCTGTCCCCACACCTCACTGGGAGAAAATGCTGGAAATTGAGCCCCACTACTCCCAGAGCTGTAAGAAAATTTAAAGATTTTAAAATAAATACACAATGTTTACTAGTTTATTTGATCTTCAGGCCCAGATTGATAGAAAGCAGGGCCAGGTTTCTGTACTGGACAAGAATTACTATTTATTACAAGTAATTAGACTCTAGCTACAGGTGAACAGTTATAAACCAAAGATTTACCAGGATGTTGCTGATAATGGAGGGTTTGCATTATAAGGAGAAGCTGGACAGGCTGAGACTTTTTTTTCACTGGAGCTTAGGAAGTTGACCTTATAAAGATTTATAAAAGCATGAGGGGCATAGATAAGATAGGGGTGTTCAAAGCCGGGGGCATATTTTTAATCTGAGAGGAGAAAGATTTAAAAAGGATATGGGGGGCAACTTTTTTACACAGAGTGGTTCGTGTGTGGAATGAACTGCCAGGCGAAGTGGTGGATGCGGGTACAGTTACAACATTTAGAAAACATTTGGATACGTTAATGAAAAGGAAAGGTTTAGAGGGATATGGGCCGAGCACAGGCAAGTGGGACTAGTTTAGTTTGGCAACATCATTGGTGTGGACTAGCTGGACCGAAGCATCTATTTCTGTGCTGTATGACTCTATGAATACAAATTAAAAGTCTAATCCTCTTATAAACTCCCCTTACACACACAGACAGACAATCACATAGTTGTTGCTAGACAAATGATCTCTATTATCAATAACTGGTCATTAGTCCATAGACCAACAACTTCATGTTGCCAGCAAACACTCCACCTGTATGTCTCTTGGCTTCAAATCATCTGTAACGTACGTGTCAGTTACAGCTTGTTCACACAGTTGTTTACATGATACATACAATGAGGCTCAGGCTGCCTGCTTTCAAAACACACGGCCATCCTCTCATTGTAGACCCCAACTTCTTAAAAAGCATCTTAAAAAAAGCTACAAAATTCCAACAGGACTAGACAGGGTAAACACAGGAACAGTGTTCCCAATGACCGGGAAGTGCAGAACTAGGGTTCACAGTCAAATGGTGCGGGATAGACCATTTATGAGTAAGATGAGGAGAAATGTCTTCACCCAGTCAGTAGTGAGCCTGTGAGATTCTCTGCCAGAGAAGACAACTGAGACCAAAACATTGAATGTTTTCTGGAAGGCATAGACATAGATCTTCAGGCTAAAGGGATCAAATAGTATGGGGAGAAAGTGGAAATACAGGACTGGGTTGATGGTTCAACCATGATCCATGGCATAGCAGGTGCGAAGGGCTGAAGGACCCACTCCTGCTCTAATTTTCTATTTCTCAGCCCAAAATTACAACACAAATTTTTTGGAGATTTTGGATAGAGAACAGTTAAAAATTACTTATTCTGTCTCTGTAGTTACTAAGACAGCATCGGCTGACCTTTCGGAAAAGCTGTTTTTATTTTGGGTACAAGTGAACTATTGAATGTTTTTGTCAGCGCCCAATGTGTCTTGTGTGCCCTGTAATAAATACATCCTTTTGAAACACTCTTGGTTTGTTCAGTTGCCTGTGACAGATTAAAGGGAAGTCACCCATAGCTCTCGCAGTGGCTTTTTCTCAGTAATTTGGCAGTGCCAGGATTGCAACACATTAAAGCATTCCTCATTGTCTCACTCCTCATGATCTGGAGGATTTATTTCCTCTCACCTTCATGCTTTCTGCAGTAATTTGGCCTCTTGTCACATTTGGCTCATTAACAGCTTCTTGTTTTCCACTGCCAACCTTTTAAAGGGAATCTGCAGACCCCTGGACATGTCAGTGGAAATGATTCACCTCCAAACCTATTTGCCAGCTGTTCTGAACAACATAATGCCACAATTCCCCTAAAATAAAGAAGATACGGGGATGGAATTTGTTGGAGTGAGGCATCATGTCATTAGACTTTCTCTACACAATTCAGCTCCAAAACCCGTCTTGAGGTCATAGGGTTCTTGTTGGACAATGCATTTAGATCCAACCAATCTCCTGATACCTCATATATTAAGCTGGGCTAAGGCCCAACACCTTTGGATCTTGTGGAGCGCAAGCCTAAACCCATAGCTCTCTGATTGTTCCTGATTAACCTTCCAATCCAGTGCTTGTTCACACAGTTGTTTACACGATGCATACAATGGGGCTCAGGCTGCCTGCTTTCAAAACACATAGCCGCCCTTTCAAACATCGGTTTTAAAACAACACTCTCTCATTGTAGACCCCAACTTCTTAAAAAGCGTCTTAAAAATAACCTACAAGATTCTAACAGGACTAGACAATTAAGTACAGTATGATGGTTAGCACCGCTGCCTCATCGCAGCAGGGACCCAGGTTTGATTCCACCCTCAGGTGACAGTCTGTGTGGAGTTTGCACATTCTCTCCGTGTCTGCATGGGTTTCCTTCCACAGTCCAAAGATGTGCAGGTTAGGTGGATTGACCATGGTAAATGTGGGGTGTGGGTGGGATGCTCTTCAAACAGTTGGTAGAGACATGATGGGCCAAATGGTCTCTATCTGCACTGTTTCCACAGATATCCCTTTATACTTAGAGAGTTGAACTAAACTATTGTGGAAGTTTTTGGAATGAAGATTCCTTCCTCTGGTAGAGGCTGGATGAGCTGCATTGTGGAGCCAATCCCTGATGGGAATGTAACTGGCCATTAATACTGTGCAGCGTTCTTAGTGAGTTTTGTTACCTAGTATGGTGACAAAACATCTGAAAACGGACCTTCTGGCTCAGCAAACAAACTTACACCCAGCGTTCTTAATGTATAAACCAGCCAGCTGTGAGTTGGGAATCTCCAAATCTTGCAGATTGATTTAACTCTCTCCGCTGTTCACTAATATCCCAGATAACTTATTGCACTTGGTCACCAGATCCAAAATGTTAACTGATTTCTCTCCAAAGATGTTGCCAGACCTGCTGAGCTTTTCCAGCAATTTCTGTTTTTGTACTCACTATGCTGCTATCAGCTCTTACTTCTGGAAAATTCTTGTGATACTTATCGACAAAAGATGCTGCTACCAGTTCCTTAGACACAGGCAAAACAAAAGTTTAGTTCAACTTTCTGAGTCTAAAGGGACATCTGCAGAAATAAATCCAGTTTGATTACATCTTCTACAGTGTGTGTTCCACAAGAGGGAAAGAAATCAAACCTACAGTGGATTTATACACTGTGCAGCAGCAAATAATTCCCAAATTTATGAGTAAATGCGAATCCATATTCAGACATAAGTATTGTGAGGTCACAATTGCTTTGTCAGCTTGTGATATAATCATTGTAGGATCAGGAACCAAGGATTGCAGAAACAAAATCAGAAATTGCTGGAAAAGCTCAGGAGGTCTGGTAGCATCTATGGAGAGAAATCAAAGTTAACATTTCGGGTCCAGTAACTCTTACTCATAACTCCCAATATGGTCCTGAGATGTTAACTCTTGATTTCTCTCCACTGATACTACCAGACCTGCTGAGCTTTTCCAGTAATTTCTGTTTCTTTGTTTCTGATTTAGAGCATCTGCAGTTCTTTCAGTTTTTACCAAGGATTCCAGTCTCAGGGTAAAGCTTTGGTCCAATAGCTTTGGGATCAGGATAAATATTTTCATGCAGAAGATTGTGAAATTCTGGAATTCTCTTCACCAGAGAGCTGTGGATGTTCAGTCATTGAACATTTTCATCGTTTAAATTATTGCATATTAAAGCAAATAACATATTGTGCGACACATCGTGCTACTGCTGTTCTGATGAAGGGTCACTGGACCTGAAACTTTAATTCTATTTCTCTCTAGGCAGAAACTGCCAGACCTGCTGATTTAATCCAGCATTTTCTATTTTTGTTTCAGATTTGCAAGAATCGCAGTTCTTGGTTTTACTAACATAGTTGGGTTTTTTTGGGAAATTGGAGTTGAGTTAGAAGTTCAGCCTTCTTCTGTTAAAATGATGGAGCAGTATTGAAGGGCTGAATGGTCTATTTGTGCTGTTCTTTATGTTTTTATGTTCTTCATTTGCCATCAAAATAACTAGCTGCACCCAATGTGTTGTGTTATCAATGTGTCTTTCTGTGGATGAGAGATAGAAATGGAAATGAAGCCAGCCTCCCCCATCCTTTGGACGAGTCCACCATTTTGGACTGTCTAGACACAACCGAGACAATAGGATAATGGGCAGGTCAGAGGGGAATGGGTAAGGCCTCAGCCCAGCAAGAATCAAGAGAGGAAAGAAGATTGAAGTGTTTCAGGGGGGTAATAGAGAACTTCATCAATCCTGTCTGTCTGCACAAGATTATTTCCTCCCAAGTTTCTCACTTTGACCTCTCTAACTCTTTTTGGGAATTATTTAAAATTATTTGTTCATGAGGGCTTTGATGGTATTTGTTACCCACAAGTGGGGGCAGTGGAGGGGCACCTCCATTGCTGTTCGGGAGGGGGTGCCTGTGTTTAGACCCAGTGACAATGAAGGAATGGTGATATACTTTCAAGTCAGGTTGGTGAGTGGCTTGGAGAGGAATATCCCTCTAGCTGGTAGAGGTTGTTGGTTTGGATTATGCTGAGGAAGGAGTCTTAGTGAGCTCTTATAGTGCATCTTACATACAGTACACACATGCTGCCACTATGCTTTGGTGGTAGAGGGAGTGAATATTGAAAGCAGTGGATGGGGTGTCAATCAAGCGGGCTGCTTTGTCTGGATGGTACAAAAACAAAACCAGAAATTGATGGAAAACTCCATTGGTCTGGCAGCATCTGTGAAGAGAAATCAGAGATAACATTTCGGGTCCAGCAAACCAACTCCCGAACTGTTGGTAGCTCAGAGAAAAGTTGATGTTTATGCAGAAGATGGGGTGGAGAAAGGAGTGACAGTAAATGGTAGGTGTAGATAGAGCCCAAAGAGAGAGAAAATCAGCTGGATAGACAAAACAGTGGGTAAAGGTCAGCCTGGGAGAATGGATAGCAGCTGCTGGAGACTATTAGTAGCTGATAATGGTTGAAGAGTCCAGAAGGTGGCAGGGTTCCCAAGTGGAAAATGACATGCTATTCTCATGCTGAGCTTTGCTGGAGCACTGCAGCAAGCCTGAGACAAGAGATGTTGGCCAGGAAACAGGCTGGGGTGTTAACTGACAAGCAATGAATCTCAGGGTCTCCTTCGTGGAAAAAAGTAGATGGGCTGTGAAGCGTTTACCCAGTCTATGTTTCGTGTCCTTAGTGTAGAGGAGACCGCACTGTGAGCAGTGAATGCAGTAGACTAGATTGTGTGAAGGTGTGCCTGGGGCCTTGGGTAGTGAGGAGGGAAGAGGTAAAGGATGGTTTGAGCTTCTTGAGTGTTGTTGGAGTTGCACTCATTCAGGCAATTGGGGATTATTCCATCAAACTTCTTGACATATCTCTTGTGGACAAGGAGACAGGAAATAGTTGCCTCAGATTTCCCAGCCTCTGAGTCATCAGTAACCACAATGTATTTGGCCAGTCCAGTGATGTTTCTGGTTCATGGTGATCTCAAAGATGTTGATTCTGACAATTAAATGTCAAAGGATGGTCATTAAACTTTCTCTTATTGGATATTTGTCTGACATTTGAATGACATAGCTATGACATTTTGCTGATAAGACCAAGTATGAATCATGTCCGGATGTTGCAGGATACGCTTCAGTATCTGAAGAGTGCCGAATGGTGCTGAACATTCTGCAGTCATCGGCAAATATCCCTAATTCTGACCTTGTGATGGAAGGAAGTTCCTGAGGATAGCTTAGACCCAGAGTACCATCCTGAGGAAATTCCATCTACTCCCTGAAACTCTCTCCTAAATCCTTGAAACTGATTTTGTCATTCTTGAAACTCATTCCCTAATCCTTTGTGATGTTTTAGTTCTATCTAAATTGTTGCTTTTGCCCTTTTTTTTACAAAAGGAACAAGGGAAGACTAGCAGGTGACCGTGAGGGGATTAAGAGTAGCCGAACAGACTCAGTATTTTGTCAAAGAGATTGCTAAGGGACTGGCTGCCCATTAAGACTCCTTGATGTATTTATAAATTGTGCCCCAAAAAATCCAGTTCCATTTAAGAAGGAGGTAGTGGATAAATTGGCTGTTGTTATCATCGAATGAAAATAACCCTCCTCTTCTTGTGCCATCTGTTAAATAAATAGGAGAAAGATGAAAAAGCCACATTTTTTTCAGGAAGTGTGATACTTGGTGAAAATTCTTCAGAGATTAAAACACTCTCCAGCCGTTGAAACACAAGTGTGTCAACTTAATTTTTGGTGATGGTGACCACAATTCTGTGACTTTCACCTTGGTTATGGAGAGAGATAGGTGCGCACAACAAGGTAGATTTTATAATTGGGGCTGTATTGTTCTATGTTCTATGTTCTATGTTCTAATTCATTTCTGCAGAAAGCTTTAAATCAACGAAAGAATTCCAATTGCATTGTTACAGAATCATAACTTAGAGTCAGCACCTACTACCAACTGACAATGTTTATTTATTTGACACCCCCCCAGTTCAAAACAGAGGTGCACCAAAGGCAAAAAAAATCAGAATAGAGATCAAGGAGGAACAAGCAGGTGGTGCCCAAGAGCATTTCAACGATTTCCATGTCATCTTTTGATGTGACTTTAGATGGGGGTGGATATGTTTCAAAAGTAAGATTGGTTAGCTGTATATTTAAATGAATCACTGGTGTCTGTGACAAGGAGATTTTACCAGAACAGAGACATCACAGAAACCAACTCTTTCGGGCCTCACAGGCTAATGCTGGTTTCTGGTTTCCTCACCAATATTTATCCCTTAGCAATGAAAACAGATGTCAGGCCAACATCAAGTTGTTTTTGTGTGGGCATGCTGTGCAAATCGCTGTATTTCCAACATTACAAACAATGACTAACTTCACAATTATTACATTGGCCATGAAGCCCTTTAAGACGTCATGAAAGAACAAATATGAGGTTTTTTTCCCCTTCTCTGGGGTAATAATGAGTTATTATAGAATCTTGTATTCCCAAAAGAGGCTATTCTGCCCATCACACCAATGCCACCCTCTTTATGAAAGCAAACCAATAGCTCCACTCTCTGCTCTGTTCCCAAAGCCCTTCAATTTTCTCCCCTCCAAGTACTCATCCAACTTTTTAAAAAGGTTTCTATTGAATCTGGTTCCACTGTGTTCTTAGACATCGCATTCCACACCACAACTCAGAATGTGAACAAAAAGCTGCTCCTCATCTTCCTTCCAACTCCCTCGCCACTTTCTGTATCTCTCTGTCCTCTGGTTCGCTGACTCTCATGCCTGAGGAGTTAGTTTCTCCTTATGCAAGTTATCAGAACTCTTCATGTGGTTTTCACAATAGGGATTGGTTAGCTCAGTTGGCTAGACTGCTGCAGAGTGACAGCAACAGTGTGGACTCATGGAGTAGATGGAATTATACCTTTACTCTATAAATACTAAGCACCTGTGAAAGGAGCTATGTTGTGTGACACCAGATCACGTGGAACTTGACCCTGGGTCTAAGTTATGTCCATGTTTATCATTGTCTGTACACAGTTATATTCAAGAAGGCCTGTTGTTGTTCATTTTCAAGAGTGTGGGTCACATCTTACTACAGGTTCCATCACTGTACTGACTGTGCTAGGTCATGGAGACTTGCCTCCATCTCTTGTGATCCACCTCAATCACTTGTTTCAGTCATTTGCCAGAGGGAGATTTGGTCCCTTATGGATTAGGGCTAATTACTTTAGTCTCATGAAACACGACAGCCCCCTGGGTGGGCTACTGACTGGTAATAGAATAACAAAGCAGAGGAAGGAGAGTGAGAGGAGAAGAGCTGGGACTGGCGGCTTCACACTAACTGATGTACATGTGTTCCTGCTTTTCCTTTCCTTTAGGTTACATCTGTGAACGGGATCGGTTGACGTTTGCCTTCTGCCAGACCCTTAAGCTGCTGGGCCGGTGCTACCTTCAAACAGTGCGGGCACAGTGCTGCCAAACCTGTCAGTCACATGGGGTACGAGACCGTGGCAATGAACGCGTCTCAAGGAGATGAGAAACCAACGCCGACTCCACAAGAAAAACTTCTAAAAAATGCAAGAAAATAAAGAGATTACAGGGACTGAAAGGCAGAAAAGCAATTCAGGAAAAAGAGAGATTTGTAAGAAGTCACTTGCTCTCTCTCTTTCTCTCTCTCTCTATACATATATATATATACGTATATATAAGGAAGAATCTTTCTTTCAGTATTCTTGTTTATGCAACCATTTTGACAGGACAACAATCCTAACTGCTGACTGCAGCCAGAATAAGGCATAACAGTGTCAGGATTGCTCCACATGGTCTGAGGCCTAGCGGTTGCTATAGATACATACCGTATTCTCAAATAAGTGGTGCTCCTAATATTTAAGAATGACACCTCTCCCATTAACAACACAGCCATGTGTCTTCTGAAAGTGGTTCTGCAAGTTCCATTTTTGCGAGTTTTCTTAAAAATTGGAAAAGCTGTATTTAATGGCACAAATGGTGAGAAGGCAGAAGATGCCAATGTGGTGCTGCAGTGTTGGACCAGCATCCTTTAACCTTTCCCTGGGTGTTGCTGCAGGGCAGCACAGAACCTTTATGTACTTGAATTTTTTTAAATCCTATTTTATTTTCGAGTTTCAAAAGTAAAGTTTAGGTGAGAATCATGTGTCATTCTGACTAATGTACAATGAAGACGGGCTGGAGTCATGGTGCTAAAAATCATTAAAAACAGCTGCACAGCAAATTGTAAGGTGCTGCCTAATAATACAGTACAATACACGCAGATCTGTGCTATTCCTTCTACTGAATATTTGTATGGATGTAGCAATGGTAATAGTAAGTGAAATGCTTTGTAAATGAGTCACATATAACAACTATTGGTGTCATTTAAGCCTCTATTATGGATTCTCTACAGGATTGTACAAAATGACATTTTTCTCCAAATATTATGTCAGCTGACCATCTCATTCCTTGGTTTCAGTCTTTCTGTTACATCCTATGATGCCTTCCACATTGGAAATTGCCACTGCCTGAGTTTGCCTCTCTTAGATTTTTGTTTCCCCTAGAGTAATTTAATTGCTGTTTGACATTGTCTGCCTCCTCTCCCATATCTCACTGTGTCACAGGGAGTGTTCTGAGCTCAGCAACCAGCTGTGTTTTCAGAATGGAGTCTTTACTAAAATGTGTCTCAGAGGCTGCATCTAGAATCTGTGCCCCGTGGTAGAGGTCAGATGGCTATGGCAGATCAGGAAGGACATTTGTGCTTGCTTGTGTTTCAGTCCAAACAGAGATAACAGCAGAGAGGCTCCTTCAGATGCACCTTCCACCATCTTGAGAGTAGAGTGGAAAGAAGTGAAGCTACCTACTTTGGTAGAACAAACAGAGTATTTCTGAAACGGTGGGAGTTTGAGAAGTATTGAGGTCTGAAAGCACCTGGGTGTCATTGCTCCTGAGTCACTGAAAGCCAGTGCATAGTTGCAGTAAGCAATTCACAGAGCAAATGCTGGGTTGGCCAGACATCACAAAACGAAGTGAGTATAGGAGTAAGGGTTAGAGCTGTATGGAACCTCGATGAGACCACACCAGGAGGACTGTGTACTGTTTTGGCCATCTTCCCTAGGGACAGATATTCTTGCCATCGAGGGAGTGCCGTAGTTCCTGGATTAACGGGATTGTTCTATGAGGAAGGATTGAAAAGACTGGGCCTGTATTCTCTCGAGTTTAGAAGAATGAGAGGTGATCTTACAGAAATGTGTAAAATTCTTAACAGTGCTCAATGGGTAGAAGCAGGAAGGAAGTGTCCCTTTGCTGGTGTGAGTTCCAGAATCACAGACGTGGTCTCAGAATAACGGCTAAGCATGAGGATTAAGATGTGGAGTTGTTTCTAAACTCAGAGAGCAGTGAATCTTTGGAATTCTCTACCTCAGGAGGCTCAGTCATTCAGTGTGTCCAAGAAGAAATCAATTGGTGTTTGGATGTTAAAGCCATCAAAGATATCTGGTGATGGGTAGGAAAGTGGCATGGAGGTAGAAGAACAGCCATGATCTTGTTGAATAGCAGTGCCGGCTTGATGGACCGACCGACCTGTTCACTCTTCCTGCATTGCTACGACCCAATCTATCCTGTGCTTCAGGTGTTGTCCCCTTGGTTTCCTCTCACACACTACAGGATGTTTCTACGCACGAATGCTAACTCAGAGTTTACCTCATGCGTATAATCTGCTCATCCTTGTCCCGCAGTCAGGTCCCTATCATTACACACTCCCAAGTATTTTCATGGACCCCTCAAGAGTGAAACACACTGAAAGGTCCTTTGTGTTTGAAGCTCCTGTTCAGCGACAACTCCACAAGGCTGAGGGGATGTGCCTGTGGCCCACTGTCTTCTCACTCCATACTCCCCTTTATCAAAGTTTCAGCCGTTCAGGCTGTCTTTAACAGATCAAAGGCTAGGGGCATTCCCGGGTTTGGACAGGGCATGATGGAAATTCAATCAGCCACATCTGGATGGCTGACTAACTCTGATTATTGAAAAGCTGCCCACTGCTTATTCTGCAGGTAATTACTCTCTCTTTCCATTGATTGTTGTCACCCTGTGTATCACAATAGTGCCAGCTTGCTCTGATTTTGTTTTGTGTAAACCTTTGACTTTAGCTAAATTAAAACCTGCATTGCACTCCCGAAAATTTCTGTGGTATCACATAGTATGTCTGACATACTGAATGCTCAGAAACTGCACATCTCAGGACAGAGTGGTATTCATTTTGGATCAGATAAAAAATCTCGCAACACCAGGATATAGATCAACAGGTTTAATTGAAAGAACTAGCTTTCAGAACGCTGCTTCTTCATCAGGTAGCTGGGAACAGGACCATAAGACACAGACTTTATAGCTTAAGAATACAGTGTCATGCAACTGAAATGATATATTGAACAAACCTAGATTGCTGTTTGGTCTTTCATCTTTTAGAATGGTTTGCAGGTTTTGGTTCATTAATATATAAATTCCAGAATTTCTTTTAAGTCACATTCCTGAGATAACTTAAGGTTTTATAGTTACAGTGCTTCCAAATAAGCCTGTTGGACTATAACCTGGTGTAGTGTGATTTTTAACTTTGTACACCCCAGTCCAACACCGGCTCCTGCACATCATGGATCAGGTTAGTGCAACATGTCATTCACAGCAAAGATTGTGATAATTCAAATTGTGTGCAGAAGGGACAGCTATTAGCAAGCGCAGAGGAGCTGGGAGTATGTTCCAGTGTTTGAACCTCAACTGGGTTAAGACAAAAGGTATCATTGTCCTGGTCAGTGAGACCGGTGAAATCATAAGCAGCTGTTACTCCCTGTGAGATGTGACTGTGCTTCCAGTGCGAAGTCTCACCTCAGTAATCATTGAGTATGTGGCTGTCATGGTCTATTAAGTCACAGCATTAACACAAGGATAAAAGACATGGACCATAGATTATAATCTGAACAATGAAACATTCTCAAGCATGGAGACAATCTGTCGCTGTAATTAAAAAAGACCTCTCTCCTTTCTCCAGTACAATTAAACTGAACTCTATCACTTGTGGCTCCTTATTCCAAAGTCAGATCTGATTAATGAGGTGAAGTGTCCAATCTGCATTCTCTTTCTGCTCCATTGTCTCTCTCTCTCTTCCTCTCTCTCCCTCTCCCCCTCTCTCTCTCCCTCTCTCTCTATCCCTCTATAACTCTCTCTCCCTCTGTCTCCCCCCCTCTCCCTTTCTATCTCTCTCTCTCTTTACCTCTCTCTCTCCCTCTCTCTCTGTTGCATAACTCCTAATTGAGATGAATTCAGAAACAAATACAATCCCAGTTTTCAGGGGAACAAGCTGATTGAGCAGACTGCCCTAAAGTGAGCAGTGGCTGCAGACTCAACTAGAGAGCCCACAAGCCTGGCCTCTGTGTGAAATCGGAGAGTGTTTCTCTTGAGATTTGTGTTTAAGATGCAGGGTGTAAGAAGAGGAGATGGTCCTGTGCTCTACCTGATCGGAAATATTCGATGCTGGCACTGAATGTAAAATTAGAAAGACCAGAGATTTCTTTCTCCCCTGCACTGAGCGCTGCATGAAAACAAACACAAGTCTCTTCAAACCCCAGAATAAATCCATCACAGTCCGTTCTGTCGTTACTGTTAGTATTTGGAAAGAAGTTTCCCATTTGGGTTACTGTGATGTTACTCTGAAGGAAGTGCAGGCTTGGCTGTGCAAGTTCATGTTAGGCTCAGCTGAAAAGTTCAATGTTCCAGGCAAATTTTCTATGTTTATGGTATTTTTATTAAACGTGTATTTATCAAATGCTCTGACTGCAATATTTTATTCAGATGATGGCAGGATTTTATGGAAAGGGTTTCTGGTTTCTTCCCCATTTTGATAATTAATCTTGATTGCTGTAAAAAAATGTATCCAGTTCGTTGTAGGCAAAATCCTGCAGGTGCTGGAAACGTGTCATAGACACAGAGAATGATGGAGAAACTCAGCAGCTCTGGCAGTGTCTGCGGAGAGAAACAGAGTTAACACTCAGAGTCTTCTGAAGTGGAATCATATCTGACTTGAAACGTTAGCTCTGTTTCTCTCTCTCTGCAGATGTTGCCAGACCTGCTGTGTTTCTCCAGCAATTGTGGGCGGCACGGTGGCACAGTGGTTAGCACTGCTGCCTCACAGCGCCAGAGACCCGGGTTCAATTCCCACCTCAGGCGACTGACTGTGTGGAGTTTGCACATTCTCCCCGTGTCTGCGTGGGTTTCCTCCAGGTGCCCCGGTTTCCTCCCACAGTACAAAGATGTGCAGGTGAGGTGAATTGGCCATGCTAAATTGTCCGTAGTGTTAGGTAAGGGGTATGGGTGGATTGTGCTTCGGCAGGGCGGTGTGGACTTGTTGGGCCAAAGGGCCTGTTTCCACACTGTAAGTAATCTAATCTAATCTAATTCTCTGTGTTTGTTATGTTCAGTTCATGAAAATCCTTCAAGACAGGAGATCTGCCATCCTTACCCAGTCTGAGCTCCATGTCACTCCACACTCTCAGAACTATAGTTGACTCTGAACTACCTGCTGAAATGCCGAGCAAGCCACTCAGTTCAGGGGGCAGTTAGGGACGGCAAACACACTCAGAACAAATGAAAGAGAGGGATAGCACCATTATTGAACCAATGACCTACCGACACTCATTTGATCCCAAATTAGGACAGCTGGAAGATTGTCAATTTTCTTCAGAGCACATTATTCAGTAATTGTTTAGATTACTTACAGTGTGGAAACAGGCCCTCGGCCCAACAAGTCCGCACCGCCCCGCCGAAGCGCAACCCTACCCATACCCCGACGTTTACCCCTTACCTAACACTACGGGCAATTTAGCATAGCCAATTCACCTGACCTACACATCTTTGGACTGTGGGAGGAAACCGGAGCACCCGGAGGAAACCCACGCAGACACGGGGAGAACGTGCAAACTCCACACAGTCACCCTGTTGTTTTATTCTCTCCTTCAGTTACAACATCAGAGGTTCTGTGACTAATATAAAACATCCTAATGGCTTCATGACAGCAGTTCATGTAATTGAACACTGAGTAGGTTTTCAGATATAAAGGAGCTTCTTCAAAATGGAGAGAGAAATTGAGAAGTGGAGAGACATACAGGCATGATCCAGAGGACTGCAGAAGGGTACAGGAGAATTTCCCAAGTAGTGGAGTGACATACCAGGAGAATTCCAAGAATGTGGAGAGGCGTACAGAGAGAGTTCCAGAACGGAGGAGAAGGGAGAGGCTTACAGAGAGAGTTCCAGAGCGGAGGAGAAGGGAGAGGCGTACAGAGAGAGTTCCAGAGCGGAGGAGAGGTATACAGGGAGGTTTCTAGAGGAGGAGAGGTGTACAGGGAGAATAGGAGAGTGTCTGGACCCAAGTGATGGCCAGCACAAAACCTCAGTGTTGGAGAGTGCAGAGATCTCAAGGGGGTGGTCAAGCTGCAGAAGGCGAGCAGGGGGTGGTGGGTCGAGGACCTGGAAAGATTTAAAATCTCACTATTAAAGCATTGTTAAACCTGGAACATATGCAGACCAGAGTGAGCAGAAAACCTACTGCAGTGGCCAGGGAGAGCACTGTGTCATCACGTCCTCAGCTGTATGTTTCTGGAAAACCAGCCAGGGTGTTGGCAACCAATGGCCCGAGGAGACCATTTCAGAGAAGTGTTTTTCTTTATAACCTAACTAAAGGCTGGCGCTGGTTACAAAATGTCTTTTCTTCATTTCATTTCCCTCCCTCTGAGCAGACTGCACGGAAGCAGGGAGACAACTTCACACACAACCTCCAAACAGATCTGGCAGGACGTCAAACTATTTCCAACTAAACCCGAAGTTAAAGTGTTTTAACAGGGAAGCAGAATTGATAAACATATAAATAAAGGTGGATAATTAAATTCCTCCCATCACAATGAAGACAATAGAAAAAGAGATAAAGAGAAAAAAGCAATTATAAAAATATTTTAAAAGAAATAGAAGTCATAATTAATTTTGCAGAAATGTGAAAGTGCAGCTGCCTGTGAAGTCCATACTGTATCCTCACAGCCGTCTAGACATGGAAACTGTCTGAAATTGTTCAAGAGGAGAGACTTTAACTGATGCAGGTGGCAAGTTGAGCTGACTGGAAATAAGATTGGTAAGTGAGAACCTCATCTTTAAAGGTGTTAAGAGTGTGTCTGCGTATATCTGTGTCCGTGTATTTCTTTGTGCATGTCTGCGTCTGTGCAGGTTGATGGGTGTGTATAAAGTCATGAAGCTCACAATATTGACCCATGTTCATAATGTGACCTCCATTCTGAGTAGTGTGTGTGTGTTAGAGTACAGGTGTGTGCATTTACAAACCAGAGTGCCGCTAACCTGAGGACTGATGTGGACTAGACACCAGTGTGTACTTGTGAGTGTGTGAGATTGAGAGTGAGTGTGCGTATCTGTGTG
The DNA here is from genome assembly GCF_004010195.1 of Chiloscyllium plagiosum. Lineage (NCBI taxonomy): Eukaryota > Metazoa > Chordata > Chondrichthyes > Orectolobiformes > Hemiscylliidae > Chiloscyllium > Chiloscyllium plagiosum. The sequence goes on along the minus strand of NC_057745.1, from coordinate 1,743,128 downwards.
TGTATGTAATTGTGTGAGAGTGTGTGTGTGTGAGAGAATGTGTGAGAGTGTGTGAGTGTGCGTGGGAGTGTGTAAGAGACTGTGTAAGTGTAAGTGTGAGTGTGTGACTGTATGAATATAAATGATTGCGAGTGAGAGTGGCTTCAAATTTTGAAACAATCCTGTGAATCCTAATCAGACACCTCCTTGGAGCTAAGTTGCTTTATGAGGAGATAAATGAGGGAAAGAGAACTGTCTTATATCTGCTCCCAGCTTTTATAAGTTCATGCCTGTTTTCAAGTTCCTCCATAGCTTTGGTCCTTTTTCTCACTGTAATATCCTCCAGCTCCACAATGCTCCGAGATCGCTGTGCTTCCTGAACTCGGCTGTATTGTGCTTCTCCTCTCTTTACTCCACTATTGACCTTATTCCACCCAGCCCTGTCTGCTGCCATACCTTTCACCCAGAGTGTTCACTCTGAACTGTGTGGTTACACAGCTGCTTCAACTTTCTGTACACATTGGGTCAAAATCCTGGAATTCCTTCCCTCAGGGACATTGTGGGTCAACCTACAGCACATGGACTGCAGCGGTTCAAGAAGGCAGCTCACCTCCACCTTCTCAAGGGGCAACTTGGATGGGCAATAAATACTGGCCCAGCCAGCAGTGCCCATATCCCACGAGTGAATTTGATGTGCTGACAAATGAGTATCAAGGTCTGTGCAGCAGAAAACAAACATTGTGGGGAATGTAGCTTTGCACGTCTTCTGGGCATTTTCTACAAAGCACCTCCGTGACTTAACAATTTGCTCACATGGCCTACAATCTCTTTAAGTGGCTCAAAGTCAAATGTTGGCTCTTAACACACTCCTATGAAACCCCTCAGGGCATCCTACTATATTTCAGAAGATAAGGAAGAGTTTAGAGGGATATGGGCCAAGTGCTGGCAAATGTTAGGTTAGATATCTGGTCAACATGGATGAGTTTGACTGAAGGGTCTGTTTCTGTAATGACTCTAAATATAAATTCAGTAAGTTGTTGTTATGGAGAGGGAGCAGAGTTTACCTGAGGGTCTTTACTGAAAGAAAAAGTGAAGGGTAAAAAAGTACATTTTCCACCATTCTGTGTGTCTCTCTAAAAACAAAAACTGGCAACACATTTCTCAAAAGATTTTATTCTAAAGATCAGGAAAAAGAGAAACTTAATCAATATTCGAGTTGTTCTGATACACTTACAATAAGCAATTGTCATTTAGAAAACTCTGCCCAGTCTTTCTTTGCAGGTGAAAGTTAACAAAGAGGTTGCGAGCAGTTTGAAAGATGGGAACCTGTGAGTTCTTACTGAACCTACTGAGTGACAAACAGCAGAAATCTAACCTTTCACCCACCACTAGTGTGCAGCAAATCAGTCATCTTTTCAGAACACCATCAACCCAAAGGAATACAATACAAACAGAGAAAGAAAAGTTATACATAAAATGTTGACTTCTCCACCTCCTGATGCTGCCTGGCTTGCTGTGTTCTTCCAGCTTCCTATTTGTCTACTAAACAAAGAATACAGCAGCTGGGAGCCAAATGCTCCTTACTTAAGATTTAATTCTTAATAAAATGCTTTCTCGATTGGCAAATTCTTCTGATGACCTGAAAGGACCATGTAGAATTGGCTCTGGCACCTCCCAGGACCCTGCTGTGCACAAACCCAAAGAAAAATTACAGCAACTTTAAAATAGTTTTTTTTTGCTGTTTTCTTGAAACTGTTTATCAAGAAGTGATGAAAATGGAGGAGGAGGCAGTTTGGCTAATAGTGAACAGCTAACTGTCCAATTGGATATTAGAAACTGAAGTGACTCCATTTCCTGTAGAAGGCAGTATTTCAGAAGGATGGGTGTATTGGCCAATTAAAGGCCAGAGTGGGAGGACACATCATGTGATGAAACCTCCAGTAATATAATTAATCAGAGTTGGCAACTCTAATGACAGGCGAAGTGTTAAAGCTATGACAATCTTCCTTAAATATGGCCTTCTGTGTGATGGGAGTATATCGTGCATCGCAGTTTATAATTTAATCCAAACTCTCAACTGCCCAGCTGCTTTCCTATTTAAATCCTAACCTTTCTTATTTACATAACAACTGAAGGACTTTGAATAAAGCAGAAAGCTGGCCTTGCCCAATGCTGAATGGAGGGGCCGGGAATTGGTTAATTGCTGTTTTGTGAAATTGAAGGTGTGTTTCAGTTTCAACTGAGAGTGAAAGGATCGCATGAGAAAGCCATCGAGTAGTTCCCTCGCCTCTTCATGAAATCCAAACACTATGTCTTAGCCATAAAAAGGGGTTTCCTCCACCATTAATTAAGGCATACACAGAAAGTGCACTTTGTTGAAATTGAACTAAATCGTGTCTGACAAAGAAACAAAATACTAGTGAACTTACTGCATTCATGATTATTGTTCTCTCTCCGATGGTGTCCTTTGGCTCCCCTCCCCCTTCAGCTTTTAATATTCTTTTGTTATGAGGTGGAAGTCTGTGTCTCTCAGTCCTCAGCTCACCATATGGTCAAACCAGCTGCAGAATCCAGCTAACCTTCGCAGGATCACTCCATTTTACTGTGATTGCAAAATCCAGGATGGAGGTTAATGTTGGGTTAATCTTAACTTCCTAAGAATTGGAATCGTTGTCTCTTCTGTCTTGATCAATACTTATCCCAAAACGAATATCATTTTCTGGTCATCTAACTCATTCCTGCTTGTGGGACCTTGCTGCACACAACTGGCTGCTGCATCTCTTGCATTACAACAGCAAAATCAAATTTCTATCAAAAATATACTTTGTTGGCTGTAAAGTGCTTTGGGATGCTCTGATGTGACAGGCGCTATGGAAATGGAAATTTTTCAAATGAAATGCCTATAGCGTGGAAGCAGGGCATTTGGTTCATTGAGTCTACAGCAACCCTCTAAAACGCATCCCACCCATCCCCATACCCCATTCCTGTAACACTGCATTTCTTGTGGCCAGTCTACCTAACTGCACATAGAGTCATAGAGTCCTACAGCACGGAGACAGGCCCTTTGGCCCAAACTGGTCCATGCCGACCAAACTGTCTGCCCACGCTAACCCCATTTCCTTGCATTTGGCCCATATCCTTCTAAATCTTTCCTTTCCATGTATTTGTCCAAATGCCTTTTAAATGTTGTTAATGTACCCACCTCAACCACTTCCACTGGCAGCTCATTCCATATGCCTACCATCCTCTGTATAAAAAAGTTTCCCCTCAGGTTCCCTTTTATTCTTTACCCTCTAACCTCAAACTGATGTCCTCTAGTCCTCGATTCCTCAACCCTGGGAAAAAGATAGAGTCCATTCACCCTATGCCTGCCTCTCATGATCTTATACACCTCTATAAGTCTCCCTTCAGGTTCCTACCCCAAAAGAAATAAAGTCCAGCTTGTCCAACCTCTCCCTGTAACTCAGACCATTGAGCCCAGGCAATATCCTTGTAAATTTATACTGCACTCTTTCCAGTTTAATAACATCCTTTCTATAACAAGGTGACCAAAACTGAACACAATGCTCCAAGTGCAGCCTCACCAACGTCCTGTATAACTGCAACATGACTTCCCAACATCTATACTTAGTGCCCTGACTGATGAAGGCCAGTGTGCCAAAAGCCTTCTTCACTGCCCTGTCTACCTGGGACTCCACTTTCAGAGAACTGTGCACCTGAACTCCAAAGTGCCTCTGTTCCACTACACTCCTTAAGGCCCTACCATTCACCATGAAACTCCTACCTTGATTTGACTTTCCAAAATGCAAGACCTCACACTTATCTATATTAAGCTCCATTTGCCATTTCTCGGCCCACTTCCCAGCTGATCAAGGTCCTGCTGCAATTTCTGACAACCTTCCTCGCTGTTCACGATATTGCCGATTTTAATGTCAAAGTTAAAAATCACACAACACCAGGTTAAAGTCCAACAAGTTTATTTGGAATCACTGGCTTTCAGAGCGTTGCTCCTTCATCAGGTGGTTATGGAGCAGGACCGTAAGACACAGAATTTATAGCAAAAAGTTACAGTGTCGTTCGGCCAAAATATATTAAACAAACTTAGATTAAGTCTTTCATCTTTTAGAATGGTTTTGCTAGTTTTGGTTCGTTAATATGTAAATCCCAGAATCCTTTTAAGTCAAATTCTCAAGATAGCATCAGGTTTTCTAACAAAATGTGTCATCTCAGCTCAGACATTGCACCAAAGGTGTGAGGTTAAAGTCTGTCTGTGTCCTCATTTTGAGTCAGACTGGTTCTAATTATATAAAATATAATTCTGCATATGCAGATTCACCCCAAAAACTTATATGTGTGTGCATGCAGGAGAGACAATGTGAGTGTGTGTATGTCTCCTTACTATCAGAAAGATGTTGTGAAACTTGAAAGTGTTCAGAAAAGATTTACAAGGATGTTGCCAGGGTTGGAGGATCTGAGCTACAGGGAGAGGCTGAACAGGTTGGGACTGTTTTCCCTGGAGCGTCGGAGGCTGAGGGGTGAGCTAAAAGAGGTTTATAAAATTATGAGGGGCATGGATAGGATAAATAGGCAAAGTCTTTTCCCTGGGGTCGGGGAGTCCAGAACTAGAAGGTTTAGGGTGGGAGGGGAAAGATATAAAAGAGACCTAAGGGGCAACTTTTTCATGCAGAGGGTGGTACATGTATGGAATGAGCTGCCAGAGGATGTGGTACAATTGCAACATTTAAGAGGCATTTGGATGAGTATATAAATGGGAAGTGTTTGGAGGGATATGGGCCAGGCGCTGGCAGGTGGGACTAGATTGGGTTGGGATATCTGGTCAGCATGGATGGGTTGGACCAAAGGGTCTGTTTCCATGCTGTACATCTCTATGACTCTATGTGAGTGTGTGCATGTGGGTGTGAGTGTATGTGAGAGTGTATGTGTATGTGTGTGTATAAGCTTGGTAAAGTGTGTGTCAGTGTGATGGGGTATAAGTCTGTGAGAGGGTGCGTGCGTTGATGTGAGTGTGGGGGGTGTATGTGTGTGCGTATGAGAGAGGGTCTGTGTTAGTGTGTGAGTAATATACCCCCATGGGTATTTTAGTGTCATCAGCAAACTTACTAATCATGCCTTGTACGCGCTCATCCAAATAATTGATATAGATTCCCGCCTCAGGTGACTGTGCGGAGTTTGCACATTCTCCCCGTGTCTGCGTGGGTTTCCTCCGGGCGCTCCGGTTTCCTCCCACAGTCCAAAGATGTGCAGGTCAGGTGAATTGGCCATGCTAAATTGCCCGTAGTGTTAGGTGAAGGGGTAAATGTAGGGGTATGGGTGGGTTGCACTTTGGCGGGTCGGTGTGGACTTGTTGGGCCGAAGGGCCTGTTTCCACACTGTAGGTAATCTAATCATAACAAACAGTAATGGGCCCAGCACTGAACCTGAGAAACTCCACTAGTTACAGGCCTCCAGTCAGACAAGCAACCTTCCACTGTCACCCTCTGCTTCCTATCATCAAGCCAATTGTGTATTCACTTTGTCAGTTCCCCCTGGATTCCATGTGACCTAACCTCCAGAGCAGCCTACCATGTGGAACCTTATCTAAGGCCTTACTGAAATACATATAGACCGTGTCTACTGCCCTGGCCTCATCAACCTTCCTGGTCACTTCATCAAAAAATCTAACAAATTTGTGATTTCCCACTCACAAAGCCATGCTGCCAATCCTAATCAAATCCTGTCTTTCCAAATGCATGTGTATCTTATCTCTCAGAATCTTCTCAAGTAACTTACCCACCACAGATGTTAGATCTACTGGTCTTTAGTTACCAGGCTTTTCTTTGCAGTCCTTCTTGAATAAGGGCACAACATTTGTTACCCTCCAGTCTTCTGGGACCTCTCCCGTGGCTAGCGATGATACAAAAATATCAGCCAGGGCCTCTGCAATTTCTGCCACCCCGCACTATTCACATCATTATCATCACAAACCAGCTAACACCGAGCCCCAAGTAGCACAGAGTTGGCTGCTAGCTTCAGGATCAATAACTTGCAGATAGAAAATGAAGCCACCTCCCAACTTTACAATAAAATCATGACAACGAATTGTCAGCAATGAAATAGGTCATTCAGTCAAACTGCCTCATGATGGCGTTCACTGGCCTCCTCCGACTCTATCAACATCCTCACACTCTTGAGTCAAAGAGAGTTCTCCTAAAATGGCCCATTGGATTTATCAGGGACAGTCTGAGAATCCATGGATTGAATTCCCCTTCACCAAATGGAAACATTTCTTTGTAACCACCGTAACAATAACTTTGCAATTTTAGCAACCTCTACCAGGTTACATTAGGCCAGTCAACTACAAAGCTGGGATATGACTCTGAGTAGCCCTGCATGACAATTCCAAATGGTTTCTCCTCTTCCCAAAGGGGTGGAGCTGTTTGTTGCCTGCTTTTACACAAAGAATTCCCTCGATGCAGAGAGTACGCCAAAGTACAGAGAGTGTTTAAGGCTGCAGCAAGTAATCACAGCTGAGCCACGAATAATCCCAGGCACTGTCAGTGAGGAATGATCCAAGGGACATCAATCACTGAGCTCCAAGCTCCTGCTCAAAGGCATTTTGTCGAGCAGTAATTGTTTGCTGCGTGCTCCATTAGGGTTCAATCACGACCCCCTAGAGTCTCGCTCGATTGGTTTTTGAAGTTAGCAAGAAGTTTTGCAGAGTTTTTATTTCCTGAAATTGGCCCAGAGGCTCCTTCAGTCTGACCTCATGCCTCCCGCAGTCACCAGTGAGTGGGAGGGTACAGAGGAAGACGCTGGTGGGAAATTATTCTCATATGTTCATTTGACCTCTCTGTTACGGAGAGGATAGATTTGTGACTGGCTCACGTGATATTTCCTGTTCCTCCTGGATTGGAAAATGGGAACAGGAGGGGGGCCATTTGACCCCTGAAGCCTGTCCTATCTTTCAGTTACACCTTGGCTGGTTTGCACCTCCACATTTACCCCATATCCCCTACTCAGCAAAAGTTCATCTATCTCAGTCTTTCATTTAAGATAATCTTTCATATTTCAGTAGTATCAAGTCTCTGACTCACTGCAGGACTCAGTAACACCTCAGATAGTCAGATTTTAACCTCGCCAATAGTTTAAAACTTCTGACAATAGCAAAATACCGCAGATGCTGCAAACACAAAATAAAAGCAGAAAGTGCTGGGAGTATTTGACATTGTGAAGAACAGTCATTGACCTTAAACAGTAACTCTTTCACTTTTCACTGATTCTGTATAACCTGCTGGGAATGACCCAAATTTTCTGTTCTTATTATAACGTTTAACTTACAAATCTGACCCTTTTTTTGCCAATTTTGATCTTATTCTGTTCAGCAGTTGAAAGTGTCTATGGTAATGTGACAAGACCTGAAAGATCCAGGCCCCATCCTCCTTCCGTGTGCTGTTAACCCAGTCCGTATCGGTAACCCAGCCCATATCGGTAACCCAGCCCATATCACAAAACCAGCCCATATCGGTAACCCAGTCCGTATCGGTAACCCAGTCCGTATCGGTAACCCAGCCCATATCGCTAAACCAGCCCGTATCGGTAACCCAGCCCATATCGGTAACCCAGCCCATATTGCTAAACCAGCCCGTATCGGTAACCCAGCCCATATCGCTAAACCAGCCCGTATCGGTAACCCAGCCCATATCGGTAACCCAGCCCGTATCGGTAACCCAGCCCATATCGCTAAACCAGCCTGTATCGGTAACCCAGTCCGTATTGGTAACCCAGCCCGTATCGGTAACCCAGTCCGTATCGGTAACCCAGCCCGTATCGGTAACCCGGCCCGTATCGGTAACCTGGCTCGTATCGGTAACCCGACCCATATCGGTAACCCAGCCTGTATCGGTAACCCAGCCTGTATTGGTATCAGAACAGTGATTAGCAATATTTCCAGTTGTAAATGCTGTATAAGCACTTTAGGACCCTAAAGTAACCTTGCAATGATGTCACAGAGCTGCTTCTCACTGGGCACAAATAGTAGAGTATGGGTGGAGCTAAGCAGAAAGGAAGAAGAGAGAGGAAAAGCATGGAAAGTAGAGAGACTAGAATTGGGGGTCGAGTTGATGGACTGAGGTTAGATTCCGGTATACTCCTGATTAGTTTGTATTGTAGTATTTAGTCTGAGCACATAATAAACAGTGTTTGATAGAAGCCCAAGTCTGAAGACAGTTTTTGACCTTGCCATCTCCTTCATCAGTCTGTCCTGGATCCAATCTCAAGAACAATGACCTGAAGATACTATGGGGTTTACTCTGGGTTGGATATCACACAGGCCAGTTTCCCAACACCACATCACCCTTTATCCCTGACTATAGTACTAGGAGAAAGTGAGGGCTACAGATGCTGGAGATCTGAGTTGAGAGTGTGGTGCTAGAAAAGCACAGCAGGCCAGGCAGCACCTGAGGAGCAGGAGAATCGATGATTTGGGCATAAGCCCTTCATGGAATGAGGCTTGTGGGCCGGGGGAGCTGAGAGATAAGTGGGAGGGGGGTGGGGTTGGGGACAAGGTAGCTGGGACTGCAATAGGTAGATGAAGGTGAGGGAGTAGGTGATGGGTTTGAGAGGACGGTGGGGGAGCGGACAGGTCAGGAGGGCGGTGCCGATTGAAGGCTTGGGACTGGGATAATGTGGGGTAAGGGGAAATGAGGAAACTGGTGAAATCCTCATTGATCCCGTGTGGTTGGAGGGCCCCAAGGTGGAATATGAGACGTTCTTCCTTCAGTCGTCGGGTGGTAAGAGTTTGGCGATGGAGGAGGCCCAGGACTTGCATGTCCTTGGCGGAGTGGGAGGGGGAGTTGAAGTGTTCATCCACGGGGCGGTGGGGTTGTTTGGTGCAGCTGTCCCAGAGATGTTCTCTGAAACGATCCGCAAGTTGGCGTCCTGTCTCCCCAATGTAAAGGAGACCACTTCGGGTGCAATGATACAGTAGATGACATTGGTGGTAGTATAGGTAAATTTCTGTTGGATGTGGAAGTATTCTTGGGGGCCTTGGACAGAGATGAGGGGGGAGGTGTGGGCACAGATTTTGCGCTTCCTGCAGTGGCAGGTGAGGTGCTGGGTGTGGGGTGTGGGCTGGTAGGGGGACGTGGACCTGATGAGGGACCCATGGTAGGAATGGCCTCTCTGGAACGTTGATGGGGTGGGGAGGGAAATATATCTCTGGTGGTTGGGTCCGTGTCTGGGTGGCGGAGGATGATATGATGTATGCGGAGGTTGGTGGGGTGGAAGGTGAGGACCAGGGAGGTTCTGTCCTTGTTGTGTTGGGAGCAGTAGAGTTCAAGAGCAGTGGTGTGGGAAGTGGAGGAGATATGCTGGAGGGCATTGTTGACCATGTGCTCTTGGAAAAAGGATACCGTCTGGGATTTTCTCAGGTGGAATTGGTCAACCTTGGAACAGATGCAGCAGAGGAGGAAGAATTGGGAATAAAGGATGGCGTTTTTACAGGAGGGAGGGTGGGAGGAGGTGTAGTCCAGGTAGTTGTGGGAGTTGGTTGGTTTGTAGTAGATGTCTGTGGTTAATTGGTCGCCAGAGATGGAGATGGAGAGGTCCAGGAAGGGGAGGGAGGTGTCCGAGATGGTCCGGGTGACTTTGAGGTTAGGGTGAAAGGTTTTGGTAAAGTTGATGAACTGTTCAACCTCCTCGTGGAAGCATAAGGTAGCGTGACATTGAACATTTCTTCCACCGCCTCCACCTCTGTGCCCTCTTTTTCAATCAAGACTCTCACTCACCCAACGAGGACCCTTTCTCTCATCTTTAACACACCCCATCCACCTGGACACCCCGTGCTAGCCTGTTACCCGCCCTTGATCTTTTCATTTCTAACTGCCATCATGACATCAACCGCCTTAACCTGTCCACCCCTCTCAACCACTCCAACGTCTCACCCTCACAATGCGCAGCTCTCCACTCAAACCGCAACCTCACCATCAAACCTGCAGACTGGGGGTGGGGGTGGGGGAGTGCGTAGTAGTAGTGTGGCGCACTGACCTCTACACCGTTGAAGCCAGGCACCAATTCGCAGACTGCCCTCTCGATCACAACCTTACCTTCCATCACCAACCATCATGTCCCAGACCATCCACAGCCTCATCATCTCTGGAGATCTCCCATCCACAGCCTCCAACCTCATAGTCCGTGAGCCCCACACCGCCTGAGTCTACCTCCTATCCAAGATTGAGCAATCTGATTTCCCCAATCGACTCATTGTCTAAGCCTGCTCCTGTCCCATTGAACTCATCTCTGCATACCTTGACACCAACCTGTCCCCCTTAGTCCAGGGACTCCTTACTGACATTCGGGACATCACCTGCACTGTTCACCTCCTCCAAGATTTTCGTTTCCCTGGCCCCCGGTGCCTCATCTTCACCCTGGACATCCAGTCCCTGTACACATCCATCCACTGTACACATCCATCCACCATGGCAAAGGTCTCTGAGCCCTCCATTTCTTCCTCTCACACCAACACAACCATACCCTTCCACCGACACCCTCTTCTGCCAGGCTGAACTGGTCCTCACCCTTAACAACTTCTCCTTCCAACCCTCCCAATTCTTCCAAACCAAAGGGGTAGCCATGGGTACCCGCATGGGTCCCAGCTATGCCTGCCTCTGTCGGGTACATGGAACAGTCCATCTTCCACAGTTACACTGGCACCACCTGTTCCTCTGATACATCGATGACTGTAATGGCGCTACCTCATGCTCCCACGAGAAGGTTGAACAGTTCATCAACTTTGCCAAAACCTTTCACCCTGACTTTAAATTCACCTGGACCATTTTGGCAACCTCCCTCCCCTTCCTGGACCTCTCCATCTCCATCTCCAGCAACCGACTAACCACGGACATCTACTACAAACCCACCGACTCCCACAGCTATCTAGACTATACCTCCTCCCACCCTACCCCCTGTAAAAACGCCATCCTTTATTCCCAATTCATCTGCCTCTGCCGCATCTATTCCCAGGATCACCAATTCCGCCTTAGAAAATCCCAGTTGGCCTCCTTCTTCCATGATTGCAATTTCCCTTCCCACCTGGTCAATGATGCCCTCCAGCATGTCTCCTCCACTTCCCACACCACCGCCCTTGAACCCTACTCCTCCCAACGCAACTGGGACAGAACCTGCCAGTCCTCACCTTCCACCCCATCAACCTCCACATACATCGCATCATCCTCCGCCATTTCCACCACCTACAAACGAATCCCACCACCAGAGATATATTTCCCTCCCCACCCCTATCAGCGTTCCAGACAGACCATTCCCACTGTGACTCCCTCCTCAGGTCCATTCCCCCCACCAGCCCACACCCCTTTCCCGGCACCTTCCCCTGCCACCACAGGAAGTGCAAAACTGCACCCACACCTCTCCCTCTCACCTCCATCCAAGGTCCCAAAGGATCCTTCTACGTCCAACCAAAATTTACCTGTACCTCCGCCAATGTCAATGTCATCTACTCTATCTGTTGCACCCAATGTGGTCTCCTTTACATTGGGGAGACAGGACACCAACTTGTGGATCGTTAGGAGAACATTTCTGGGGCACATATAGCAACCAACCCTACCGCCCCGTGACTGAACACTTCAACTCCCCCTCCCACTCCACCAAGGACATGCAGGTCCTGGGCCTCCTCCATCGCCAAACCCTTACCACCCGACACTTGGAGGAGGAACGCTTCACATTCCACCTTGGGACGCTGTAACCACACGGGATCAATGTGGATTTCACCAGTTTCCTCCTTTCCCCTCCCCTCACATTATCCCAATCCTAAGCCACCAATTTGGCACCGCCTCCTGACCTGTCCATCTCCTTTCCCATCTATCCACTCCACCTCCTCTTAAACCTATCACCTACTCCTGCACCTTCATCTACCTATTGCATACACCCGCCCTTCCACACCCCTCTCCACCCACACACCCCTCCCATTTATCTATCAGGCCACCCGGCCCACACATGATTGCACTGGATTAAGAGGCCCAGTCAAGGAGCTCACATTCTATGATCTGGTTGACCTGGTTACAGTCACTACACTGGGTGTCACTGGGTAAGACCAACATTTGTTGCCCGTCCCCCATTTCCCTTGAACTGGGTGGCTTTCTCAGTAAGTTCAGAGGCGAGTTAGGGGCTATCCACATTGTTGTTGACCTGAAGTCACGTGTAGGCCAGGCCAGGGAAGCAGATTTAGGGGAGTCAATGGTCTAGTAGTATTTTCACTAGACTATTTATCTGGAGACCTGGGTAAGGTTCTGGGAACCTGGATTTTAATTCTGCCATGGCAGATGATGGAGTTTGAATAAAAAAATCTAGGATTAACAGTCTAATGAAATTGGAAGCACACCTAGTGTGCTTCCAATTAAACCTGTTGGACTATAACCTGGTGTGTGATTTTTAATAATGAAATCAAAGTAGCTACTGTCCTTTGTCAAGAAAAACCCATGTGGGACATTAATATCTGTCAAGGATGGAAACCTGCCATCCTTACCTGGTCTGGCCTACGTGTGACTCCAGACTCACAGCAATGTGGTTGACTCTTAACTGCCCTCTGGGAATTAGAGAATAGGCAATAAATACTGGTCTAGCCAGAGATGGCCTCAACCTGCCAATAAAGTTTTTAAAATCCTTCCCTAAAGGACATTTGGGAACCAGATGGGGTTTTAAATTGTTGATGATCGTTGTCATGGTCACTATCACTCAGCCAATTGGAAGATGAGGAAGGCTGGGAGGAAGTCAAAGTGGGACACAAACACTGACCACTCAGAGTGGCTGATTGTGTTCTGTAAGATCGATTTCATTCTGAGAAATATATGGTGTCCAGATTGAGATGTGATAGAACAGACAATTTAAAATAAAAGTGGAAATGTATACACACTCAGAGGCAGTTTGTCAGCGATGCTGAAAGCTTATTCCCCTATTACTGAACGATCTCGCGTTTTAGACACAGTCTTAGTAAAGAATTAGGACGGTGAGAAAGAGGAATTTCTCTACCCAAAGTCTCTGGGTCATACAGTACAGACACAGACTCTTCGGTCCAACTTATCAATGCCGACCGAGTTTCCTAAATTAATCTAGTTCCATTTGCCTTCGTTTTGCCCATATCCCTCAGGTACCTGTTGAAATGTCTTTTAAATGTTGCAACTGTACCTGGCTCTACCACTTCCTCTGGTAGTTCATTCCACACATTAACCACTCTGTGTGAAAAGGTTGTTCCTCACGTTGCTTTTAAATCTTTCTCCTGTCACCTTGAATTTATGCCTCCTGGTTAGGATGTGAATCATCAGAATTCTCAACACCGCATCATTCTGGATGCTCCGTCAGATATATTTTTGATGCTAGCTCTTTGAATGTTGAGACAATGGGGGAATGTGGAGATCGGGTGGAACATTAATCTGAATAGAAGATCAACTATGATCCAGAGAAACAAGCTAGAGGGGCTGAGTGGTCTTCTTCTGCTCCCATGTTGTTGTATTGTTACACTCGAGGCTGAGTGAGCTCTCACCCTGAAGGAGAAGCTCATTTCATCTCTTTTCATGTGCAATGGCACCAGAAGGGAAGGACTGTTGTTCTCAGACAGTTCCGCCTGCAAGGATGACAGAATGATGATGGAACCTTGTGCTGGATGAAGGTATGGGTTGTCCATTATCTGAGCAGAACTTTAATTTGACTGCAGTCAAACAGGAAATCCCCTCATCATTCTCACTGAAGTAATGGCTTTAACAGAAGATCAGAAGTTAGATTATTTAAAAACTCTCTCTGTGATGATCTTTTTAGCATGGGGAAAGATAGGTAGTTTGCTCCTATGGGGAACATCATAACTAGAGATCACCAATATAAGATATACAGCAAGAACTACTAGAATCATTGAATCACTACAGTGCAGAAAGAGGCCATTCGACCAATTGAGTCTGCACTGACCCTCTGAACAGCACCCCACCCAAACCTAGACCTCCCCACCCTATTCTGTATGTTTCCATGACTAACCCATCTAACCTGGACATCCCTGAACACTATGGGAAATTTGGCATGGCCAATCCACCTAACCTGCACATCTTTGGATTGTGGGAGGAAACCCATGCAGACACAGGGTAAACGTGCAAACTCCACACAGACAGTTTCTCCAGAGAGATAAAAATGTAGAACTTGCTAACCCAGACAGTTGCTGGGTAGTTTTAATTAACCCATTCAGCAATGCTGTGACACATCTCTGGAGTAGGTGGGGTTTGGGATTTTGAACTCAGGCTTCCTGGCTTAAAGGTGGGGACATTATCAACTGCACCACAAGAGTCCTTTAGACAGTTGTCAATGCAAATAGTCAAGTAGAGCACAAATATTAACATGGTACGGTTGGGCTGAATGGTCTGTTTTTGCACCATATACCCAACGTAATCATCAGCGTGTTTCATCTCCCTGCTCTGACTATCGTTTGTGTGTCACAGGAGTTGACAGCCATCTGATACCCTACCCATGTAACGTCTTCCTCCATTTCATGTCGCTTTTGAAAGTTGCCCCAATCCTCCAACAGTGCAGCACTCTCTCAGTACTGCACCAGAGTGCTCAACTAGGTCAAGAAAGTATTGCACATTCGGATAGCACCTTTTTCAACATCAGGGCATCCCAAACACTACAGTCATACAATAACATACTTTGCTGTTGTTATGTTGGAAATGCAGCAGTCAATTTGAATTCTGATAAAAAGCAGGACAAAGGGCTATGGGGAGCAGGCAGGAAAATGGAGTTAAGACCAGGATAAGATCAGCCATGATCATGTTAAATGGTGGAGTGGGCTCAAAGGGCTGAATTGCCTACTCCCACTCCTAATTCCCATGCTCCTAATCAACAGAATAAATGACCAGGTCATCTGTTTTCGAGATTGAGTCACAATAGGTATTAACCAGAACCCTGTTGGATTAAGGTAATGGTACTGAAAGGGTTAATATTGGAGGCTCCATTAAGTTCTACCCAATCTAATGATAGCAGACAACTTGTGTGGTGATAAGGCAGATTTGAGGGTCACAGGAAGTGTAGCCCTTATTTCCAGAACTGGTTCAGTGGATTTTGCAAATATTTTTAACAAGCGATGTTGTTACACACCTCTCGATGTTGTTACACAGGTGGGACTTAAACCCAGTCCTCCTGGTTTGGGGTAGGGACACTACCACTGCACACAAGGGCCCACATAATCTAATGTAACTTGTATCTGATTGCTATAAATTGCATGTTGTTAAGCCCCAAGTCTCCTTTTTCTTGACTGGAGGTTGATCCTGTATTATTGTAAAAAAACACTTCAGTCCCAGCCAGAAAATTAGTGGCAGGATTGTTCTACCATAACTAAGACAGACCCTAGTGAGTGGTACCCTGCTCTTCTGAGACTAAGACGACTGACAGACTCACTGTGTATGAACACAGAGGTACCAGCCTAGATTTTGTGCTTCAGTTGGAGCTGAAATCGTTTGACTGAAGAGAAATTGCCAATTGTACATCCAAGCCTGACATCGAATTGTTCCCTGACACTGAAATGTTCCATTGTACTGATTGCCTGCAGTAACAGAGGCTGTGAAACATGGGCGGGTTGTGGCATCATGTCATGCCCTACTGAGTGACTGGACTGGCTGCTTCTTTCAGAAAAACTGCATCATGTACCTGCTTGAGGAGATAAAGAGCCGAGATTTCTGACTGAATCACATGTCCAAACATGTGTTAATCAAAAGCAGCAGGATGCAGATCAGCAGTCAATCTCCTCCACAGACATTTCTGTTGAACTTGAGTATTTCAAGATCCACCCAGTCTCAGGCTCCCTTTATCACTCGAATTGTTCTGAAACTTTACCATTAAAAGATAAACAGCATTTACACTCAACTAAGAGCCACATCCTGAGCCTGTAACCTGATTCACACTGAGACACATTCAACCGTATCAAACAATGAACATTTGCCTAACCTACGATGAATGGCTGAGGATCCTGGGATTGTATTCATTAGAGTTTAGAAGGTTGAGGGGAGATCTAATAGAAACTTACAAGATAAAGCATGGCTTACAAAGGGTGGATGCTGGGAACTTGTTTCTGTCAGGCAGGGAGACTAGGACCCATGGGCACAGCCTTAGAATTAGAGAGGGCCAATTTAGAATGGAAATAAGGAGACATTTCTTCAGCCAGAGAGTGGTCGGTCTGTGGAATTCATTGCCACGGAGCGCAGTGGAGGCTGAGAGGTTAAATGTCTTCAAGGCAGAGATTGATAAATTCTTGATCTCACAAGGAATTAACGGTTACAGAGAGACTGCGGGTAAGTGGAGTTGAAATGCCCATCAGCCATGATTAAATGGCGAAGTGGACTCGATGGATTTAATGGCCTTAACCCCCCTCCTACGTCTTATGGTCTTACAAGCTCCTCGATCTGTGCATCCAAATCTCTCTGTGGCCTCGCCCTCCCGCTCTCAGCTTGACAATCTCTTGACAGTTCTACACTCTCCAATTCTTCCTTGTGCCTCCTCCCCAGTATGAATTAGTCCAGCCCTGGTGGCCATGCCTTCAGGTGCCTGGGTCCGAATTTCTGAAATTCCCTCTTGAAGCCTCTTGGTCTCTCTGTCTGATCTCCCTCATTTAGGACCCTTCTCAAAATCTACCTCTTCAGCCAATATTTATTTTGTGATCTGACCCAGTTATCCCCTCATGTGGTTCAGTGTCGCATTTTGTTTTGAATATTCCTTGTGGAGTTTTATTTCATCAAAGGGCTCGTTCATTAACTATATTCAAGGCTGAGACAGAGAGATCTTTAATCAGTGAGGGGTATCGACGGTTATGGGGTAAAAGACAGGAAAGTAGAGTTGAGGATTATCAGATCGGCCATGCTCCCATTGAATGGCAGAGCAGACTTGATGAGCTGAATGGCCTACTTCGGCTCCTATGTGTTTCATCACCTTAGGTTGCTATATAAATGTAGGTTGTTGTTGTGTCTGTTCTTCCTGCTGGCACTGACCTCTGGGTGATGGCCATTGCCTCTCCATCCACTTGGAAACCCCAGGTTAAAGTAAAAGATCCCAGGGCAGTATTTCACAAAAAAACAGGGGAGTTCTCCCCGGCCCCGGACAATATTTAACCCTTGGCCAACCTCACTAGGTCAAACCTAATTGCTGGGCGTGGGAGCTTGCTGTGCGTGAATTTCATTTATGAAACAGCTACCACACTTGTGAAGAAAAAGGCTCTATTTTGTCTGTCAAGTCTTGTGGCCTGTTTTAAGCAGCTAAATACATGCAAGGCCCTGCCTTCACTTTACCTCCAAGTCCTTCTTTCCTGTGATGCACCCAAGGGGGATCCTTGGAAATTATGAAACAATTCTCAAAAACAGACCAAAGTTTCCAGGGATTGTAGGGAAACGGCAGAGCTGGCTGCCTCTGGCTGAGAGCAGACTCAATGCCTTGGCACCAGTGATCCTGAGCAGATGTGCTGAAAGGGGATCCCTGGCCTGAGCTCATCTTCTCCTGTGGTCTGTGTCTGCTCCAGAACTCACCAACACACAAGCGGCCAACTAGTACCACTCAGAACCGAAAGGTTTGCTGTAAAACCTGTGCTGTAAACTCTGAGGGGTGAGGTGTAGACTAGCGGTGGTAACGTTTGTCTCAAAAAATAATTGATTCCATGAGCAAAAGGTTGCTGGGAGTATTTTAGATTGCAAGTGTGCCAATATGTTTCTGTATGGCTCTCTACTGCCCCCTCCTGTTAGGTTCCATTCTCTGCCAGCAGTTGGACATGAAACCAGACATTGCAAAAGAAGACCTTTTCAGGCCATCTTGCCTTGCAATCTGGGAGCAAATTACTGCAGATGCTGAAATCTGTACTGGAAACAAAAAAAAATACTGATGATCACAGCAGGTCAGGCAGCATCCATGAAGAGAAAGCAAGCTAACATGTCGACTCCAAATGCCTCTGATGAAGAATCATCTAGACTCAAAACGTTAGCTTGCTTTCTTTCCATGGATGCTGCCTGACCCGCTATGATTTCCATACCTCGCCAGCTCTTTAAAAGGTATTTTAGTTCCACTCCTTCCCCATGATCCTGCACTTTTTAAAATCCTTTAGACGTGGAATCTATTTTCCATGGAAAGTTGAGTATTCTACCGTCTGATTGTTTCAGGAGCCACAATTACACACAGCCTGGATCCCCTGCAGGAGGCGCTGTGATGGATCAGACAGCTAACGACATGACAGGAAGTTGTCACTCAGAAAGCCACCCAATGTTGCAGGTTAATTGATGTTTCGAGCATAAGCCCTTCATCAGGAATGACAGCCTGCTGCCTGATCTGCTGTGCTTTTCCAGCACCACACTCTCGACTCTGATCTCTGGCATCTGCAGTCCTCACTTACTCCCAATGTTGCAGGTGTCTGTCACAATCGCACACAGCAAACAGCACTCCTAATGCTCTTCACCGTTGATTCAGGACATGGGTTTGGACATTAGCAGGAGTAAGGACCAATTTTGTTCAGAACTGGAGGACTTCTTCAGATCTGAAGAGATTGTATTAGACTCGAAACCTTAACTCTGTTTCAGTCTCTGCTGAGTTTTTCCAGTACTTGCTGTTTTTATTTCAGATTTACCATATCTGTGGTGTTTAATTTCTGCTGCATTCTGAGAGATCCCTCTGGAATAGGAAACCAAGACAAAAGGTGATGGAAAAAGAAATGATGATAGCAAAATCTGTTCTCAGGAATTTTCTGAAAGAGTCCGTGGAAACCGCAGCTGGGAATGAATCTATTGTCATCAAGTGAAGGCACAGAAATCAATCTGACAGACACCGGGGTCATCTGGAGTCACCTAAAGAAAACCTTATTTGTTGCCTTTGGTGTTCGGAATCATTGAGTTTCTTCCCATCACCCCCAACCCCAACCCCAGCCCCTGCTCTAAAAACAGAACTGAGGGAGCTCATTCATTATATTGTCAGAGGAAATCTTCATCTGAAGATTTAACTTTACATAAAGTGTCAGTTTTACTGGTCCCAGATTTGAAACCTTCGGATAATGATCGAATAAGAGACATAACCCATCACTTGTCAGCTGGTCAGGATAAACCTGATTTAGTTTTTGGATTTCCCTGTTATCATCAACCCCACAGTAGATCCTGTAGATTACCAGTGATCACAGCTCTGGGGAAATCTACTCCCCAACACTCTATTTCCCCATTTCTATGAGAATCCAGAAACCCCCTGCAGCAGGAACCAATGACCATCCGGAAACAAGTATAATTTCTTGAATCTTGCTGAAAAGAGTGACATGTTGCTGAAGGTTCCATCTTGCTCTCATCAGTACAACAACATGAATGTCAAAGTCCATTCTACAAACAAAAGGGATATACTCAAGACCTACTCATTTTTAATTACCCCCAGAACTTGGGGAGCCTGTTGTTTCTTGTTGTTTTCACCATGGCAACACCTCAGCCATTGGGATTTGACTTGTCAACCAACGAGGACCTTATATTCCAGTAATATACATTATTCTAATCGTTTGACAGAATTTTCACTCTTGTAAATTGCCCTGATGAGGCCTTGATGTAATTGCTTTGCCAACACATTTATTCTAATTGCTCTTTTGCATTTTTTTCAGAGACGTTCTGCTTGCTGTAAATATTAAGCGTGTTAGAGAGGCCCGAAGTATTTGGAAAGGAAATGTTTGCAGGTTTATTGGACAGAGTAGGAGTGTGAAACTAACTGGGTAATTCTACGACCACCTCCTGTGCTGTAAGATACACAAACGCCACAGTGGAAATATGGAAACAGCGGTGCAACTGACTCAGGAAGCATTGCTTTGCAAAGTGACTCATTTTATCTCCAGGTGAAAACATTTGACTGATTCTCAAGAGAACTGCTGAACCCGTTAGCAAATAGGCATTCATTTAAGCTCAAATGAGCTCTTCTGAATGGTCCCAAAAATCTATTTGGAAAAAGGCTTTTCAACCTGTGGAAAGAATGAGACAATAACATGTAAAAATAATGAAAATTAATATAATCATGAAAAGTATCAAATGATGAGAATTAAATGCCAGATTTCTAATTACACCTTATTTAATTCGCTACAATGTTATAGGATGGTAGTACAGTGTTTACTTTCCTGTTCCATAGGACATGAAGTTTGCTGGAAATACATTAGTTATTCATCTCTAATCGCCTGTGAACTGAGTGCCTTTCAAAGCACATTTCAGGGGACAGTGAGAGTCAAACCTATTACTAAAGGCCTGCAGTTACATCTATCGACAGATCGGGTTGGAAAGGCAGATTTCCTTCCCTAAAGGACATTAGTGAACCTTGTGCTTGTAATTTTTAAAAAGGTGATCATCCAGAAGTAAATTTAATTTCTTGAATCTTGCTGGAAAGAGTGACATGTTGCTGAAGGTTCCATCTTGCTCTCATCAGTATAAACACAAGAATGTCAAAGTTCATTCTGCAAACAAAAGGGATATATTCAAGACTAAATCATTTGTAATTGAAGATGAAGCTTGTGAGAAATGGACATCCTAAGACTGAATAATTGTGAAGTGTGATGGGTGGTGTCTGTTGAAGTGAACATAAGAGCATTAAAATCAGGATAGTTGTTATGGACCAGGTTAAACCCCCTTCAAATATATCGGGGAGATAGCCTTTATCTAACCTTTATCTTATTTAAAGGCAAGTATAACGTGCTGCGTTCCAGATGTAATTCGATTGGTTACCCTACGTGGCTTTAAGCAAAACACACTTCAATCTTACTCCCAGTTAAAATACAAACAGAAGAAAGAAGAATTAGTTTAACTTTAACTTTGTTGGAAAACTTAATAGACTAATGGATTATTTAACGACTAAATGCCAATTTGTTCTAACATAGCATATTCCCATAAACGCACCTTTGGCAAAGGCATATTCAGTAAAAACAGATTGTCTCATGTGATTCTGGCTGTAGAGAGAACCTAAGCTCTCAGCTGTAAGAGAGAGAGAGAGAGATGTAGCACATTGACAACCAGATTCAAAACACCCAGCAACTGCTGAAAACTAAACTAAATCCCTGGTTCTGTGGGAGCCGCCCCCCCCCCCCCCCCCCCCCACATTCATGCTGCTTCTGTTGTTCCAATATATAAAAACATTTCCAAAGCCTCACAGGCTATTTACTGGCTTTGACTCAAAACCACTCCAGACAAATCCCAGGACAAATACACCTCTTAAAGCTATCATATCGTCACAATGGTAAAGGTGGAAAGATATTTTGCACTGTCATCAAGAAAAGGCAAAAGGTCGATTGCCCATATTTTAAGGCATGGAACTTATTGAAGGATAATTGCAGAGAAATTAAAGGAACGTAGAGCAAGAGGGAAAAAGAGAGTGATGGCATTAGGCAATATGAAAGTGAAAATGAATAATTGAAGAGGGAGATAAAGTCAGGAAGATGTGGAGAAATGAGCAGGGAATCTGTCCTTTGCCTGATCACTGTTGTTGACCTATGGAGATAACCCAGGTCACAAAGGCCCAAATGGCTTTCTCCAGCTCTGTATTGATCCATGATTTTCAAGAAACCATAAATCTGGTTCAAAATACGAATACTTTATTTGCCCGTTTTGTCTCACAACCTTCCCCAGACTAGTTCAGTGTTGTTTGCTGTTAATACGATTTCTGAGGGAGACTTTCAGTTGAGTAAATAATATGGAAATACAAACTTCCTAAAAACCCTCCAATTGGTCCCTTCCATAACACATGCAAGGACCAGTAGCTGAGCCTAGGTGGAGGCACAAGAATACATGGATTTATATAATGCCTTTCATGTCCTCAGGTTACATCTAATTACCTCTGATCTGGAGGTGCTGGTGTTGGTCTGGGATGGACAAAGTTAAAAATCACAGAAGACCAGGTTATTGTCCAACAGGTTTATTTGAAGGCACCAGCTTTCGAAGCACTGCTTCTTCATCAGGTGGTTGTGAAGCAGGACCATAAGACACAGAAGATTACAGTGATACAATGATATATTGAACAAACCTAGATTTTAGATTTGCTGGTTTCAGTTATTGAAAATGTAAATCCCAGAACTTCTTTTAAGTCACATTCTCAAGATAATTTAAGGTTTTATAACAAAAGGTGACATCTCAGCTCAGACAATGCCTTAAAGGTGTGAGTCAGACCAATCTTGAGTCAGACTGGTTCTATTTCCAAAGTGGAACTTGGTATATGGATTCACTGCCTGCATTGACAGTTTGAAGGTTCTGCATTTTTTGAGCAAAACAGAATGTATCTGCTACTATCATTCTGCAAATACAAATTCACCCCATAAACGTATATGTGTGTGTGCTCATGCAGGAGAGGGAGTGAGAGAGAGAGAGATAGAGAAAGAGAGAGTGTAAATGTGAGCGTGTGTGTGAGTGTAAGTGCACGTGAAAGATTGTGTATTTGAATGTGTGCAAGTTTGATAAAGTATATGTGTGAATGTGATGGGGCCTAAGGTTGTGAGAGGGTGCGTGCATGGGTGTGTGTGAATGATGTATGTGTGTGTGTATATAAGAGAGAGTGTGTGTAGGACAGAGGGTCTGCGTGTGTGTGTGTGTAGTGCAGTGAGGTGGGGAGGCGTTTACCTGTAGTGTGACATGAACTCAAGGTCCCGGTTGAGGACATCCCCATGGGTACCAAACTTGGTTATCAGCCTCTGCTCAGCCACTCTGCGTTGTTGCCTATCCCAAAGTCTGTCTTGGAGGATGGTCACCTGACTGTCTGAGACCAAATGTCCCGGACTGCTGACATTTTCTCCAACTGGGAGAGAACGCTCCTAGTTGGTGATTGTTGCGTGGTGTCCATTCATCCGTTGTTGTAGCGTCTGCTTGGTCTCACCAATGTACTACGCCTTGGGGCATCCTTGCCTGCAGCATCTGGGACTCACATGAATACCTGCCTTGTACATGGTGGATGGTGTCAACATAGATACCATTACACATGGGGACCCCACCCACCATGTACACAGCAGGTACACATGTAACTCAGCTTACCTTGTCTGTCCCAGATGCTGCAGGCAAGGATGCCTGAGGACACAGCGCATCAATCACCAGACAGGAGTGTTCCCTCTTAGTCAGGGAACACTTCAGCAGTCCGGAACATTCGACTTCGGATCTTCGGGTCACCATCCTCTAAGGTGGACTTCGAGATACACAACAACGCAGAGTGACCGAGCAGAGGCTGATAGCCAAGTTTGGTACCCATGGGGATGGCCTCAACCGGGACCTTGGGTTCATGTCACACTACAGGTGACCATACTGCACTATACACTCTCTCTCTCTCTCTCCCCCCCCACACACACACACAAATACTCACTTATATATTTACACACTCACGCAGAACCTCTGTCCTACACATGCTCTCTCTCATACACACACAGGTACATCTCCCACGCTCACACACACACTCTCACAAGCTTAGGCCCCATCACATTCACACACACACTTTACCAAGCTTGCACTCATGCAATTACACACTCTCTCAAGAGCACTTACACTCACACACTCTCTCCTGCATGCACTTAATCTAGTTACCTACTTTAGCCATGTAGTCATTGTAGTAATGTAGGAAAAAGATCCTGCAAACTACAAAAGGACCAAGTGACCAGTTTGAGTAGTTGTGTGATAAGTGTTAGCCAGGAAACCAGGAGGAAACCTCTTCTTTGAACCATGCAATAGGACATCTTCAGGCTGAAAGGGCTAAGGGTCCTCAGTTTAACTCTCAATATGGCATCTTGCAGCTCCCCAGTTTTAATTGCTTGCCAATTGGCAACCAAGCCATCAGCTGTTTAGACCTAAAGATCAGTAATTTTCTCACCTCTCTGTCCTCTTTAATATATTCTGCAAAACCTACTTTTGTGATGAAACATCTGATTATCTGGCTTGATAGCTTCCTCCACGACTAAATATTGATTTTGTTATTGTTAACACTTTTGTCAAGCATCTTGTAATCCTTCACTATGTTTAAAGGTGTTATGTAAAAGCATGTTGTGGTTCCATTCAGAATCCAGCACACCTCTGATAGTGCAGCACTCCCTCAGGTCTGCACTGAGAGACTCAGCATAAAACATTATACTTAAGTCTGTGGTACAGGATCTGAACTAAGAGTTGAGAAGCTTTTACTGAGTCAGAAGCCCAAAATCCACAGCCTTTTCTTTTTTAGTGCATATGCAGACTGCAATAGTGCAGCTGGTTGATTGTCACAAATTAACTGGGTATAGTATTTCATCTTACATTGCTCACAAGATGGTGAAAAATCACCATCTTCCAATAAAGCAGTTTCCAGTGAGTCTCCGATGCTAACAGTGCTCCGTGTTAATGCATTTGGTATGTGTTCTTTATCAGAGTTAATTGCTTTGTGTTTATCCTTGAGGGACATTCGATTGATCATTAGTCTGCTCCACTGAGACTGAACACTGAGCCACAGCTGTCATTGAAACTCATCAATCCCAGTCCGAACAAAAGCCAATGAATTAACCAACTCACTAAAGTGTGTCAGTAACACAGAGGTGATTATCATCTAAGGTCACTGTAAGTCACATGGGAGATATCTGATCACACACAAGATAGTGGACAGTTTCATTAGGAAGATGATTGACATCAGGGACACGTGTAACATTGCTCAATCAGGTCAGTGTAAATTATACAGTCACCCACTCTCCTGTTTAATGTCGGCAGAGCCACATTATCAATCATATTCTCAGCTTCACTGCTGTCAGCTCTCCCATTGACCTTGAGGATGAAGGCACTGACTATGCAAGACTGAGCCATCTGGACCAGAAAAGTCAGTCTAGACTCAAACTCGGTCCAGTGTCATGTTAACTGAGCCCACCCCAGACTGAGGTGCAACAATCGATCTTCATCTCCTCGAGTTTGGGAAGACAAAATTCAACCAACTCATGACCTCTTTGCTGGTTTCATCCATTGTAAAGCATGTGCAGCAACAATGTGCATTTACTGCAGCCAAAAAATGCCAAGATTGGAAAGTTATTAAACAGCATTAAACAAGCAACTGCAAAAGGAGACATTAAGGCAGGATTGAGTTGTAATGCTCCCCTCCCACCCCCATGTTGGACAACTGTGGAGACTTGCTGTCCAGATTCACAGGTAAAGATTGGTGTGTTTGTGAAATTACTGGAAGGCTGTTCAGGCACTACGACTGATTGCTGAAACACAACTCCGAGATCACTGCTTTTCTCTCACTTTAACCTCTTGCACATTCCCAGTCTCCATTGTTTCTCCAGGATGGTCATACTTTCAGTTGCCTTAACCCTATGCACTGGCATGTTCTCACAAATTCTCTCTGCAGTGTGGATACCTTGCTGTGCTCACATTGCTGCATTAACACAAACTGTTTATTAGTGAACTGGGAGCAACAAAACTCCACAAATTTAAAGTTAAAATCGCTGTTATCCAATCAGAGATTATAACTGTATTATGCTTCATAGGAGATATGTGATATATCTTTAAAGGACATAGTGATGATGTCTCTGTTGTATCATGACATGTGACCTGATGGTATAGAGCTGTCAGTCTCCACCTTGCTGAACTCTATCCTCTTGGCAGTATGTCAAACTGCAGTAAACTCGAATTGTTTAGCTTGAGCCTAGGCACACACATGCCTGTGATTGTTATGTATGTGTATACACACACCAGGTGCTGAACTGTTCAGTACCATGTGACCTACATCTCGTTCTTCTGTTGTGGGAATTAAGAATCACAATGAAATAGTAGTCACAGCATGTCATGGTGATACCTCACAGCAGCTATGTCTAAATGACAGCCAGGAGATGGTGTTAGGAATATCTTAGTGAATGACCTTCAAACTGCAGATTAAAGGACCATGCACCAGAGGACAGATGAAGCTCATAATACTGACTGTAGCTGTTATCCATCGAGAGATAGTGAGGGCTGCAGATGCTGGAGATGAGAGCTGAAAATGTGTTGCTGGAAAAGCGCAGCAGGTCAGGCAGTATCCAAGGAACAGGAGAATCCGTACAACCCAGATGGCCTCCTTCTTCAAGGACCGCAATTTCCCGCCAGACGTAGTTGACGATGCCCTCCACCGCATCTCTTCCACTTCCCGCTCCCCCGCCCTTGAGCCCTGCCCCTCCAACCGCCACCAGGACAGAACCCCACTGGTCCTCACCTACCACCCCACCAATCTCCATGTACAGCGCATCATCCGCCGTCATTTCCGCTACCTCCAAACGGACCCCACCACCAAGGATATATCTCCCTCC
>NC_057745.1:1701552-1716011 GCF_004010195.1 Chiloscyllium plagiosum | reverse complement strand
AAAATCTGACCTCTCCGCCCCCACCCCACTCCGGCCTATCACCCTCACCTTGACCTCCCTCCACCTAACGCATTTCCAAAGCCCCTCCCCCAAGTCCCTCCTCCCTACCTTTTATCTTAGCCTGCTGCACAAACTTTCCTCATTCCTGAAGAAGGGCTTATGCCCGTAACGTCGATTCTCCTGTTCCTTGGATGCTGTCTGACCTGCTGCGCTTTTCCAGCAACACATTTTCAGTAGCTGTTATCCATCCAAAGACTGTTCCACGATTGGGGTGTATGTGTTTAAAGCCTTTATACAAACAGCTCCAAACATGTTGTTTTAATCATTCTGAAACAGCTGTTCCTGCCACAATGACCCCTGACCAATTCCTCAGCTGTGGAACACTGAGTCTTCAAGGATATCTCTACACCCACTGCTTTCCCACCTAGAGTTGGTAATGAACGATGATGTGCCAAAAGACCTCAGATGTGGACTTGCTCACTCAGTGAAACAACTGGAAAAATAGCTGGAGCATAAATAATGGGAAATAGATACTTGCACAAAAGATAATTGTTCATTGACACTAAAAAGAACATTGGTACTTCCTTTAGTCTTAGAATGTGAACAGTAAGTTTTGTTAAAGAGTCGACCAGTTGATGTACAGTCCAGCATGTACTCAGAACACAGGGCTAGAACAAATTGAAGTATTTTGAGTTTTTTTAAACAACAATAGGTGATCAGTCTAACTTACAAATTTTATATATGTCTCTCCTCTTTCTCTTTCCAATGCTTATTTAATTCCCTCATTGCCTTGGTCTCTTAAAACATTTCATTTTTTGATACAACATGGAGTGGATTAAATTGATTGGACTGGCATTGGTGATGCTGGGCCTCAGGAGGAGCTGAGATGGATTGTTCATTCAGCACATCTGGCTGACAATGAATGCACATACTTCAATCCTGTCTTTCCTGATGTGCTGCACTCCTCCATTCTTGAGGATGGGGATATTCATGGAGCCTTTATCTCCAATTGTTGTTCAGTTGTCTGCCATCATTCATCACGTGGGAGGACTGCAGAGCTTAGATCAGATCCATTAGTTGTGGAATTGGTTTGTCTTGTTTATTGCTGTTTGAAATGCAAGTATTATAACTTCGTCAGATTGACTCCTCGTTTTTAGATGTGCCCAGCTGCTGCTCCTAGTGTGTCCTCCTGAATTCTTCATTGAATCAGGGTTGATGCCCTGGCTTAGTAGTATTGATAAATGGAGGGATCTGCATGCCATGAGGTTACCAATCGTGGTTGAGTACAATCCTGCTGCCTATTGATGGCCCATAGTCCTGAGTTGCTAGATCTGTTTGAAGGCTGTCCCGTTTAGCACAGTGATAGTGCCACACAACAGGATGGAGGGTATTCTCAATGTGAAGACAGGACTGTGCGATGCTCACTCCTACTGATACTGTCATGGACAGACACATCTGAAACCTCAGCTATTAAAGCTCCCTCATTAATTTCACCAGCTTTTCCCACCAGCCTATAGTTCCCATGGAAAATGCTGGTGACAGAGCAGGTACTGCCACCAGTCAGTGTGGAGGGAGGCAGTTTAGTGATGACCTGGTAAAGTAGACCTTCCCTCTAGTTGGTTCCCTCACTACTTGTCATGTTATGATCCAGGTGTGCTACTAAAAGAGGGGAAAGCAGGTTTGAAGAGCTGATGCAGTGACGATTGGCTAATGGGTCTCATTTTGTGCTACATGAAGTGAACACCTTGCACTTCTCCAAATTGAATCATTAACCACCACCTGAACAAGCAGGACAAGTCAACACATCTTGATCTGACAACTCATCTGTGGATGAGTCCCTCAGAATTGTCCTGGCCTGTACTGACCACCTCGATCATGCACACAAGGCCTGAAGTCAGGCACAAGCCAATGACCATCTACCCAAAAATGAGCGTGCATCTAGCTGAGCTAAATGGGCTCAGAAGTCTGAGACTAATATTTGGTGAGGCCAATGGATGATTCTTTACTGAATTCCTGAGGTATTTCTACTATCCTTTTCGTTCATTGTCATTTTCCCCTTGATACCAAAACAACCTTCTGTTATAGGAATGTTTTGTGACTGATGAGGCCTTTGCAACCTCATTGTGCTGAAATCAAGAGTTTTGCTTCTTTATTTGAAGTAATCTTGAAGGGCTGGATGGCCTACCCCTGCTGTTGTTCCTCCTGTTGTATTTGGAACGAACAAATGCAGGTTCACTAGTGGATCCCAGAGACATCAATTGCTTGATCTCAGGATAGAACATTTTCTTGGGCAGTGGTGTAAAAATGACAGTATTGGATTGTGCAGCATTTACATTTAATTCCATTGATAAACATTTGCTCCTTTGATCTTTTAAGCAAGACTTGTAAGAATTTCATGAGAAATAGGAGCAGATCATTTAACCTATTGAATGTGTTCCACCATTCAATACGATCACAGTTGAAATAACATGTGCTAGCTTAACTCAACTTCCTTAAGACCGTCATACGCCTTGCCGGTCATGTAGATCAAATATCTTTCTAAAGCCTTGAAAGGATGGTAGAAATTAGTGAACCAGATGGGCTTTTTACAATAACATGATTGCCATTAGGTTAGCCTTTTTAAAAAAAATTCCACATTTTTATTGGATTCAAACTTCACCATGATGGGATTTGAACCCATGTCCCCAGAACATTACTTGGTGGTGCTGGATGACTAGCCCAGGCACAGTACCACCACACCATCACCCTCCTCCAGGGGCTGCTGAATTTTGAACATTCTCTCATTCTAAGTTCTAAATAGTAAGCTTATTTGGTGGCCAGGAAACTATCGGAAAACAACAGTAACACTACTTGGGTCTGTAGCCCTAGTTTCCATCACAGTGTCTCTATCTATGATTGCACTGGATAAACAGTTACACTCTCAAGTAAAACCCTAGTCTGGCTGATGCCTTGTTAAAATGTTTGTTAAAGTCTAGAGCTTTTGATTGAATTGTTGAGTAAAACAGGAGGTAGATTGAAATGCAAGGGCAGAGGTTACTGAGAGCATCTTATAAAAATCATTAAAGTCTCTCTCTGAGCAACCTCCCACACTGCCGCAGATTACTGAATATTTGCTTTGATTAATAAGCTAAGATATACATAGCTGACTAAAAATAAATCACAGGTACAAGACAACCAACACAAACATACAAATCAGGAGCAGGAATAACCTTTCAGTTCCTTAAGCCTGTCCACCATTCAAAATGATCATAGTTCATCTGATTGTGGCTTCAAATCCATTTCCCTGTCTACTGCAATAACATTGGAGGAGTCAAGAATGTGAGCTAACTCAGCCTTAACAATATTCAGTGACCCAGCCTCCGACATCTCTGGGGAAGAGAATTCTACAGTCTCACCACCTCTACGGTAAAATCAAGTTCTCATCTTGGCCATGTAGTGAGATCACTTACTTTAAAACTTTGTTTAAAACTTCTAGTCTCTCAAGTGCATGTTCATGATAGAATCATGGAATCACAGAATCTCTACCGTGCAGGAGGCCATTCAGCCCATCAAATCCACACCAATCCGCCAAAGAGGATCCCAAAAAATTCAGTTTGCCCATTGGTGACCTGGGGTTATGATTTACAGTGTCATAAAGTCATACTTCAGTCCAACTCATCCGCACCGATCAGACATCCCAATCTGACCGAATCCCATTTGCCAGCTTTTGGCCTGTATCCCTCTATACCCATCCTATTCATATACCCACCCAGATGTCTTTTCAATGTTGTAATTGTACCAGCCCCCATCAATTCCACTGGCAGCCCATTCCATACACACACCACCCTGTGAAAAAGTTGCCCTTAGGTCCCTTTTAAATTTTTCCCCTTACACTCTAAACCTATGCCCTCTAGTTCTGGACTCCCCCACCCCAGGGAAAAGATCTTGGCTAATCACCCTATCCATGCCCCTCATGATTTTATAAACCTCTAGAAGGTCACCCCTCAGCCTCCGACACTCCAGGGAAAACAGCCCCAGCCTATTCAGCCTCTCCCTATAGCTCAAATCCTCCAATCTCAGCAACATCCTTGTAAATCTTTTCTGAACCCTCTCAAGTTTAATGACATCTGCTATATAAAAGGGAGACCAGAATTCAATGCAGTATTGCAAATGTGGCCTAACCAATGTCCTGTACAGCTACAATATGATCTATTTTCAATGTTCTGAACAATAAAGGCAAGTTTGCCAAACACCTTCTTCACTACACTGTCTACTTGCGACTCCACTTTCAAGGAAGTATGCACCTGCACCCCATGATCTCTTTGTTCAGTAACATTCCCTAGAGCCCCACCATTAACTGGGTAAGATCTGCCCTGGGTTGCCTTACCAAAATGCAACTCCTTGCACTTATCAAAGTTAAACTCCATCTGCCACTTCTCAGCCCATTGGCCCATCTGATCAAACATCTATAAACTTACTAACTATCCCTTCTATATTCACATCCAAATTGTTTATGTAAATTACAAAAAGCAGTGGACCCAGCACTGATCCTTGCGGCACACCACAATTGGCTAGTTCCCCCTGAATCCCATGTGATCTCACTTTACTAACCAATCTACCATATGGAACCTTGTTGAACACTTTGCTGAAAATGTCATGTTTCAAATGACTGGGGGTAGGATTCAGTTTGATATTGTTACACCCTTGATCACATGATATGTTGTAGTTATGAAATCATGGGCATGTCTCTTAAAG
Source organism: Chiloscyllium plagiosum (assembly GCF_004010195.1). Classification (NCBI taxonomy): domain Eukaryota; kingdom Metazoa; phylum Chordata; class Chondrichthyes; order Orectolobiformes; family Hemiscylliidae; genus Chiloscyllium; species Chiloscyllium plagiosum. The sequence continues at coordinate 1,711,277 of NC_057745.1, read as the reverse complement.
GTACACTGGCCTACTGTGACAGAACACAGCAAACTGTAATGAATTAGTAATTATTTCCCTTTTATGAACGTTGGCCATGGATAAATATCAGGTTTTTAAGGTTGGATTATCAAATCCTGCTGACTTCCTCATTATTTAAATGTCAGTCAGTTTCAAAATAACTACAGAATAGGGCTAGTAATAAATCATCATTGCAGCTGCCTAATCCACCAGCATTAGTAAAATCTTAAAAACAAAATGGAGAAAAATGTTGTGCTGACAAAATGCCACCCAATTCCAGGACTATGAGATTATCAGTTATTGTGAATCTGATAGTCAAAAACAATCCCAACCTTCCTGGGATAAGAAGGTGTGGCTCAAATAATTGTGCCCATCATTTGATTCAAAGCAAAATGTTGAGGGAAGCAATGCAATAATGGTCTATAATTGGGAAAGCTGTAACCAAGCAAGGGAGCAGTAATTTCAGCTCAGAATGGAGGAATCCTTAATTTACTTCAAGTCCTGTTTCTCCAATTCCCAGTGCTCGCTGATGCATCTCAGCTTCACCATAAACTGACATTTTAACATTCTCACTTTTTGTTTTCAAATCTTCTAAGGCCTTTCCCCTCCATGTCTCTGTAATCTCTTCCAGCCCTCCAAGGTCGTACACCCCTCTACCTCTGGTCTCTGGAGCAATTTCAATCCAATTGTTTCAATTCCAATCACTGTACCAAGGTGTGCCATCCCTTCAGGTTCCCAAAACACAAGGTCTGAAATTTCCTGCCTAAATCTTTCCACCTCACTTTCCTCCTTTCAGCTGTACTGACAACCCAGCACCAGACCCAAGATTCTGGTCATCTGTGCTAATATTTCCCTATGTGCTTCAGTGTCACACGCTCCTGTGAAGTGCCTTGGATATTTTATTACATTAAAGGCAAATACTACTTATGACTCAAGAAAAACTGAACACAGCGCTGTACAGAACATTTGTTTCCTCCTTCTCAATTCCATAATGGTGCACACAGGAAGTTGAGATCTAACAGTTTTCTAGATGATTAGATTAGATTAGATTAGATTAGTTACAGTGTGGAAACAAGCCCTTCGGCCCAACAAGTCCACACCGACCCACTGAAGCGCGACCCACCCAGACCCATTCCTCTACATTTACCCCTTCACCTAACACTACGGGCAATTTAGCATGGCCAATTCACCTAACCTGCACATTTTTGGATTGTGGGAGGAAACTGGAGCACCCGGAGGAAACCCACGCAAACACGGGGAGATATGGTATTGGAAGTGATTAAATCAGAATCTGTAGTCATGATTCAACCTCCATTTTAATATCATAAATGTGTTTATTTTTCATTTTAAATTAATATTTATAGTGGAACATAATATTGTAATGCCAATAAAGTAATTTAACAGCACAGCTGTTCTAAAATTTTAAATCTTTATTGGAGACAGCAAGGCCATGGGATTCATTTTAGATTGCTACAACTGAGCTGACCAAAACCTAAAAGGTCAAATGGTCTTGTCAGCTTCTATGATTCTGTTGTAATTTCCTGCTTGCAAATTGTAATTGGATGCTTTCTGAGGATGATTACCTGCTGTAGGAACAGGAATATTCAATCTCTTGAACCTGCTGTCATTCACCGGATCAAGGCCAATCTATCACTTTTTGTCACTCCATCCAGCTGCCTTGGCTCCACGTCGTTTTAACTCCTGCTTGTCAATTTTAAATGTCTATGTGAACTTGAATTCTCTTTTTTTGTAAGAGAGAGTTGTACTCTTACCCAATCCTCTGTTCAAAGTTTCCTAACTTCTGTTTTCAATAGACAAGTTCTGATTTCAAATTTTTGCCGTCTAGCTCTAAATCACCATCAGAAAATGTTCCTTCCTTTCTGCTTTGGAAATTCCTTTCAACATCCTGAAATGCCCAATCAGTCACCTTCTTTATTCTAGGGAACTGAAACCTAGTTTTGTAATTGCCTCTTGCCTGGGAATTGTGGAACTGAAAGAAAGGAGGGTTGGTTCTAATAAAGGAAACTGTTTGGGTTAATTAAGGAAATTCAGAATGTACTTTTCTGGAACTCAATAAATGGCTGTGTAACTACAAGCCAAAGCTTCAAGTTTGTGAGACAATATTCATTATGGGCTGTGAATGTTCAATAGCTTTAATATCCATTACAGCCAAATGCAGGCCACCCCACATTTTAACAATTTAATAATGAAGTGACAGTTCAGTAAATCAATTACTAACACCTGAGCCAACAGCTGTCTGTTTAACTCAGTCCCTGTCCAGTTACCTTATACTAGTGGTGGCACCATAAGAAAGATAAAATTGCCCTTAAATGGAAGCCAGTTGTATTGTGGCTGATAGGCCCATTGTTCTGGATATCCTTGTCCACACATTGCAGTCTGAAGAGCGGCGACTTATTACTGAGGAGCAGTGCATTTTGGATTTACTTCTCAAATAACACTTTTTCAAAGCAGACCATCAGAGAAATAGGAAGTGCAGCGTAATAACTCAGAAATGGACACTGGAAAGGAGCATCTTTGATTGCTGAACATCAAAATAAAGCTACTACTCATTGTGTACCCATCCCATTTACATTTTCATTATTCCGATATGTTATCACGGCTTTCCCAGCACCAAATCACTATTTTTTTTTTGTTTTTAACTGTCAGCATCACCAGTAGATCACCAATGTAGCCAAGTGGATATTTATAAACAAAACCGATTACAGGTGAAGAACTGAAGTCTTGATCAGAAGCTAGCAGCATTGGTCAGTATGGGGATTGAACCTATGACCATGATATTATTAGCATCAGGCTGTAACCATGAACTAAATGCTGATAGCACCTAGGTCTGTTTAAATTTTCTTTATATCCAGAACTGTTACTACATACAATCACCACCAAATCACTCTGGCTCTCTTTTTTTTGTTTTTAACTTTTCACCACTACCAGTAATCACCCATGTAGTCAATTAAATATTTACAAGCAAAGCCCATTATGAGCAATATAAACCATCAAAAACAAGGATGAGCTTAGGAAGGGGCTTGGGTCTGTTTTATATTTTCCTGAATCAACTTGATCATGGATGTTATTAAACACCAATGGAGCAGGTGGGACTTGAACCCAGGCATCTTGGCTCAAATGTAGGGACACCACCCTTGTACCATTAATGATTTAATCACTGACTCCTGTTCTCATCCCCAACTGGAAAAATTATTCAATTTTGCTTCCAATTTCCAGTATTCTCTCACTTTAATTTGGCCCATCTCTGACAGTCCCTGTGTCTCCATCGACTTCTCTCTATTTTGGAGGATGGCCTTTCTACTAATACTTGTTATGAGTCCATTGGTTCTCCAGTAACCTTGGTGACAATTCATAAGCTGCTTCCTGTAAAACACTATTCCATTCCCTCTGATTCTCAGTCTCCACTGTATCTGTTCTGCTACCTTCCACAATGGTGGCTCTGACATTTCCTCCAATTTCTTGATCAAGAAAACCTCCCCCCTTCCACACACACAGTGGTGGACAGGACCCTTAGCTGTGTCTGACCCATTTCCTGCAATTCTGCCCTCACCCAATCCCTACCTCCCTCCCATAACTATGCTAGGGCTCCCCCTGCCCTCACTTTCTAATTTACTAGCCTGTTTTCAAAGCATCATCCTGTGCCAGTTTGTCTACCTCCAGCATGATGCTGCTACCAAACACATCTTTCTTTCCCTCCCTTCCTGCCAGCACCATTGTTTCATCTGTGATAGCTTAATCTACTATACTATCACACCCACCTTCTCATGTGTTCAAATTAAGTGTAATGAAGAAGTCTTACCTCTTCTCTCCTAACACCCCAAGGTTTCAAACACTCCTTTCAGGTGAGTCTGTGATTCACTTGTATCTCTTTAAATCTAGTCTGCTGTATTCATTGCTCTCCAATGAGGTCCCCTCTACACTGGGGATACCAAATGCAGTCTGTGTGACCACCTTGTGGAACACCTCAGTTCGCAAACATTATATTCACTTTGTTTTTTTTTTGACATTTCATTACCATATTTCATAAGCACATTTCTGTCCGAGGGTCTGTGAAGATCAATGCAAGTTGGAGCAACAGCACCTCATTTTCTGCTTGGGCACTTTACAGCTTTCAGGACCAACCCTGCTAATCTCTATGCTGAGGAATGGTCACTCAATCCATAACATTAACTCTGATTTCTCTCCGTAGACCTGCTGAGCTTTTCCGAGAAAGCAAAGACTGCAGATGCTGGAGAGTCAGAGTCACATTCCTGATGAAGTGCTTTTGCCTGAAACATCAACTTTCCTGCTCTTCCGATGCTGCCTGTCCTGCTGTGCTTTTCCAGTGCCACTCTTTTCAACTGCTGAGCTTTTCCAGAAATTTCTGTTTTTGTAACCTTGATACTTATTGCTCATCACATATTAACATTGCTAAATAATCCTAAGTACGTGAAAAATTATGCTGGTGACCAATTTAGGATTGTCATTTAGGTTCACTGTGTGGTACCTTTGTGTCTACTGGAAGCCATCTTCATTAATCCATTGGGCCCTGTTCCTTTTGCAGATAGACTATGTGTACACTTCCTATTTCAACTCAGCAAAATTGGTCATTGGTTTATTTCTCAGAGTCAACCTGCCTGGCAGGTAATTGTCAATCATTTAATTAGTGCATTCTCCATGGCGATATTTCTCCCAATCAAATACCACTTACCAACAAAACAGCACTTCTGTTATAGATTATGAATGTTGGTTTTCCTCTTAAACTAGTGTTTTTTTCTCCTGAATCATCCTGACAGATGAAAGAAAAAAACACTTTGGAATCTTTATTTAGCAATATTCAAGTTCTGTATTACTGAATGACAATTAATAGGCTATCAATTACTGCAATTTACTTCAAATCTTATTCACATATAACAATATAGGTTACCAAAGATAGTATGGTTTGCTTTGAATCTTGTTCTGCTTTAAAGTGCAGAATCTTGTGGCTTAATTCTTCTAATAAATGACACAGATTTTGAATTTTTTTTAAAGGTCCTGGTCTTCACTATAAAACAAGATATGGTACATTTATCTATTTACTCAGGAATTGAGTGAAATCACAATATGTTTTTATAACTGTTTTTGATACAGTCCCTTTAATGAAACATGTATATCGCATCATGGGGAGAAGAACATTCTTCAGGAAATTCTACAAACAATGAGTTAATGTCATTGTCCTGGGGAAATTTGACATAGAGATATCTGGGTGTTCAGGTCCATTGTTCCCTGAAGGTGGCAACACAGGTCAATAAAGTGGTCAAGAAGGCATATGGCATGCTTTCCTTCAATAGACGGGGTATTGAGTACAAGAGTCGGTGGGTTATGTTACAGTTGTATAGGACTTTGTTTGGCCACATTTGGAATACTGCATACAGTTCTGGTCGCCACATTAACAAAACGATGTGGGTGCTTTGGAGAGTGCGCAGAGGAGGTTCACCAGGATGTTGCTGGTATAGAGGGCACTAACTATGAAGAGAGGTTGAGTAGATTAGGATTATTTTTATTAGAAAGACGGAGGTTGGGGGGGGGGGGGACCTGATTGAGATCTACAAAATCATGATATGTATAGACAAGGTGGAGAGCAAGAAACTTTTTCCCAGAGTAGGGGACTTAATTACTAGGGGTCATGAGTTCAAAGTGAGAGGGGAAAAGTTTAAGAAAGATATGCGTGGAAAGTTCTTTATGCAGAATCTTGTGCAGAGGGTGGTGTGGGCTTGGAACGTTTCCAGCGGAGGTGGTAGGGGCGGGAACAATAGCATCATTTAAGATGTGTCTAGACAGATCCATGACTGGGCGGGGAGCAGAGGGATACAGAGCTTTAGAAAATATACGACAGGTTTAGAGCGAGGATCTGGATCGGCGCAGGCTTGGAGGGCCCAAGGACCTGTTCTTGTGCTGTAATTTTCTTCGTCCTTTTTTTTGTCAATAAGACTAAGGCAATAAACAATCGGATCCAATCTCCAGACTGAGGTTGGTCAATCTTGCTGGTCCTTTGATTAAAATTCAATTGGTTTCTGATACTAAACACATTCAGCAGAATTCACTGGGATTTGTGTCAATGACTGTGACATTACACCACCACCACCCCACACACATTGTACCAACTTCCTATTCCTTTCACCCTCCCCCTATCTATGTAACCCCTCAGATAGACAGCCAGAGGGGGACACAAGCAGCCAGCATCTCTCAGGTGACAGTGACCTCATTTGTGGCCCTTGATGACTGAACTAAATAAATAATCCTGTAAGAAAGGTGAAAGTGGCCCCAAAACATTTTTCGGCTGTCTAAAGACTGGAAGCATTATTATTCTACTATGTATACTGATCCTTGTTGGACTGGACTCTACAATTATGCAGTAAAATACATCTCAGGGCATCTGAAATTGATAATAGTCACATTACTTCATGTGATTTAAAATAAAGCTGTGAGGTGTTGGAGGTTCAGGACCTAGGAACCAGAGGTGTGATTTACAACAAATTGCACGTATGTATCATCTTGTAATAGCCCACAGCACTTTGTGGGGCGTGATCAAACAAGAAATAATGCCATGCAAAAGGACATCCGAAAAACAGTTGATCAGAATCTGGTCATAGTAGTTATTTTAAAAAAATATTTGTCCATGGGATGTGGACACAGACAAATAGCTAGGCAGCATTTATTACCCAGAGGGCAGATAAGAATCTGCCACATTGCTGAGGGTCTGGAGTCACATGAAGGCCAGACCAGGTAAGGATGGCAGATTTCCTTTCCTAAAGGGCATTAGTGAAACACATGGGGTTTATTACAATTAACAATGGTTACATCAGCCCAGCTTTTTGCTGATTTCAAATTGTACCATCGGTCATCATAGGATTTGAACCAATAGCCAACCTGGGACTCTGGATTACGAGTCCAATGATATTACGTTTTCAAGTTTTTAAACAAATTTTTAAAAATTACAGCACGCTTGTAATCCAAATGTTTCTTTAATATACATTTCTTAAATCACAAATTAGTAAAATTACATACAATAGATATAAGATCATTATCTAAAACACAATTTCTCTCCAGAGTTTTTGCTTAATCTATGTTTTGCAGAATTTGTTATTTCAGATTTCCAGCATCTGTAGAATTTTGCATTTATTTTAATGTATACAAGACTCAGTCCTGACACAAATCTGTATTCACTCAGTGCAGAGGCTGAAGGGTTCTATCACATCTGAAAATATTACAAAAGACAGATGAATTGAGCAAGCAACATTATCAGTCAGATCTGCTCCAAAATGTTCGTTCCTCCAAGTTGTTTATGTAAGAGGGCAATCCTTGTATAGCCAATTGCAAAATGTATAAAAACATTCAAGATGTTTTGCGAGACATTGCAGAGTCTCAGATTAAAAAAAATCACCCTCGGAGTTAAACTGTAGAATAGTTTTGGAACTCAGAAACTTGCGCAATGAATTTTGAAAAAACCGAAACACATTTTCTCAGTAAACTCCCATTTAATTCCAAGCAAATAGTATCCACCAGACAGTAAACTGTCCAAGGTTTATAACCAGGTTTGTGCACCAGATGCATCCTTCATCCCCCAAATAATCTTCTGATCAATAAAAGCCAGTGCAAGGGTCTAAGACCAATGACTGGAATGATAGGAAGCCCCATCACGGTTAAAGAAAGTTATCACGGTGTCATTAATGTAAATACAAACTACCAATACCTTGGCCTAACAGGGTACATTTTTAAAAGTAGATTCAAACATTGACTCATAGCAGCACTTTGTGATTCACTTGGTATATATGATTCTGAAAGGCTCCCAGTGCCCTAGTTTGTATAGCCAGGTTATTGATTGATGCTTGAGTGTCCTGGAAGGGGAAGGGGTGGAGGTGTTGTTGGTGTGAGCAAAAGAATAGGAGTCATTTCCATTTTTGCTCGACCGCCATCCAGTGACTGCTGTTGTGTACTTCTGTGAAGATTGGCCAAGGACAGGACCCAGCTTAGCTGTGATGCCACTTTGTGTTGTGCAGCCTGCTAACAATTATTGCTTTTATACCTGGAAAATGGGTAGTGTAGTGAGGGGCTACAAGAATCTGAGGAACTGGCCCCGCACAGGAGTACAACTTATCTGGACAACTGAAATTTTAGCTGTTGTGTTCATCCACCGCAGGAGCCAGTTGGATAAAAGTATCAAAGTTAGTCCAAGAGGAAAGGTGGAATGGAAGGATGTGCTGAAAGGGTGGAACATAAACAATGATTATAGCCCTGTGGTGGTGAATGGGCTATTTATTTATGAGAAATAAAAGATAATTGTGGGCTCCAGGACTCAATGATGCCTGCCCTCCAATTCACACTGATGGTATCATTTGGCATACATCTTTGTATTTTGCTCACGGTTATTTTTATTATTTTGCTACTGCTTACATTAATGATCTGATTTGCAGGCTGTGAAATTCGACATTGCTTTTGATTGTTTAAAATTTTCCCAGCACCTCAGAGTCCGCTTTGAGTTTGGAGCTGTTTTTCCAGGAATATCTATGTCTGGAATGCCTGAGACTGCAGGCGGGTGGAGGGGTGATGTTGGTTAGAGTAACCAGTTAGAATTCACCCCACATCTTCAGTTTCTTACTGGCTTCCTCCCAAATAAAAACCACCCTGAGCACTTTGCGAATTAAGAAATTAAAGAACATCTGAAAACAAAACCCTGTCTCTAATTCCCTTTCATTATTCACACATAACAATGGAGAATAGAAACCCTGAGACTTGCAACAACTATGTAGACACGTGTAGGAATGCAGGCTCCTCCCGGGTTGTTACTCATGGCTTGAAAGCTGTCTGGCAAGTTTAATGGGTTAGGTTACATGTAACAGATCTCATGTCATAAAACTTCAGCAACTAAGTGGAGTCGGTGACAGGTCTGTTTTGTGGTTATTTTGGGAAGCAACAGATAATTAACATTGAAAGTGGACTACTCAATAAAAGATCAAACAATAAAACAGCTTTTCATAATGTAGTCAAAATCATCAAATATTGATTTTGCTTTTCACTATTTTCTGCTTTTTAGACTTTAGAAATCTCTGACACATGCATTGAACAGTGTATAAAGATGGAGGTAAAATTTGAATTGAATCCTTTTGTGCAGCATTTCATTACCTTGTTATTAAATGTACAGGAGAAAGTGAGGGCTGCAGATGCTGGAGATCAGAGCTGAAAATGTGTTGCTGGAAAAGCGCAGCAGGTCAGGCAGCATCCAAGGAACAGGAGAATCGACGTTTCGGGCAAAAGCCCTTCTTCAGGAATGAGGAAAGTGTGTCCAGTAGGCTAAGATAAAAGGTAGGGAGGAGGGACTTGGGGGAGGGGTTTTGGAAATGCGATAGGTGGAGGGAAGTCAAGGTGAGGGTGATAGGCCGGAGTGGGGTGGGGGCGGAGAGGTCAGGAAGATGATTGCAGGTTAGGAAGGCGGTGCTGAGTTCGAGGGATTTGACTGAGACAAGGTGGGGGGAGGGGAAATGAGGAAACTGGAGAAATCTGAACTCAGATTTCTCCAGTTTCCTCATTTCCCCTCCCCCCACCATGTCTCAGCACCGCCTTCCTTACCTGCAATCTTCTTCCTGACCTCTCCGCCCCCACCCCACTCCGGCCTATCACCCTCACCTTGACCTCCCTCCACCTATCGCATTTCCAAAGCCCCTCCCCCAAGTCCCTCCTCCCTACCT
>NC_057745.1:1684920-1701184 GCF_004010195.1 Chiloscyllium plagiosum | reverse complement strand
CTTAGCCTACTGGACACACTTTCCTCATTCCTGAAGAAGGGCTTATGCCCGAAACGTCGATTCTCCTGTTCCTTGGATGCTGCCTGACCTGCTGCGCTTTTCCAGCAACACATTTTCAGTATTAAATGTACAGGACCAGGGTAAATGATTTCCCTTTGAGATGGGATGTGTCGGGACAATATAATCCTCTTCCAGCATGCTGAGACCACTACAATCTGAAGTAGTAGCTGAAACTCCTCAGTTTTGTTCTTGAAAATTCTTATTTTAATAGCTGAATAGTAGTGAAACATTAAATGCTGCATATCAATTTGCATCAGGGCAATATTTTGAAGAGTGCACTTTCAATTACTAGATTAACTTCGAGCCTCAAGTATTTCAGAGAATCCTCATATTTAGGATGATATTCTCAACCTGAAACTGAACAATTATATTAGAAATTTCTTAATTAGTATAAGGTATAAAGAAGCTTTTTGGAAAAGTTTGTAAGATGTGTAAAGAGACAATCCTTATTTGCCAGACTTTGCAAACAACAGGATGTGAGTAGGAGTTGTTTATCCATGTGGCTGGTAATCGTTCAGTCATCTGGCTCTATAACACATTGTTCCACAATCTCTCGTAAATTTGGATTCTCCATCGCTGCTGCCACTCGCTCCTTATCATTGATCTGCTTATTAACTTAAAAAAAGGAATAAAAGGCAGACCTATTAATAAATAACGCAATAGTGTACAAAGATGGTGTGTAGCAATTTCACTTAAGTGTTTGGGGAAATGTTTTGGCCCATCGGAGGAAAAGATTCCAATACTGGGGATCTGAATCTAACTGCCTTACCCCCCACCTTGCTTCTACACATCAATGTTTAAGCATTGTGAGATCAGAGAGCACGGAAAATATGCGCTGCTTCCTGTTAATCTACAACAACATGCCTCAAATGCCTAGACCTGCCTGCTACCCTGCTATACTGGAGATTTCTGTTTATCACACCAAACACTAACTGTTGACACAAGTATTTCCCCTAAATTTCTATCTTGCAAACATTTCACTCTAATTCACTCTGTTTTACTGTCTCTGTGAATATGTGAAACAGTTAGAGGTCTCTCTTTGGGCAATAAAAGGGTTAATAAAAGGGCAATTAGGATACAAGTGGTGTAGCAATTAAAAAAAATTATTTTGGAAATAATACAGATTTTAATTAGAACATACTTACTATCTTCCTCAGTAGAATGCGACCCTTGAGAGATGTAAATTTCCAACTGTAAAGTCACAAATGTCAATTAAGTTACTTATCAACTACTTCATATGGTAACTTTTTTTAAGTGACAAAAGAGACAATAAACAGAGGTTAATGTGTTTGAGAAACTACTGGCTTGACAGTGTCAGAGATCACCATATAGCAGCCAGTCTGTGACATTACTAATATCGATATGATTCAATGGTAAAAAGTTTCCCCAGACCAAGATTTGCAGAATATCAAATCGGTAGTTTATTCATCAGCTCCTTTAACAGTGATGAACAGCAATAACTGTGCCATACCAGTGTCAGGGGAAAAACACATTGCAATTGGCTGTCATGTTGCCCCACTTTACAACAGCAATTACAATGTGAAAGTATTTCATTGGCTTTGGGATGTCTCCAGCCATGAAAGGTGTTAGATAAACGCATGTCTTTTATTTTCCATTGAGCAGAGAAGGCCAAGATTAGATTTAGAACAGGATATTAAGATGATGAATAATTTTGATAGTGAATAGGTTTCCCTCTGAAAGTCAATTCATTAATGAAAAGTCATCAATACAGCAATAGAGTACTAAATAAAAACTGAAGGAACTGCAGATGCGGTAAATCAGGTCACTGGATCCAAAACGTTAACTCTGAGAGAAACCAGAGTTGCTGCCAGACCTGCTGAGCTTTTCCAAGCAATTTGTGTTTTTGTTAAAAGAGTGTGTGATTGAAGCAATCCCAACAACCACAAATGAAGCTGCATTAGAACATTATTTCAATGAGCCACCACACACTGCAGTACAGAGGACCTACGCAGAGCAGAGGAATATCACCAATACCGTGTATTCAAAAGAAATGGGTACCCAATGAACACAATCCACAGATTTCTCAGCAACAAACCCAAATAAGCAGACAAAACACGTCCAGAAACCTTAGCCACTGTCCACTACATCAAAGACATCTTGGAAATGACTGCCAGACTACTCAGACCCTTGGCATCATGGTAGCTCACAAACCCACCAACACACTAAAACAGCAGCTAATGAACTTGAAAGACCCTATACAGACAACAAGCAAAACTAATGTTATTTTCAAAATACCGTGCAAGAACTGTAACAAACACTACATTGGACAACAGGCAGAAAACTAGCCACCAGGATACATGAACATCAACTAGTCACAAAACAACATGACCCACTCTCACTAGTATCCATACATACAGATAAGAAAGGACACCACTTCGACTGGAACAACACATCCATCCTAGGACAAGCCAAAGAGACACACGCATGAGAATTCCGAGAAGCATGGCATTCCAACTGGAACTCTATCAACAAATACATTGGATCCCATTTACCACCCCCTGAGAAAAAGAGCAGGAAAAGACATCACCGTAAGAAATGACATCACCAACCCAAGGAAACCCAAACACATAAATAGAAAGCGGGTTACACCCCGAGTGTTTCATCCAGAGGCTCACTGAAGATGTTACCTAGTATGGGAATGAAACATCGGAAAACGAACCTTCCAGCTCAGCGAGCAAACCTACATCGAGAACCTCAACCCGAGCTACAAATCAGACTCCTGCAATCTCACTTTTAGGAGTTAAAATAATGTTACTGCAAAGACTTATATGAAATGCTTGGTTTCTGAAATGTATAAGCTCATAATGAAATGAAAGCTATTGAAAACAAAAAGAAAATGCTGGAGAAACTCAGCGGGTCTGGCAGCATCTGTGGACAGAGAAAGAGTTAATAGTTTGAGTCCGATGTGACTCTCCTCCAGAACTGAAGTTTTCCAATTCAATTCCTAATCACTCTGCTTGTGACCTGGACTTGAATGTTGCCCTATTTCAATTTAGCAAAATAGGTGACAACCATTCTCTGGTTAATTACTAAAAGCAAAGCATTTTCCAATCAGAATCAATCTGCCTTAAAAAAATAGATTAGCCGTTAATTGTCAGTCATTATTAACCTATGCATTCTCCACAGCAATACCTCTAACAATCAGAGTTCACACATTAATTAGCACTCTCTTCTCACAGATTACAAATGTTGGTATTCCCTTTTATATTGATATTCTTATGAAACATCCTGATGGGTATAAGACAGAAAGCTTTGACTAAACATATTTTTTCAGCAATAGTAAAAAGGATGTGATATCAGTGGTGTTAGCAAGGCCAAGATGTCTTGTTGTTTTCTACTCTTGAAAAAATGGTGTGGAGTTAACTCTTTAACAGCCGCAGTTAATTTTGTATAACTGTGTCCACAATGCTGTTAGAAAGACAGTTCTAGATTTTTGACCTAGTTACAGTGAAGGAAGAGTGATCCAAGGCAGAATGTTATGTATTGGAGGGAAACCAGAGTGGTTGATGCTTTCGTTTTCTGCTGCCTTTGCCCTCATTTGGATGGAGAACTCCTCAATAACCAGATGTTGTAGCAATATTCTCTATCCCACATGTACTGGTTAAACCTAAACCAAGACCAGTATTGGTTTCTTGGAACACTATATGGAATACATTAAGCAACATCCCATCATCAAAATAACATGAGAAATTCTACGTCAGTGAAACCTGGAAGTTGAAGCAACATTTTTCTTTGTCTTACCTTGTGTTTGAATGGTAGACACCTTTGCAACTTGACTCGTAGACAGAGACCTATAAACATGAAATAAATTCATGCAAAAATGATCACTAATACCTTTCACAGCAATGTTATTTTCCTTGCCAATTCTCTCCTATTTTTAACTCTCTCATCTCTTGCTGAGATAGTTTCAGGAGCACCTCCTAATTTCTGCCTTCTATTGGCAGTCAATTTGGGGATTTCACACAAACTCTTGTCCTATTTTCACCTAAACATCAGAAACTAAACAGACCCTTCTTGATCTTTCCCCTCAGCTTGTCTGAAATGAGCTGTTCTGCCCAATTCAACACAGATCAAGGATCAAGCCATCATCTTCCTGGTTTGAGTCTCAGTTACTCTATGGATGGGCCCAATGGGCCAGAAGGGAGATGCTATTGTTGACTTCAGCAATTCTTTTGACCTACAAACCCTTGCATAAGAGTCCCCTTATCAAGAGGTTTAAGTGCATGGTCCAGTCTGACATTCCCAGTGCAGTACTGAAGGAGTACCGCATAGTCTGAGATGTCATCTTTCAGATGTGACATTAAATAGAGGTCCCAGCTGCCCTTTCAGATGGATATAAAAGGTCCCGGGACAGCACTTGAAAATGGGCAAGGGAGGTCTCCCAGTTTCCTGACCAATATTTAACACTCAGCATACATCCCTAATGGCGGTGGAGTAGGATGCTCCAACTGGAGTCTTCTGCTCCTTTCTCTTTTTCTCCCCCTTTGGTCTCTCAGTGGGTCCAGGTCTGGTCCCCTGGTGGCTTGTGGTGTGTCTCAGCCTGGTCTCTAGACAGTATTTTGATCAATCTCTCGGTGAATCATGGCAGTGTCTCGGCTCAACACGGGTGGATCCTGCCCGGGCATGTTCCCGAGGCACCGGGGGAGATTGGAGAAATGGTGATATCAGCAACAGTGATGGTATCTGCAGTGGCATCAACAGGGAGAACAGACAGCTGAGGACCCCCCAGGGAGCGAGATAAGTGGAGAACTCGTCAAAGACTGTTGACCTTTTGGCTTTTTCAATTATTTTCCTAGTTTAAACTACAAGAGATTTTAATGTAAAGGATAACTTATTTCTTTATTTTTGACTATTCTGTGAAATAATGCTTAACTTTATAACCATCAATTCTCTTACTGCCTTGTACCTAAGGTTTTTCTTGTACATAGGTACTTTGGTATCCAGGATGGCACCATGTGTGGTGACTTAATGCACTTTTCACTGTACTCCTGTACTTGAGTACATGTGGGAGAAAGCGAGGACAACAGAAACTGGAGATCAGAGTCAATGAGTGTGGTGCTGGAAAAGCACAGCAGGCCAGGCAACATCCGAGGAGCAGGAGAATCGACATTTCGGGCATAAGCCCTTCATCAGGAATGAGGTCATCATTCCTGATGAACGGCTAATGCTCGAGTACATTAAATCTAAAATATCATCAATAATATTAAATATCAGCAAATTGTCTGGTCAGCCTTTTTTTACAATTCCTTCATGGGATGTGGGCATTACTGGGAAAGACAGCATTTGTTGCATATCCCTTATATCCCTTGGATTGATTTCAGAGAGTAGGTCATTAACAATTGACCACATTGCTGTGGGTCTGGTGTCATATGTAGGCCAGACCAGGTAAGGATGGCAGATTTTACTCCCAAAAGGACTTTAATGATGGTGCTTATGCCATTAGTTTTCTGATCATCATTACGGAGACTAATTTTATATTCCAGGCTTTATTCATTGTATTTAAATGTCACTAGCTGCTGTGAGGGGCTTCAGCCCACATTTCCAGAGCATTAGCCTGGGCCTTTGGATTGCACCTGTAAATACAAGGTCAGTGTGGGAGATTGTTTTGAGTTCTTGCATGCTGATTCAGGAAACTGTAATCAAAGGGAGTTAGGACAACACCAATTCTGCATCCTGTGCTTGCAGCTGAATGTACAGTTCCTCCTACTGCACCCCATTAACACACACTAATCCAAATCCACAGAGGAGCACCCCTGTGGATAGAACGCTATGACTTCCGATTTCCCACATTTTGGTCAGATTGCATCCTCAGGAATATTTAAGCTGTTGGCTTGAGCCTAAAAGCAAAAACTCGCCAAAGCAATTTCAGCTCGGAGCCTTGCATCCTGGGAGTGCGGAGACATTCATCCTCTCAATCTGCATTGATCCAAACAGTCAAGCCCTAAAGGTCAAAGTGCAGCTTTTGAACCAACTGAGTCAAACAATCTTCCCTCACCCCTTTTTTAAAAAACAGATTTTACTAAGAGTGGGTGAGGATAGCAATCTCTGACATCTAACATTTTCCTAAGCCTTGTGCAACAGGTACTTAGTTTTGTCAATAGATTATTCAGAGAAGAGTAAAGCTCTAACAATCAACTGTGTGAAAATTCTTTCAACTCTTGACAAGAAAACTGATTCAGTGTCCTTTGACCTTCAACCTGTTAACCCTCAAATACAATTACTTTTAAATGTTTAGCATAGGTCATAACCCACTGCATAGAAGAAACAGGAAGCAACAATGCCCAGGATCTCTATTTCCATTTTATTTATCCAAGAGTGACAGCAATGAGCACCAAACCATCGGAAGGTTAATTCTATTTGAAGAAGGACACAAACTTGTAAAAATAACACAACAGCTGTGGAAAACTCCCATCTTCCGCTCAAAACACTGTGTCATTGTTGCTGAGTTAACACTGCAAAGCATTTAAATAGCGTCTATCTTGTTCTTATTGCAGGACTCAGAAGAACATCCACAGTCAAGGAAAGTTTCAGTGTGTAACCTTGGCAACAGCAGGAAGTTTGTGAAGGAGTTGGGGGTGGTGCTGGTGCGGAGGGAGAGATAAGGATGATTAAACAGCTGTCCCCAACTTGAGGGAAAACTCAGAATGCCGTTACTGCCAGCAACCATCTCTGATTGTCATACAACAGTCTCTCACTCATCAGGCTGCCTATCTGCTCAGGAGGAACCATGCAGCCATCATTAGTACATCTCATTTATTTTAAACACAGCAATGTTCTAGGATATCCTTGCTAAAATTTGTGCACAGGCTATTCCCTCTTTAATTTCTCCTCCTTTGTGGTGAACTGGTTACAGTGCATCAGAGGGCTATACAGAGTTTGTTGTATTTGGAAGAATAGAGGACTGGTAACACTGCACATCAAGACAGAGAAATGACAAATGTAGTCAAGAGTGTGGTGCTGGAAAAGCACAGCAGGTCAGGCAGCATCTGAGGAGCAGGAGAATCGACACTTCGGGCAAAAGCCTCTTGCTCCTCAGATGCTGCCTGACCTGCTGTGCTTTTCCTGTGCCACACTCTCGACTCTAATCTCCAGCATCTGCAGTCCTCACATTTGCCTAAACGATAAATGTAACCTTGCCATCAGGCAACATTCAAA
This sequence comes from Chiloscyllium plagiosum, assembly GCF_004010195.1. NCBI lineage: Eukaryota > Metazoa > Chordata > Chondrichthyes > Orectolobiformes > Hemiscylliidae > Chiloscyllium > Chiloscyllium plagiosum. Next base: position 1,693,948 of record NC_057745.1, on the reverse strand, counting down.
TAGAAGACATACGAAAACCTTTTGATGAGGGAACTCTTATGCGAGGCTCTGATAAGAGTGGAGTGGCAGAATACAAGGAACTTTGAATTTTTTTCTATGTTTTCCCTCCCAGCAGAGCCTTAATCTGTATTGTTCAAGGAATAGGTTGTCCAGCAGATAGATTGCTTCATAAAACCGAAGCCTCTGATGGATACAGTGTTGGTTCCAGATAAGTTTTCTTTATAAATGGCTTGTTCACTGATGATTGCACAATGATTAGTATTAATCACGACTCCTCAGATACTGAAGCAGTCCATGTTTAAATGCAGCAAGACCTTGGGCTAACAAGTAGCAATTAACATTTGTGTCACACAAGTGCCAGTCAATGATCAGCTCTAACAAAAAAGAATCTGACCATCAACCCTTGACATTCAATGGTATTACCATCACTAACAATATTCTGGGGTTACCATTGACCAGAAACTGAACTGGACTTGCCATATAAATTGTGGCCATAAAAGCAGGTCAAAGCAGTGAGTAACTCACCTCCTGTCTCCCCAAAGTCTATCCACCAATTACAGGGTGCAAGTCAGGTGCGTGATGGAATACTCCCCATTTGCCCAGATGAATGCAGTTTCACCAACACTGGAGAAGCTTTACGCCACTCAGGACAAAGCAACCCACTTGATTAGCACCACATCCGTAAGCAACCACTCCCTTCATCACTGACATTCACTATCTTGATCTTCGGGCACCCGGTACGGAGGAGGGAGGGCAGGTCTGAAGACCTCCTCGTGGGTCTGCTCCTGGGTTGATTAGCACCACATCCGTAAGCAACCACTCCCTTCATCACTGACATTCAATAGCAGCAGCGTGTATTATCTACAAAACATACTGCAAAACTGAAGCTCCTTACACAGCACCTTCCAAACACATAGCAATCACTATCTTGATCTTCGGGCACCCGGTACGGAGGAGGGAGGGCAGGTCTGAAGACCTCCTCGTGGGTCTGCTCCTGGGCTTGGCCAAACTGGCCATCAACAGGTCGAGGAAGCGGGCCGTGGAGGGGGTCGTTAGGGCCGACTGCCTGCCCCTCTTCCGCGGTTACGTTAGGGCCCGGGTGTCCTTGGAGAAGGAGCACGCGGTGTCCACCAACACCCTGGAGTTGTTCAGGGAGAGGTGGGCGCCGCAGGGAGTGGAGTGCATTATTTCCCCCTCCAACTCTATTTTGATTTAGTCCCTGCCCTCCCCTTCACACAGCATTGCCTTTTTTATGAAGGGCACTGCTTGTCACTGGCCACTTGGGTGTTTTCCTATCTTCCTGGTGGTGGAAATTGTATAAAGATTCGTGCACTTTGTGTCTCACACCGGCACACACACAACATGGGTGCTGGGGAAAAAATAAGCACTACCGCAGTTAGGCGGTAGTGTGGGGGTTAAAAGAAAGAAAAAAAAAGATAAACAGGAGTTAAAAAAAAAGCAATCACTATCTTGCTTGTCCATATCCCTCTAAACCCTTTCTATTCATATACCCATCCAGGTGCCTTTACAAATGCAGCATTTAAAAGGCATCTGGATGGGTATATGGATAGGAAGGTTTTTGAGAGATATGGGCCAAGTGCTGGCAAATGGCACTAGATTAGGTTAGGATAGCTGGTCAGCATGACGAGTTGGACCAAAGGGTCGGTTTCCATGCTGTACATCCCTATGACTCAATCTAGAGAGACAAGGGTAGTAGATACAAGGGAACATCATCACAGCAAGTTTCTCTTCAAGTCACTCACCTTCGTTATTTGGAAATATATCACTGGGTCAAAATCCTGGAACTCTCTCCCTAATAGCACAGTGGGTCAAACTACAGCACATGGTCTGCAACTATTCAGGAGAAAGTGAGGTCTGCAGATGCTGGAGATCAGAGCTGAAAATGTGTTGCTGGAAAAGCGCAGCAGGTCAGGCAGCATCCAGGGAACAGGAGAATCGACGTTTCGGGCATAAGCCCTTCTTCAGGAAGGCTGAAGAAGGGCTTATGCCCGAAACGTCGATTCTCCTGTTCCCTGGATGCTGCCTGACCTGCTGCGCTTTTCCAGCAACACATTTTCAGCTCTGCAACTATTCAAGAAGGCAGCTCACTACCATCTTCTCAGTGGCAACTGGGGATGGGTAATAAACACTGGCCCAGCCAGCAATGCCCATATTCATGAATGACTCTCTCTGGAGATCTGAGCACAAAATCCAGGCATAATTTTTCAGCAGCGTCTCGGAGCAATCCTGCACTGTTGGAGCTACTGTAACTTAGATGAGATTTTAAACCAAAGTCGTGTTTGTTGCCTCAGATATCTTGGGCGCATAAAAGACCTCAGGGCATTGTTTCTGCTCCCTAGCACTCTGGACCTGATATTTATCTCTCAATCAACATCAATAAAACAGATTATCTGCTCATAGATGTATTGCTGCTTCTGGGAATTGCTGCCTACAAATTGGCCACTGCATTTCCTACATTGTTTTAGTGACTATACTCAAAAGTATTTTATTGCTTTAAAGCGCTTTTGGACATGCTAAGGTCATGAAAGTCATTCCATTAATGCAAGGTCTTTCTTTCTTCACTCACCAATCAGTGTGGCTAGAGAGCAGTGAGGTACTGTTGGTTTGAAGTGAATAATGATGAGGTACTCATCATCATCCAATGATTTCACCTCGATGCATTCTTCAGCTACGACCTCCAATTCTTCCAGAGAGTTGGGCTTCTCTGGGTCACGAATTGTACGAATGATATCTGACATAGGACAAAGGGACAAACAAAAGTTAATACTCAAAGTTTGTGAGAAGATTTGTAGCTCGGGTGCTCGTTGCTGTGGTTCTGTTCGCCGAGCTGGAAGTTTTTGTTGCAAACGTTTCGTCCCCTGTCTAGGTGACATCCTCAGTGCTTGGGAGCCTCCTGTGAAGTGCTTCTGTGGTGTTTCCTCCGGCATTTATAGTGGCCTGTCCCTGCCGCTTCCAGTTGTCAGTTTCAGCTGTCCGCTGTAGTGGCCGGTATATTGGGTCCAGGTCGATGTGTTTGTTGATGGAGTTTGTGGATGAGTGCCATGCTTCTAGGAATTCCCTGGCTGTTCTTTGTTTCACATCCACGAACATCAACTAGCCACGAAACGACACGACCAGCTAACCCTAGTTGCCACACACGCAGACGACAAGCAACATGAATTCAACTGGGACAACACTACCATTATAGGGCAAGCCAAACAAAGAACAGCCAGGGAATTCCTAGAAGCATGGCACTCATCCACAAACTCCATCAACAAACACATCGACCTGGACCCAATATACCGGCCACTACAGCGGACAGCTGAAACTGACAACTGGAAGCGGCAGGGACAGGCCAATATAAATGCCGGAGGAAACACCACAGAAGCACTTCACAGGAGGCTCCCAAGCACTGAGGATGTCACCTAGACAGGGGACGAAACGTTTGCAACAAAAACTTCCAGCTCGGCGAACAGAACCACAGCAAAAGTTAATATTTTCGAGTGTTATGATCTCTGCTTTTGGTTACAAAACTCATTTAAATCTTAACAGAATCCTGGTTCAGACTTTTACAAACCTCCAAAATGATGCTCTCCATCATAAAGGGAATTGCTACTTCACCTCCAACTTACAGTCTCAGAGTAAGCTCGTTGCTACTTTGATCTTAATTGGTTAAGGTTTGGATTCCTGTCTACATAGAGTTTGATGCTTCCCAAACAAGATTGCCGGCAGAGTGGAAAATTTAATTTACAATCTCTTTCAACCCAGCAGTACATGAAGAACACCATTTCAACCATTGCATCACTTTCTCACAGTTCATACTTCTAAAGTTCACAGTCTACAATTAGATAGTCACTCTACTGCATGTCCCATTGCAATAACTCTACGAACTTTATCAAAAGTTAAAAACACAACTCTAGTTTCCAGGCATTTCTTTCACTTAACTTTAGCTTGGACAGATCCTGCATATGCTGCATTCTTTCTAAATGGAATTTAAGTAACATTGCTTGGGGGAAAGAGCTGAAGGAAATGCAAATGAGCTAGGACATGATCTGGGATTTCAAGTTCTGGGAAAACCAGCATTGGTTTCTCTAATTTGAGCCACTGGACTTTGTAGTGCTCAAACATGATCATAAAATCAGAATTATTATAGCACCTAAGGAGGTCATTTGGCCCATCTTGTTTGCAGCATTGCATTAGAAGAAAGAATTTGCATTGAGATAGCAATTATAACACAGTGATTTACAACAAAGATATAACTGAGTCACTTTGTAGCATGAGTTCAGATGGATAGCCAAAAGCACAGAGCAAAAGACAAGCTTTGACAAGATTTTGAAGATGCGTAAAGAAACAGTAAGGAATTTGGGGGGGGGGTTACAGGAACTCGAGAAGGAATTTAAGATAATGCAGCAAAGTTGGCCGAAGGCTCTGTTGCCAGTGTTGGAGGATGGGAAGCACAAGAAGTGTGAGCCAGAGATCTAAAGGACACAAAGGAAAAATAAGATCTTGCTGTGGATTGGTGCAATGAGGTTATGGAAGGAATAAAATAACATAGGTCTTAAGAATTTTACTGTGATGTCTGTAGAACAGTTATGATATAGAACCATGGGTCTTATTTGGTGACACAGGTGGTAAAGCTTTAGATGGATTGGAGGGGGGGGGAGTAGAGTCTGGTGTGAACTTAATAGAACTGTTCATGGTACCTGGAGGAAGGCTGGGTGTAGTCACTCTTGTTTACAAATATAGATTAATCTGGACCACTCAGTTATGTGGTGATTGCAATTGTCCGCTTTTGATGCCAATATGCATACCTTGGTTTTCAAAAGTTAGGAAGTGGTTTTGGAAGTCTAAACCTACCTTGTTCTCTCTAATTAATTTTAAAAATAACATCTCACAAAGCATTCTGCTTTATTTCCTTTAATTCTCCGTAAGTGAAGCATTACTCCTAACCTGACAGGTCAGAGACATGAACAAATAAAATTGCTCCACATGCTTGCTCGAAGAAAACCAAAATGACGAAAAATACTCGTGGTTTTGGGTTTACAATCCAAAATATTGAGAGTTTGAGTACTTTAGATGGGTCAGTTTTTGTCCAATGTGTGCAGGATGGTTTCCTGACACAGCATGCAGACAGGCCAGCAAGGGGCAAGGACACATTGGCTTTGGTATTGGGTAATGAATCTGGCCAGGTGTTAGATTTGGAGGTAGGTGAGCACTTCTGGTGATAGTGACCACAATTCAGTTATGTTTACTTTAGCGAATGGAAAGAGATAGCTACATAATGCAGGACAAGAGTTTTTGCTGGGGGAAAGGCAATTATGATGTGATTAGTCAAGATTTAGGATACAAAGGATAGCGAATGAAACTGCAGGGGATGGGCACACTTGAAATGTGGAACTTATTCAAGGAACAGTTACTGTGTGTCCTTGATAAGTATGTACGTATCAGACAGGGAGGAAGTGGTCGAGTGAAGGAGCCATGGTTTACTAAAGAAGTTGAATCTCTTGTCAAGAGGAAGAAGGCGGCTTATGTTAGGATGAGACGTGAAGGATCAGTTAGGGTGCTTGACAGTTACAACTTAACCAGAAAAGACTTAAAGAGAGAGCTAAGAAGAGCCAGGAGGGGACATGAGAAGTCTTGGCAGGTAGGATCGCGGAAAACCCAAAACTTTCTATAGGTATGTCAGGAATAAAAGAATGACTAGCGTGAGATTAGGGCCAATCAAGGATAGTAGTGGGAAGTTGCACGTGGAATCCAAGGAGATAGGGGAAGCGCTAAATGAATACGTTTTGACAGTATTCACACTGGAAAAACACAATGTTGTCGAGGAGAATGCTGAGATACAGATTACTAGACTAGACAGGATTGAGGTTCACATGGAGGAGGTGTTAGCAATCCTAGAAAGTGTGAAAGTAGATAAGATGCCTGGGCCGGATGGGATTTATCCTAAGATTCACTGGGAAGCTAGGGAGGAGATTGCAGAGCCTTTGGTTCTGATCTTTATGTCGTCATAGTCTACAGGTACAGTGCCAGAAGACTGGAGGATAGCAAATGTTGTCCCCTTGTTCAAGAAGGGGAGTAGAGACAACCCTAGTAATTTCAGACCAGTGAGTTTTACTTCAGTTGTGGGTAAAGTATTGGAAGGGGTTATAAGAGATAGGATTTATAATCATCTAACAGGCGGATGAGGGTAAAGCGGTTGATGTGGTGTATATGGATTTCAGTAAGGTGTTTGATAAGGTTCCCCACGGTAGGCTATTGTACAAAATACGGAAGCATGGGATTGAAGGTGATTCAGCAGTATGAATCAGACATTGGCTTGCTGAAAGAAGACAGAGGGTGGTGGTTGATGGAAAATGTTCATCCTGGAGTTCAGCTACTAGTAAGGATCTGCTTTGGGGCCACTGCTGTTTGTCATTTTTATAAATGACCTAGATGAGAACATAGAAGGGTGGGTTAGTAAATTTGCAGATGACACTAAGATTGGTGGAGTTGTGGATAGTGCTGAAGTATATAGAAGGTTACAGAGGGACATCGATAAGCTGCAGAGCGGGGCTCAGAGGTGGCGAATGGAGTTTAATGTGGAGAAATGTGAGGGGATTCACTTTGGAAGGAACAATAGGAATAAAGAGTACTGGGCTAATGGTAAGATTCTCAGTAGTGGAGATGAGCAGAGAGATCTCTGTCCATGTATGTAGATCCCTGAAAGTTGACACCCAGGTTGAGAGGGTTGTTAAGAAGGCACACAGTGCATTAGCTTTTATGGTAGAGGGAGCCACGAAACTCTATACAAACTCTGGTGCGTCCGCACTTGGAGTATTGTGTACAGTTCTGGTCACCGTATTATAGGAAGGATGTGTAATCTCAGAGGAGATTTATTAGGATATTGCCTGGTATGGAGGGAAGGTCTTATGAGGAAAGGCTGAGGGGCTTGAGGCTGTTTTCGTTAGAGAGAAGGTGGAGAGATGACTTAATTGAGACATAGAAGATAATCAGAGGGTTAGGTAGAGTGGACTGTGAGAGCCCTTTTCCTTGAATGGTGATGGCTAGCACGAGGGGACATAGCTTTAAATCGACGGGTGATGGATATAGGACAAATGCCAGAAGTCGTTTCTTTACTCAGAGAGTAGTAGGGGCATGGAACACATTACCTGCAACAGTAGTAGACTCACTGACTTTAAGGGCACTTAAATGATCATTGGATAAACTTAAAGAATGAAAATGGAGTGGTTTAGGTTAGATGGGCTTCAGATTGTTGTACCAACCTGTGGAACTATCCAGGGCCAAAGGGCCTGTACTGTGGTGTAATGGGTAAAATCAATGACTGCAGATGCTGGAAACCAGAGTCTAGGTTAGAGTGGTGCTGGAAAAGCACAGCAGTTCAGGCAGCATCCGAGGAGCAGTAAAATCGACATTTCGGGCAAAAGCCCTTCATCAGATATTCCTGATGAAGGACTTTTGCCCAAAACGTCAATTTTACTGCTCCTCGGATGCTGCCTGAACTGCTGTGCTTTTCCAGCACCTCTCTAATCTAGACACTGTGCTGTAATGTTCTATATTCAAATCTCACCATAGGAGATTACATATTTCAATTCAATAGCTGTTGTGATTTATAAATTCACTAATGCTTTTTGAGGAAGGAAACACGTCACCTGCACCAGTATGGTCTGACTGATGACTCTTGCCTCACATTGTGCAGTTCTTCTTGACTCCAGTGGGTAACACGGTGGCTCAGTGGTTAGCACTGCTGTCTCACAGTGCCAGGGACCTGTGTTCAATTCCAACCTCAGGCAACTGTCTGCATGGAGTTTGCACATCCTTCCTCCCACAATCCAAAGATGTGCAGGTTAGGTGAATTGGTCATGCTAAATTGCCCATGGTGTTCGAGGATGTGTAGGTTTGGTGCATTAGTCGGGGTAAATACAGGTTAGAGTAATGGGTCTGGGTGTGTCGGTGTGGACTTGTTAGGCCGAAGGGCCTGTTTCCACACTGTAGAGATTCTAAGTCAAATCTTCCAATCACTTTGAAGTGCTCTAGTTAGTCATTCTGTTGTATAAACAGTACCACCTGGGTGGATTTGATTCAATCTTTGAAAATCAACATCTAATTATTGCACCATTGTACCACAAGGCAATGCAATTTTGCCAACCATCTTTAATACCCAACTTGGAAACAAGGTTCACATCATGGATTACAAATCATTGAACAATCCCCTTTCATTGCGGATTATATCTGCCATAAATGCTGTTGGATGCGAATCTTATCAGATCGAGTGGATCGGTTGGAGAGACAGATAGAAGCGATGAGGAATTTGCAACAGCAACAGTATGTGATGGATGGCAGTTATAGAAAGGGGGGAAAGTCTCAGATACAGTCACATAGATGGTTAACTCCAGGAAGGGTAAGAGAGGTTGGCACGTAGGGCAGGAGTCTTTTGTGGATATACCCATTTCAAACAGGTATGCTGTTTTGGAAAATGTAGGGGGTGATGGATTCTCAGGAGAACATAGCACGAAAAGCCAAGTTTCTGGTATTGAGACTGGCTCTAATGCAATGAAGGTTATGCCGGCTTCCAAGAGATCAATTGTGTTAGGGGATTCTGTAGTCCGAGGTACAGACAGACGTTTCTGTGGCCAACAGAGAAAAAGCAGAATGGTGTATTTTTTCTCTGGTGCCAGGATCAAGGATGTCTCAGAGAGGGTGCAGAATGTTCTCATGGGGGAGAGGGGCCAGCAAGAGGTCATTGTCCACATTGGAACCAATGACATAGGAAGGGAAAAGGTTGAGATTCTGAACGGAGATTACAAAGAGTTAGGCAGAAATTTAAAAAGGAGGTCCTCAAGGGTAGTAATATCTGGATTACTCCCAGTGCTACGAGCTAGTGAGGGCAGGAATAGGAGGATAGAGCAGATGAATGCATGGCTGAGGAGCTGGTGTATGGGAGAAGGATTCACATTTTTGGATAATTGGAAGCTCTGTTTGGGTAAAAGTGACCTGTACAAGAAGAACGGATTGCACCTAAATTGGA
>NC_057745.1:1581370-1682095 GCF_004010195.1 Chiloscyllium plagiosum | reverse complement strand
TGAGCTACAGGGAGAGGCTGAACAGGCTGCGTTGTTTTCCCTGGAGCATCGGAGGCTGAGGGGTGACCTTATCGAGGTTTACAAAATTATGAAGGGCATGGATAGGATAAATAGACAAAGTCTTTTCCCTGGGATCGGGAAGTCCAGAACTAGAGGGCATAGGTTTAGGGTGAGAGAGGAAAGATATAAAAGAGACCTAAGGGGCAACTTTTTCACGCAGAGGGTGGTACGTGTATGGAATGAGCTGCCAGAGAATGTGGTGGAGGCTGGTACGATTGCAACGTTGAAGAGGCATTTGGATGGATATATGAATAGGAAGGGTTTGGAGGGATATGGGCCAGGTGCTGGCAGGTGGGACGAGATTGGGTTGGGATACTTGGTCGGCATGTAGGGGTTGGACCGAAGGGTCTGTTTCCATGCTGTACATCTCTATGAGTCTAATAGGTTAGCTTAGAAATTGAACCATTCATTTTAGGGCTAAAGCAACTCACTTAAGTATGACTATAAATTTTGACCCTATTCCCAACGCTCCCCTGACTCATTCCACTAACTCTGAAGTTTTACAAAGTGCAGCTAAACTGATTTATTCAGCTTTTTGGAACTTTCTGTAGCAGTTTATTTCCCCAGCCCACCAAACCCCCAACACATCTTGCTCCTCTCAGCTCGCCCCACCCCCACACACACACCTTCAGGAAATCTAGTAAAAATTTTAAAATATGCATTTCTGTACTGTACTGATCTCTGATGTCTATAGCGGTAGCAAGAGAGTTTGAGATCATTTCATCTCCTGTATACTCACTGTTCATTAATCATCTACAGAGCTTTAAACAGCATTGTTAGATCAATAAATCTTACAGAACAATTACAGCACAAAGTCTGCACAAATTGGCATTGGATCAAGGCCTCAAGTGTGAACTAACCCAAGGTTCATTCAAGTAGTTAGCTGGAGACCATTTCCAGGATTGAGTACCCCAAACCGTTCATGTTTTCAACTTCAAGTAACATTTAAAAGATTAGGAGATTTGGAACTTTGAAATTCTTTTTGTCTTTTATCAACATTATTGAAGTTGACAGAACCATCTCTCCTGTGATGGTCAAATATGGCCAGTATACAGCAGCACTAAGTGGAAACCCAGACACTTGCCCTACAACATAATCTTTTCCTGGCCTGTTGATGGGACATTGCGCAGACAGTAGGAAGGCGGGGGGGCTGACAGGCTCAAGACCAGTATAACACCATTCCTTCAGCTTTATCAATATTACATTTTTTAATAACCATACAGAATAGGACAGATTCTGAAAGGGGCTAAATCCAAGACTGATGAGGCTTGTTAATTTTTAACTTTCAGCAAAGATACCATGTTACTAACAACCTGCTCTCTGAATGGACTAGTAAATCAGTCAGTTGTATCAAAGACCATTGGGGATGGGAAGTTAACACTAGCCTTGGCAATACCATGTCTAATGTCAGTTTTAAAATGACATGATGTGGGGGAATAGTTTCTACACAAATATTATTAGTATATGAGAATACACAGTTTTCAATGGAAAGTAGATGTACAGTAACCACCTTGTTTAACAGTTTCTTTTGGGACATTTGTATTAGGCATTAAAACTAACTCTTGATTACTCTAGTGCTATGCAAAAGTTATAGAAATTTGCTAGATCTGAAGCTTCCCTTTTTCATTAGTCTGACCTTCTTACTGAACAACACCTATGTCTATTCCGTTTATATAGACTTACCATAAACTTCTAACACTTTTTCTTCCATTTTTTTGATTTTCCCTGCATCTTCTTTATTCGATAGCCGCGAGAGAAAAAGAAACTTTGCAAGGGCGTAAGACACAAGCCCAGAAACTATTTCCATCCTTCAGCCATTACACTGCAACTGCTCCAAAACTAACACCATCTAAACTTCCGGGTTTGCTGGGCCTGATGCATCGAGCACAGAGAAGGAGATGGAGAGTTACAGTTCAGTTTCTACTTGGTAAACTCCTTTTAATATATAGTACTGCACAAAAATAATATCACCTATACAGTTCAGTTGCTAATTTATGTCTGTAAGAGCAAACAGCTAATGAACATAGATAAAATTTAATAAGTGAAAATGGCATTCTTGCTATGAAGGGAGTACAGCAAAGGTTCACCAGACTGATTCCTGGTATATATTTGCTGGAATTTAGAAGAATGGAGGGAGGGAATCTCGGAGAGACATATAAAATCCTGATGGGACTGGACAGGCTAGATACAGGAAGAATATTTCCAATGTTGGGCAAATCCAGAACATGGTTTAAGAGTAAGGGGTAAGCCATTCGGGACAGAGATGAGGAAGATTTTTTTCACTCAGAGTTGTAAATTTGTGGAATTCTCTCCCAAGGAAGCTGTTGTGGCCAGTTCATTAAATTCATTCAAGAGGGAGCTGGACATGGTCCTTGCAGCTAAAGGGATCAAGGTGTATGGGAGAGGGCAGGATTGGGATACTGAGTTTACGTTAACATCCATAATCATATTGAATGGTGGAGCAGGCTCGTAGGGCTGAATGGCCTACTCCTGCACCTGTTTTCTATGTAAATGAAACAATTTTGAGTAATTATGATTTATTTTATAAACATTTAATTCCTGCATATATTTCCTGTTGACTTAGTTTCCATTGTAAATGTCTAGATCTACCTTGACCATGAAAATTACCGAGACAAAATTACCACACCCATAATTGTACCCTCCACCCTTGAAGGAGCAGCAAACTACGATTGGCTTATTATAATTGATGTTTAAATGAGAAATTTCCATTATGTATTGTTTAGAGTTCTTGTGTAGGGGTAGTGTCCCTATTTCTGAGCCAGGCAGCTCACCTGCTCCAGATATATAATAACATCTTTGAACAGGTTGATTAGAAAATAGCTATAACTGAGAACATAAACCCTTAAGATGGCAGTAGAGTTAAAAAATAAGATTGGCAAGATTTTAAAAATAATCTCCAATCAGAATAGTGGTTTTGTGAAATGAGCTGCAAGCAAAAGTAGAGGTTGATGTTGAGACAATTAATATATTTTAACAGAAACCAAATAAGAACAAATATTTAGTTGGGAATTGGATTGTGAGGTAGAGGTTTATAAAATCATTAAGGGCATAATAAAGGTCAATTGCCAGGGTCTTTTCTTCAGCGTAGGAGAGTCCAAAACTAGAGGGCATAGGTTTAAGGTGAGAGGGGAAAGATTTAAAAGGGACCTGAGGGGCAGCATTTTCACACAGAGAATGGTGTGTATATGGAACGAGCTGCCAGAGGAGGTGGTAGACGTGGGTAGAATTACAATATATGTTTGGGCAGGTACATGCATAAGATTACAGGGATATGGGTCAAATGAGACTAGTTCAGTTTAGGAAACCTGGTCAGTATGGACAAGTTGGGTTGAAGGGCTTATTTCTATGCTGTATACTCCAGAGGGATAGGTCCTAGAATGGGTTGTTCCATGAAGATAGGTTGGAAAGGCTCGGTTTGTTTTCACTGGAGTTTAGGAGAATGAGGAGTCACTTGATTGAAGTACATTTGTATGATCCCAGCTGACGTTAATACTGGACAAGTCAGATCCCCAGACTAAAATCTAGCCTCATAGTTCATATTTGTTGTTTTGTTCATAACATTGTGGTGTATCAATTGAAAAGTAGTACACCTGCTGTATATTTCTAATAATAAAACAAAACTTTATTATACAGTAATTTAATATACAACTAATTTGCACACAGCAAGCTCGCATAAATAGCAATCTGACACTTGTTTTTGATGTGTGAAGAAATAAATACCGGCCAGGAGATTGGGTTAATTCCATTGCACGTCCTCAAAATGGCATTATAGGTCCTTTACATCCACCCAAACAGGCATGTGTGGCTGTTCTGAACAAGTTCTGAAGATCAGCCACATCAGACATGAAATATTAAGAGATGTCTCTCGCCAGATGCTGCCAAACCATTGAGTTTCTCCAGCATGACAATGCAGCATACCCTCAGCACTGGAGGCTAAGCCTTGATTTTGGTTGTCAGGTCCTGGAATTGGGCTACCAAAACTGTGTGACTCAGGGAAAAGCAGTGGGAGAGTCACAAATTGGATAGTCTCATCATAGATGGTGCTGGAAATGTGTTGCTGGAAAAGCGCAGCAGGTCAGGCAGCATCCAGGGAACAGGAGAATCGACGTTTCGGGCATAAGCCCTTCTTCAGGCATTCCTGAAGAAGGGCTTATGCCCGAAACGTCGATTCTCCTGTTCCCTGGATGCTGCCTGACCTGCTGCGCTTTTCCAGCAACACATTTCCAGCTCTGATCTCCAGCATCTGCAGACCTCACTTTCTCCCCTAGTCTCATCATAAAGCCAATGGATATCGGGGCATAGAGTTCGAGCTTTAACAGCATTGCAAAAGACCCTTCAGCCCATCATGCCAGCACAGGCCACCAAGCATCCATCTATTCTGATATTATTTTCTAGCATTTTTCCAGCTATCACATTTCAAGTGTACATCTAAATACTTCTGAAATATTTTGACCGTTCCTGCTATTTCCTACTCCTTATCTTAAAACTGTCATCCTTGGTTACTGACTCCTCTACAAAGGGGCAAATGTTTTCCCTATCTATGCCAGTCATGACTTGTACAGTTTAATTCGTTCGCCCTCAGTTTTTCTTCATTTCTAAATTGTCCCAGCCCAGAGAACATCCTGGTGAATCTCTTCTGTATTAGTCCCATTATAATTCCATCCTTCCTCATATGTGGTGACCATAACTGCACAAGCTGTGGCCAAATGTTATACATAACCCACTCAACCTCCTTGCTCTCGGATTCAGTGCTTTGACTAATCAAGGTAAGTACCTTCTTAACCACCTTATCTACCTATCCTGCTGATCTCAAGGCTTTATGAACATTCACATCACAATTCCTTCCTTCTTTGCAAGATCCCACCATTCAACATATACTCCCTTGCTCTGTTAGTCCTACCAAAATGCATCACTTCATTTCTTTCATGGTACTGTGGGCATCTTTGACTAGGCCAGCAATTACTGCCCATCCTTAATTGCCCAGAAGACAGTTAAGAATAAACTGCATTGCTATGGTTGTAGAGTAACTTGTAGGCCAGACCAGGAGAGGATGGCATTGGCAGAGAGGGGTTCAACAATCAGCAGTGGTTTTAAGGGGTCACTAGACTCTTCATTCCAAATTTTTTATTGATTTCAAATTCCACAATCTGCTGTAGCGGGATTCAAACCCATGGTCCCAGAGCATGACCTGGATCAACTGAGGCCAACAGGCCATCACTCCACATGTTTCAGCATTAAACTCCAGTTATGGGCCGCATGGTGGCACAGTGGTTAGCACTGCTGCCTCACAGCGCCAGAGACCTGGGTTCAATTCCCGCCTCAGGCGACTGACTGTGTGGAGTTTGCACGTTCTCCCCGTGTCTGCGTGGGTTTCCTCCGGGTGCTCCGGTTAGGTGAATTGGCCATGCTAAATTGCCCGTAGTGTTAGGTGAAGAGATAAATGTAGGGGAATGGGTCTGGGTGGGTTGCGCTTCGGCGGGTCGGTGTGGACTTGTTGGGCCGAAGGGCCTGTTTCCACACTGTAAGTAATCTAATCTAATCTAATCTTAAACTCCCATTTGGCCGAATGGCCTCTAAACTGATTAAACCACGATCTGGGATCGATTGCTTTGCTCTGACTCTTGGGGGTGAATGTTATCTGCGACGCCACTAAGCATGACAGCAAGGTCCCGCCCCTCTCCGGCGATTGGTCCATTGTCCCCGACGGCCCAGGAGCCGTAGAGCCGATAGGCTGAGACCTACATCAAACGGAGGCCCCGCCCACCACCACCAAGCTCCCTTGTCGCGGCCGTTACTCCCCGGTTCCCGTTTAACAGCGACAGGGTTCCGTGAGGCCTAGGGCTCCCTTAGGCCATGGCGGGCGGCCCGAAGGTTCTCGAAGTCTTGCTGGATGCCGCGCTGGAATGGAGAGAGGCTAAGACCCTACTGAAGGCCAAGGCCGTGCGCTGCGGTCAGGCGCTGTGCGGCCTGGAGCCGCCGTCAGACCGAGGGGCCGGCCTGTGCTTCACCGCACGCTGTCAGGATTCGGGCCGCTGCTGCCGGAGGAGAGTGGCTGCTCAGGCCGGGAGCTTCACCGAGTGAGTTGTCGCGAGGCGGCTGTTGGGGCCTAGAGCGCATCCTGCGATATACTTGTGCCCACGTGATCCCCACCCGGGGCATTCTGGGAACTGTAGTCCGGTAGTGGGAAAGGATATGTCCCTCAGGAGAGGAAATGGGATAGAGGGATAAGAACAGAAACAGGCCATTCAGCCATTGAAGTCTTAACCAGTCAGAATGATCAAGTGGTTAGGCCACTTTTGGAATATTGCGTGCAAAGCTGGCCTCTCTGCTTAGGAAGGACATAGGAAGGATGTTGTGAAACATTACAAGAATGTTGACAGGGTTGGAGGATTTGAGAAGGAGAGGCTGAACAGGCTGGGGCTGTTTTCCCTGGAGTGTCGGAGGCTGAAGGGTAGCCTTATAGATGTTTATAAAATCGCGAGGGGCACGGATAGGGTGAATAGACAAGGTCTTTTCTCCAGGGTGGGGGAAAATTATAGGGCATAGGTTAGGATGAGAGGGGAAGGATTTAAAAGGGACCTAAAGGGCAACTTTTTCATGCAGAAGGTGGTGTGTGTATGGAATGACCTGCTAGAGGAAGTGGTGGAGGCTGGTACAATTTGCAGAGCCATTAAGACAGCCAAGAATCAATACTGATCTAAACCCGGCGACTATGGCAAGGACTGAACGACATCACAGGTTCTAAAAAGAGACAGTACAAAATAGCAGACGAGGACCCATCCCTTCCAGATTGTATCAATGCTCTGTATGCTCATATTAAGCAGAACTCCGACAAGTCCTGACGAACCTATCCCAACAGTCACTTGCCAACTGATCAGAGGTCAGATCAGTTTTCCTTCATATGAATCCAAGGAAAGCGATACGACCAGATGGAGTACCAGGCCGTGCACTTAGAGCATGTGCAGATCAACTGGCAGAGGTCTTGGACATCTTCAACCTCTCCCTGCAGCAGGCCACTGTCCCTGCCTGTTCCAAGAGGCCAACATCATCCCTGTACCTAAGAAGGCTCATGCAGCATGTCTCAATGACTACCGCCTAGTGGCCCTAACTTCGGTGGGCATGAAGTGTTTTGAAAGGCTGGTCGTGGCATTAACCACCCCAAGCCTCCCCAATACTCTTGACCTATTCCAATTGCCTATCGGACCGATAGATCCACATCTGATGCCATTTAACTTACCTTCACTCCCCCCTAGAACAACTTGACACCACGTAAGAATCCTACTCATTGACTGCAGTTCAGCCTTCAACACTATTATCCCTTCGAGACTGATTACTAAACTTAGTGATCTAGAACTAAGCCCCACTCTTTGCAATTGGATCCTCAGTTTCCTGACCCACAGGCCACAATCAGTGAAGATTGGGGACAATATTTCATCTGTACTAACACTCAACACTGGAATCCCTGAAGGGTGCATACTCAGCCCCCTACTGTACTCACTGTATACCCATGACTGCACCGCCAAATACCAGACTAATGCTATTTACAAGTTCGCTGATGGCACCACCAAAGTCGGTCATGTCTCAGATGGTGACGAAACAGACCACAGATGGGAGGTGGAAGACCTGGAAAAATGATGCATTGAGAACAACTGAGCTCTCAATGCCAGCAAAACCAAGGAACTCATTATTGAATTTCAGCGGGACGTTATTCATGCCCCTCTACACAATAACAGCACAGAGGTGGAATGAGTGGAGAGTGGTCATCCACAATAAGCTTTCTTGGACTCTTCACGTGGATGCACTGGTTACAAAGGCCCAACAACATCTTTTCTTCCGCAGGCAGCTGAGGAAATCTGGCATGATGGCGAATACACTTGCCAACTTTGATAGGTGCGTCATCGAGAGCATTCTGTCTGGATATATCACTACCTAGTATGGCAACTGTACCATTCAAGATCGGAGACGGTTACAGAGAGTGGTGAATTCGTCCCGGGCATTCACAAAGGCCAACCTCCCATCTATAGAATTTATCTGCCAGCATTCTCTAAGATCCATCCCACCCTGGCAATATTTTTCCTCAACCTGTACCATTGGGGAGAAGTCACAGAAGCCTGAACACATGCACCAGCCTGTTTTGAAACAGTTTCTACCCTATTGTTGTTAGGATACTGCATGGGCACTCAAACTCTTAATATTCGCCTGTACTTGTGTTTTTGTTTTTGCTGCTGTTTACCTATTATTTACTATCTGTGCGACTTAACTCTGTGATCTGCCTGTATTGCTCGCAAGACAAAGCTTTTCACTGTGCCTCGGTACACGTGACAATAAATTCCTTTCAATTTTTAAAAGGCATCTGGGTGGGTACGTGATTAGGGAGGGTTTATAGGGATGAGGGCCAAGTGCTGATGCATGGGACTAGATTAGTTTAGGATAGCTGGTTGGCATGGATGAGTTGGATTGAAGGGTCTGTTTCTATGCTGTACATTTCTATAACTCTATGACTGATCTGATAACCATTAATTTTCCTGTCTTTTCCCCATGATCCTCAACTCCTTTACAGTTAAAATTGATCTCACCTTTAATTGTATTGAATGACCGAGGCTCTGTGGTAAAAAAACTTCCACGCATTTGCCACTCTGAGACAATGCTGCCTCATTTCAGTCTTGAGTGGTGGCCCCTTACTCTAAGGTTGTGCCCTCTGCTCCTAACACAAGGGGAAACCACCTCTCAACAGCCATCCTGCCAAGAAACCTAAGAATTTTCTATATTTCAATAAGGTCGCCTCTCTCTCTTCTAAACTTTAAATGAGTACAAACCCAACCTACTCAGCCTCACATCATATGACAATTCCTGCATATCTGAAACAAAAAACCCCAGAAATTGCTGGAGAAATTCAGCAGGTCTAGCGCAGCTGAGGAGAGAAAGCAGAGTTAATGTTTCGGGTTCAGTGATCCATCTTCAGAAGTGTTTTGGATTTCCAGCATCTGCAGTTCTTTTGTTTTCATTGTTTCAGCGTTTAATTCAATGCAGCATCTGTTCCAGGTATACCCACCTTGAGGTTTTGCTTCTCTCTCCAGCTGGGTTTCCATTCTAATCATGTTTTTTGGTCTGGTTCACCATCATTGTCACAACTGGAGTTTGACAAAGTATTTGCCGAAACTTGCTTCCACTGCCACGTCACATTCCTCAGTGACTGCCGCTGGCTCAGACTCGCCCATATGAATTCCAACTGAAATTTCGTCTTTTGTGTGTTGAGTCCAGGGTCATAAGTATCTCTGTGATGTGTAACGCTCCTCAGACAACTGTCCTTGCTGAATTCTGAGATCCACACTCTGTTCATTCTAATTATGAATATGTCTCATTCTTGAAGGTCTGGTTGTCTTTAGCACCAATTGAGATGTGACCAAAACCAAGATTTGTAGAGCCAGATCATGCAAAAAGTTAAATATCCATCCTTTCATTTTTTGTGCTGTCCATGCAATCCTTCACAATGCAGTGTTGAAAGAAGATGATTGTGTTTGTCTGTAATTGAGTGAAACACATGTTTTTGTCAAGGTAAACACTTGCAAAGGAAAAGCAAGTGACTGATTGAATGGCCAAGATTATCTTATAATAATTAGTATGGTGAAAGCAAAGCCTTAATCATTGAAATCTATACAAACTGTCAATGTTTCTGTATAGAATGTAGCACAAAAACTGGCTACTGGTCACCTGCTCTCTGCTGGTGTTTGAACTCCACTTGACTGTTCTCCCAACCTACTTCATCTCACCCTAGCCCGTTTCTTGCTACAGCAGTTGGCCGCCGTAACCACAGCCAGTGTATCCATTATTGATATGTTTCTTTTACTTCTCAATGTATTTTCTGGGTTTTTTGGGCAGGTTTATTTGGGAAACAACTGAGACTTTGCAGGCGTCACCTGTTAAGGAACGGCTTCTTGCTCTCAATAGTCACAATGATCTGGGGATCTATGAGCTGTGTGTCCAGGATGGCATCTGTGACGTCACCAATACCCACAGCTGTAGTGAGGAAGCACTGAAGAAGCTGGTTGAAAGCAAGAACTTGAGTAAGTGTTGACAATGTCTGTTAAATAAAGAAATCGATGCTCATCTAAGTCGTGAAAATGGGCGTCTTCAGGGATTGTAGGCCAAACCAGCAAAGGACGACAGTTTCCTTCCCTAAATAACCTCAGTTAACCAGATGGCTTTTTCCAACAATTAACAATGGTTTCATGATCATCCATTAGACTCCTAACACCAGATACTTTATTGAATTCTTGATGGGATATAAACCCAGAACATTAGATATTGGCATCATTGGCTGGGCCACCATTTTATTGCTCATCCCCAGTTGCCCTGAAGGTGCTGTGAGCTGTCTTACACTCTAAACATTGCAATAGTTTATGTTTACTCACAGTACATATAAATCCTTCTAAAATATTCTGAGAGTTGCTGCTTCTGCCTCTGTTAAAGGCAGTGAGTTCATTCTGTGGTTCTGGTTTGCTCCTACAATGTTGATTCTCCTGCTTCTCGGATGCTGCCTGACATGCTGTGCTTTTCCAGTGCCCCACTTTTCTACTCCAAGAATTGCTACTTGTCTGTTAGGAAGGGAGCTCCAAGATCCCACTGATGTTGAGGGGCGACCGATTATACTTCCAAACTGTAGGCTAATAATGGCCTAGTGGTATTATCGCTAGAACATTAATCCAGAAACCCAGCTAAAGTTCTGGGAATCTGGGTTCATATCCCACTATAAATTCAGTGAAGTAGCTGGAGTTAGGCATCTAATGGTGATCATGAAACAATTGTCAGAAAAACCCATCTGGTTAACTAATGTTCTTTTGGGAAGGAAACTGTCATCGTTTTCTGGTCTATTACTCCAGACTCACGGCAATATGGTTGACTCTTAACTGCCCTCTCGGCAACTGGGGATGGGTAATAAATGATGGCTCAGTCAGTGACATCCACATCCCTTGAATGAATTAGAAAAAGAAAATCAGGAAGGTGTGCAGCTGGAAGAGGCAGGTGCTGATGTTCTGCTGCATCATAATTGGTTGAGGTTGCAGGCTTGGAAGGTGCTGTTGAAGGACCTGGGTGATAAGTTCAGGGGAAATAAAAGACAAAACATCAGGAACAGCAGTTTTAGGCAGCAAGTATTGTGATCTGGCGTACAGTAGTTGATTGCATTGTGATGTTCAAAAGGGAATTGGATAAATACTTGGAAATAAAATTTTGCAAAGTTTTTGGGAAAGCGGAGGGCAGTGGGACTAATGGAGTAGTTATTTCAAAGAGCTGGAATGGGCATGATGGATCAGTTAGCCTCCTCCTGTATGGTGTCATAAAGTCTTCGGGGTTTACAGCAAATGAAAAGGCCCATTGAGTCCCGCCAGTTCAAAAGCAACCACCTAAACATCTAATCCCATTTTTTAACCTTGTCTGCCTTGACTTTGCAAGTGTACATCTAAATCCTTCTGAAATATTGAGAGTTGCTGCCTCCAGCTGCCTTAAAGGCAGTGAGTTCATTCTGTGTTTCTGTTTTGCCTGGGCTACTTATCTCATTACAATATACAGAATACAGTGTTGAAAGCATTTTAAATTTTATTTAACAGGACCACATATCATTGAAGAAGATAGAAAAGGGATTCGTGCATTAAGATTTAATCTTGTGTTTTTTTAAAATCAGTTACTAACATAATTGACTGTTACTGTATGGAAAACAAAAGTCATGGAATTCATATCTTCTCTTACATAGCTGTTCCTAGAGATTTATAAATCTGGCTGACTAGCAAATGGACTATTTTTTTTAAAAAGCTATTCCTGGATGGTGACTTAATAGTCCATCTATATAAAGTTAAAATTGTTTTAATTATTTTAAGTCAAAATGACTACGCCACATACAAATTTCACCTACATCTATATGGTATTTTTTTTTCATTCTTCTGCATTTAGCTGGTTCAAAACAAATTGTTTTTGTTTTTCAGGTCTGCCTTCATCTTTTACTGTGAAGATTCTGTCATTTAAAAACAGTAAATCCTGCATGTTGCTCGATAATTGCACACTGCTCCATCTGACCTGGGTGGAGAGCACCTCGGAAGCAGATGTGTTGGGATGCTTTAAACTGCATCTGCCAGGTGGTGCTGCAGAAAGAATAACAGATGGTCTGATTTGTCAAGAAATGCTTTTCTTATTGGACAGTGCAGGCTGGATATGTATCCTTTGCTTTCTTAAAAAGACTTGTTTTGTTGAACAACGTAATATAAACAACTGCACAAATAATTACCGTTGAGATATCAGCTTTACTTTAGTCTGCATTATATGAGCTGTAAGTACTTATTTACTGTGGAAAACTAACAATCTTGTAGCATTTAACCTTAGCCAGGGGACTTATTGGCTATAATGCTGAATGCTGTAATGCACTGTTATAGCTCCTTTGACTAAGGTATGCAAAATTAGGTGATCCTTATCAAAATATAATAGGGGAAGCTTCAAACAAAGAAATATAATTAGCAGCCATTTTTAATTGCCTTTGTAACATTTTAAATTTATCATTTGCACTTATTGAAGAAACTATATCGATTATCTTACTGATCCATGACCCTAGTTAGGAACCTGAATTAACCATGCTTGCAGCTAAAATATGATCGATGAACAGTCCAGTTTTTATAGATTCTTTTCATCGTGAGTCTCTGCAATTCAATGTTTTCCCCCTCAGGAGTGAATATGTTTTCAAAAAATCTATATTTTAAAATTAAAATTATACTAGGTTTTACTGAAGGGTTTAGATGGTGAATGATAATTGCATGTTATCTGACAATAGTTCCCCCATCACACACTGTCTGTAATGCTTTGTTTATTTTTGCACAGACTAATTTTCAAAGACATGTGTCTTTATTGCTTATGAAAATCAATAATTATTCTTCAAAGTTAATTTCTCATTTAATTTTATTTTCCTTTACTGCTGTAGTGCAACACTAGAATGTAGTTTTGACATTACAGTATTTATCTTTGTCCAGCCGAACTTCGCTTCACCTTCCTGCCCCTTCATTCCAGTACAGCAAAGTATTCTATATACCAAAACATTTATTTAAAATTGGTTAATTGGAGCCAGTAGACCTGAAGAAGACATTTTAAAATGCACCTATTATGGTTGTCTAAGAGTCTGGTAACTTGAAAAGATATTTGAATTTCCAGTGACTGCACAAACCTTCCAGTCAACGTGATTTAAATTTTAATGTATCAAACAAACTAAAAACAACACTGTCCTGTAGCTTATTCTAATGATATGGAAATTAATCTCTCATTTAATTTTAAAATAACTAAAATTTCTCTGCCATGTTATACTTTATCTCCTAAGTAGGCACTTCACATTCTCCTGGAATCAGTCCAAAGTTAGCCTTTCCTCCCAATGCCTGTTTCACTTTCCTCTTTCCATCTGGATATCTTCTAATCCTGACCTGACCTCCTTGATGAGAATTACCCTCGAACCAAAGCTAGGTGTATCTTCCAGGATTGTCATGAGAATTTAAAACTTGGTCTCGTGATCTGAGAGCGAACTCCAAACTGCGTTCAATGGTCAGGAGCAGAACTGACTACCCATATGTTTCTTTAACTTATTGTTCAAAACCTACTTGTAAGAATAAAAATAAATATTACAAAATAGTCTGGGATTATATGAAGCCCATGATGTTGGTTATGCAGTAAAGTCAGTGTTTTTAATTTGTTTTCTGGACGTAAGTCACACTGGCAAACATCAGTTTTATTGTTCTGACAATTAAGTAGCTTGCTAGGTCAACCTCATAAATGTAAAGTCCAATTGCATTATGTACGAGTGGAGCCACATGTCAGCCAGACTATACCAGGGTAGCAAATTCTCTTGGGAAACAGTGACTTCTATAGTAAATTTTCTGGTGCTAGCCCTCAAACAAACTGAGCTATTGCATTCTACTTCACAACTTGCTATAGTTGGATTTGAATTCACGATTCCATTAGCCATAACCATAACTCTACCTCTGTGACCTATTTGTTGCACTGCATGATCTCCCAAAGATTGCTACATGTTGCTGCTTTTATGCATGTCTTAAAAGACCACAACTTGTGCATGGCTACGAGTTCCCTGTGCAGCATGTTTACAGTTACTTCATGACTGTACAGCCTGGAGGGAATGTTGATCACGTAACCCTTAGATCTCGTGTTGACAAATCTTTGTGGTACCATTCCTTAAGTAATTATTTTTAAGATATTTATGATACTGTTGATGGTAAACAGCGTGGCAGTGTTAATCTTGCTCTGTGCCAGGCTGGAGAAACTGAAGAGGCAAATGATGTCTGTAATCTGTCATGCTTGGACAGACTCTGGTTATCCCATGATTTGCACATTGCTGTGGCTGTGAACTGTGTTAATTGCGCTGTTTGTGTTAACTTGAATAATTTTTTCAGGTAAATCTCTTTTTTAATATCTTTACAGAAAAAGTCAGAAATTATGTTGAGGTTGAATGAGTTGCTTAAATAAAGTGTAGGCCTTTGGGAAATTCACATAAGAAGGCATACTGCAAAACCTCAACCCTTCCCCAGAAAGGATCTGGACCAGACAGTATGAACACAAGTTTTCTTTGACTTTCTGTAATAGTATCCTGTAGCAAACGCTATCTGCTGCATGCTTCCTCTCTTGGAACAATATTTTTGAAATATTAAGTGTTGGCTTTGGTGGAGTTCTTCAGATTATACCTTGGATTTGGAATGAAATGATGGCTTACCTTAATATTTTGACTTTTAAAATCTACATTGTAATCATGTAACTATTTATGTTCCATGTTCAAAGTTTTCAGCATTATAGTGAGGTAAGAAATGTCCTGCCCATATGTTTTATTGTATATGCTAACTCTGTATGCAGAGTGTTAGAGTCATTCATTGGGGCTATTCTTGAGGTGAGGCACATAGCAGTGGGTAATCTCAAATAGTTGATTTCATGTCTTTGCTGGAGGAGCATGGAATCTACTTCGAATCTTTCACCCAACCTGTTTTAAGATCCAAAGTGAGACACCTGCACATTAGTGGACTAATTCATGATAATTGTAAAACTAGATGCCAAATAACTTGTGTGCAACATCAAGGGGGATCTCTTAGTGCTGTTTTCAAAGGATAGCTTTGACATTTGTTTTATGAACTTTCAATGGAATTAGGATTGATTAGGTACCATGAAATTCAGATTCTTGTTGCTCTTGTAGAAAACACCCTGAGAACTTGGAGCATACAAGAAAAGCTTCCGCTGATGCACCTTTGAAGGCACCTGTTGGTGTTGATGAAGATGACCTTGCCAGTTCAGCATATAGCAGTAAACAGCTCAACCTATCATTTCAGATGGATAGGTAAGTGTCGTTTAAAAAAAGAGATTTAAATTCATTTGCTTTTAACTTCTATGAATTATGTATTGCATTTTTATGAATGCTTTTATTAAGATTTACAAAATGAGAGAATTTGATTTATGTAGCGTATTACAATGTGGAATATTTTTGTTAAAAATGGTGGCAATAGATGCAGTACTAGCTATCTCACAACACCAGGTTACAGTCCAACAGGTTTAATTGGAAGCACTAGCTTTCGGAGCACTGCTCCTTCATCAGGACAGCCACCTGATGAAGGAACAGCGCTCCAAAAGCTAGTGTTTCCAATAAACCTGTTGGACTACAGCCTAGTGTTGTGATTTTTAACCTTTGTACACCCCAGTCTAACACCAGCATCTCCAAATCATGATTTTTTAATGAAAACATGGTGAGCTCAGCAGCCTCTTTGTTTACTTTAGTTCTATGTTACATAATTGCTAATAGCCTAAGCGTTTATTAGTTTTGTTTAATGATCCTTGAGCTAGACTATACAAAACATGTTTTCTATTCTGAATACAAAATATGCATTTTTGGCACCCATATGTACACTGTATGTTTTGTACTGTTGCTCCATTTGGTGTAGTATTGACAAGTAAAGCTCTCTCTGTCTCAACAGTCTCTGAAATGTATCCTAATCAACACCACTGTGATCTTTCAGTTCCCCATATTTGTCTGGCATGTGGGAGATTGCTAAAAATTGGTACTATTGTGGGGACAGGAATGCACGGGACTGGAAGTTTGATTGAAATTAGGTTTTAGCTGGCTTTTCTTTTGGCTCAGGAACCTAATGGAGGAAGCAGGAAAACTGAAACTCTTACATTGACTAGAGCCATGTTCCACAGGCTAGCAGGTGACACACATGGCATATTTATATACTTTGATAAAGCCGTAAAAGAAAAACTCCCTGCTTTCCAAAAAGCTGCTTGCATCTATATTTCTATCATAGTGTTAAGTGATTCTGACTCAGTAAAGAATTTGCTTGAAATCTTAATCCAAAGTACATAGTACAGAACGTTCTACAATATTTGCTTATGGATTTTGGTAGTTTCTAACCATTTGAAAATTCAGTGGCAGATAGCAGCGTGGCTCCAGTTGGAGGAAAAAAAACAGGTGCTGCCTGAAAGGGATCTCTAATTTTGAATCCTGATAAATTGACACAGTATTACTAATCAGCTAATAACATTGGGTGCCAAGGTCGTGAGTACAGAAATACTTATCACCCCAAGATCTGAAGGAATATTATACTCTCCTCCCAGTTTTCTTTAACCGTGGCCTCAAATTCCCTTTCTCGATTTAAAATTGCTTTTCAGGGTCTTCTCGATTTGGGAAGATGGAAAGTGGAGATAATCAGATAAACATTCAAGGGATTGAATTGATTAGAGACAAGAGCATATGGGCGTTCTTTAAAGGGAGAAGGTTGCCTTTAATGCAATGACCTGCATTTGCACAGTTCCTTTATAGAAGATGATGTCTCCAGTTGCTTCAATGATGCAAGAAAGTGTAGATGTTGAGTCAAAAGACAAATTAGTGAAGTGATCAAAGCAAGCAAGTGTCTTGATGGAAAAATGATTTGGTTTAAAGGGAGAAAAATTTTGATTTCATGCCTTTTCAGACAAACCTGAGTGTGAGGCCATGCTGTTTTTCTAATTCAAAGAGGCTAGTTATAGTGATTATTATCTAAGAGTGTGTATTAAATAACATAAATGGTTTCATATGCATGTTAAAGGTCCTGGAAAGCCCGCTTGGGAACTTTCTACAGCGAAACTAAAGTATCATCGGCAGAAAGATTCCTGCAGTGGTCTCCCTGGTATCACCACCTGTCCAGCCAGAATTCTCATGATGCAACCTGCAATGTCAATTCCTATAAATCCTCTGTAGTGCCTTGCGATGATGTTGCTAAAAGCTTTGCTCAGGAAGAGGACCTGAACAACAAAGCCAATAAGTTGAAAGGGATGGTGCAGCTTCAGGGGCTGGAGGAATCCATGAGTATTCAGACAGTATCGCTTTCTGAATTCAGTGTTTTATTCACACTTGTTGCACCTGACTCAGGAGCTGTGACTGTTGCCTTCTGGGACTTGGAAACACAACAGGTGAATTATCATCATATTAAAGGCCAATCCTTACCAGTGGAAGGAGATGGGAACGATGAATTATCCCTGTTTCTCACAGGTACCCTATAAAAATTACTTGTGCAGTATCTTTAGACATCTGTCAGAAACTCAATCAAGTTGCTGGGAACGGAGTGTTTGAGATATAAAAATAGACTGGAAAAACTGGGGCTGTTTTCACTGGAGGATAGGAAGTTGAGGGGTGATCTTGGAGAAGTTTATAAAATCATGAGGGGCATAGATAAGGTGAATGGCCAAGCGTCTTTTCCCTAGGGTGGGGAAGTTCAAAGCTAGGGGGCGTAATAAGGTGAGAAGAGAAAGATTTAAAAAGGATATGAGGAGCAACATTTTTACACACAAGATGGTTTGTGTGTGGAATGAACTTCCAGGGGAAATGGTGAATGCAAGTACGGTTACAATGTTTAAAAGGCATTTGGATAAGTTCATGAATAGGAAAAGCTTGGAGGGATATGGGCCAAGCACAAGCAGGTGGAACTAGTTTAGTTTTGGAACATGGTCAGTGTGGACTGACTGGACCGAAGCGTCTATTTCCATGCTGTATGACTCTGACTCCAATTACTTTGACAAACCATACTAATGCCAGCAAGTGTGGCACAATGGCTCAATGGTCAGCACTGCTGCTTCATAGCGCCAGGGACCCCGGTTTGATTCCAGCCTCGGGTGACTGTCTGTATGGAGTTTGCATGTTCTCCCCGTGTCTGCGTGGGTTTCCTCTGGGTGCTCCGGTTTCCTTCCACAGATCAAAGATGTGCAGGTTCGGTGAATTGGCCATGCTAAATTGTTCATTGTGTTCAGAGATGTGTAAGTTGGATGCATTAGGTGGGGGAATGGGTTTGGGTGGGTTACTGTCCAGAGAGTCGGTGTGGCCTGTTTCCACATTGTAGGGATTCTAGTATTCTGTTGGAAATTGCAATGTATAAGATTTAGGCATTTTGGTTTTTGTCTGAAAGGATGGGGTGGAGGAGTAGGGACTGTGGGAATATTGCTTAAAATGTCAAGATAATTCTCTACTGTGAACAGTTTTAATGATCTGCGATTTCCATTTAGCATGTTAATTGAAGGACACTTTAATGTAACCCCTTCATTGCCAGAAGCCACTGCATAAAAGATCATTGAATTCTGAAATTGAATAATTGGCATTTGAAATTCCCTGTTATCCCAGTATTTGTGTGCTTATACAACAGTAAGAATAGTTCATAACAAGAGCAGGTTTATTCGTATATTTTGATAAAGGTTTATAATGTATATTGTCATTTCGGAATTAAAGTTTTAGAGTCATAGAGATGTACAGCACAGAAACAGACCCTTTGGTCCAACTTGTCCATGCCAACCAGATATCCAAAATTAAGCTAGTCCTTTTTTTGTTTGAATTCTGTGAAAGTGCCCTTTTTTTTTTAAGAATTCAGAGGTCATTTGGAACTATGGGCTCAAGACTTCAATGATAAAGTACCTGATTTAAGTTGATTGCCTTGATTATTTATTTAGGATTTAATTCCTGAATGTTTGAATGGTCAGAGGCTAGGATTGGGTTTCAGTTGAGATGAACAGTTTCATGTCAGCAAAAGAGCAGCTTAGTTTGTACAAATCTCCAGACTCGGGGCTTTATTCAGTAGAAATCTTCAAGTTGTGAGAAATGTTTTGAAGTTTCAAGGTTGTGAGTATTGAAAAGAATTCTAGGCTGTCAGGACTAGAAAACAGGCTATAAGCCTCAGAACCGGAAAGAGACCTCTTGGTGTCTGAGCAAGAAAACTTAAGGTAGAAGTTTTAATTTGGTGGAATTGAGTCTGTAAAGGATATTGTTGGGAAATAGGTTACATCATTGTTTTTGCTGTTTATGCTAACATCTTTCTAAATAGCATTTAATTTTTAAAAAATGAACTGTTCTTATATTAGAGGAATATTGGCAGTTTTAAGTGCATCTGTTCAGTGACTATTTGTCGGTGTTTTCCTTTTGGGGGTTTCGTTGTGGGAGGGGCAGGGGCAAAGGATAAAGGAAATCTTCACATCTTGGTGAATGAAGTCAGTTGCATTTTGCATTTAAGTTCTCCGTTTGTTCTTTCAAGCCTCTGGCATGAACCTATAAAATTCTGATGAGTGCTGCTAGTTTTCCACTTGTACCAGGAA
The DNA here is from genome assembly GCF_004010195.1 of Chiloscyllium plagiosum. NCBI lineage: Eukaryota > Metazoa > Chordata > Chondrichthyes > Orectolobiformes > Hemiscylliidae > Chiloscyllium > Chiloscyllium plagiosum. Next base: position 1,662,385 of record NC_057745.1, on the reverse strand, counting down.
TCATTTGGAAACAGAAGGGTTTGTTTTCTCCATGTTTAGTAGTGACAATATCCTTTCCTTAGTGTAAAACATTTCGAGTTTTTTTTAATAAGCGTAAAATGTTGTTGCTACTGTTCTTCATGATGCTGTCATTGACATGCTGACATTTTCCCAAGAGACCAATGTCAATTTGTGTTTTTATCTTCTGTAATGGCAGGAGGTTCAACTACAAAAAATAGATTAAGATGTGAATCTTTAACAATGTACTTTTATTCTTAAAGTGAATATCATTTTCTTTCCTTATGTGGGCAAAGAAAGTAGCAGTGGTGGACTCTCCCTCTTTATGGGCATTTAAGCGGGCATTGGATAGGTATATGGAGGTTAGTGGGTTAGTATAGGTTAGGTGGGCTTGGATCGGCGCAACATCAAGGGCCAAAGGGCCTGTACTGCGCTGTATTCTTCTATGTTCTATGTTCTAAGATCACATCATGAAATAAGGAGAGACCACAATTTGTTGCCCGTAATTGATGCCTTGAACTGAAATGGCTTCCTTGGCCATTTCAGAGAGTAGTTAGCAGTAAATCACATGCATTGCTGCATGACTCTGACTGCGTCTATGACATCACTGTGAATCTGGAGTCACTTGAGAATCAGATCTAGTAAAGATGGCAGACTTCCTTCTATAAGTGAGGACCAGATGGATTTTACTGTCACATTAGAATGGGTTTTAATTCCAGATTTTATCCCACTCAAATGGGATTTGAACCCATGTACCAAAACATTAGCCTGACAGTGTGATTTACAGGTCAGCGATGTTACCACTGTGCTACCACCTCCCTGTTGTTGAAACTCAAATCTTTGTAGATGTGGTGTAGGTTAATTAAAATAAATGATAGAGTAAATGTGAGTCATTTATTATTAACTTGCCCTTTAAGCATAGCGCCCAGACTGTTTGTTTAGAAGATTAATGTGATGACTCAATAATCCTTTAAAATGAGCAGCATTCTGGACTAGTAATGTATATCTTTTCAACTGTAAAATAATCCTTTTTATTTAATGACTTAATATGAAGTATACTCTTCTGTAAAACTTGTGTGTGGGACTATGATGCAGTGTTTTATTCGAGTAGACCGATACAAATCCCACTCCAACAAGGAAAGAAGTAGAAACAGAACTGTGGGTGCTGTGAATCAGAAACAAAATCAGAAGTTGCTGGAAAAGCTCAGCAGGTCTGGCAGCATCTGTGAACAGAAATCAAAGTTAACATTCATAAATTTTCTATTTGACTAATCAATTTTAAGAATCAGTACAAATGGCTTAAAATTAAAAGCTTGCATTTTTAACATTGTGATGTAACGCTTGCTTTCCTGTTTCTAATTTACATTGTTCAGATACTGGCCTTTCCATGGTGGTGTTTGCTTTCTCACAAGAAGATCTATTGAATCGTTTAATGATTTATGGGAAGGCAGGCATTGTTGATTCATTGTGCCATCTCAATCATTGGAATCGATGTTCAATTCCCATCCATGCATTAGAGGTAAGAGACTGGATATGAACAACTTTAGAAGTTTAATTTTTAATTTTGTTTGCTAAATTTCACTATAATGTTTGAAATATTGTTTGGAGTATTGTTCCAACAAAACCATGCATTTATGCATGATAAAACGTGAAACATCACGAGGCACTTCACAGGAGTGTAATCAACCAAAACTTAACACTGATTCATGTAAGGAGATGTTAGAGCAAGAGCATCTTAAATTAGTAGCTTGGAGGGATTAGTGAAGAGGTAGGTAACAGAAAGCACAGCTGTCCATGTGGAGTAAAGAAAATTGAAGGTGCGTGGGCAAGCAGATATCTTGGATGGTTGTAGAGATTGAGGTTATGGTGACAGGAAAGGGCAATGACAAAGAGAAAATTGAAAACCAGAATGAGAATTATAAAATCAAAGCATTACCAAACTGGATACTGATGTGGGAATCGGTGTGCGCAGCAATGATGTGTGGAGAGAGGTTGGTGCAAATTAGTATGCTCACAGCAAAATTTTGAATGTGCTCAGATTTACAAAAGGTTCTTTGTTCGAGATCTTCCTTGAAGAAAACCTTATATTTCTGCCTGCCAAAAAGCTCTTAACAGAATTCCTTACTTTCAAAAGCCTTCCTGATTATTGTTGGTCTCTTGTGAGTAAATGAATGCAGAAACAGCCTAATATCCTGATTGTAAGGTGAGAGAGAGTTACCAATAACGAGAGGAAGATTTTCTCTGGCTGTCATTTACAACATAATCATAATTTTTCTTTTAGACAGCTTTTATGATGCTGCATAGAGAAATCTCTCCCTTGATGTTGCTTGAAGTTTCTCCTCTTGAAAGGATTTATCAAATTCCTACCAGCTTATGAAAGAAAATTAAGCATTTTGTTAACCGGTTACATCTGCAACCAATGATTAATCACTTTTTTATTAATTCTTTTCTGGATTTTCATGAAACCTGTTGAGTGACGTGATCATTTTACTTTGAGTGGATTTGCATGAAACTAATTACGTGCATTCCTCTTGTGCGATTCTGCCTTTTGATCAAAACTCATCATCTGAGAGTTGTCATTTGTGGCACCGTGATTATAAGATGTGTTCTTTTTTAGGGGGTAGAAACACTGACACCTTGTTGTCTGGACACAGTAAATACATTGTAATTGAGCCAAAAAAGTAAAGTCATGATGAACTCTAAGAAATATTCAACAGAGCTGTGGTAATATTAATGTATTTGATTTGGGAAAATTCTCCTATATTTAAATGAACTCATTTGGTTTATGGTGGTGCCTCTGGACACTTTGGAAAGATGTTTTTACTGACCTTTAGTCTGCCTTTGCTTTCTTTGGACTAGAGCTGTTGGCATGTGATGTGATAACTCCTTATTCATGACTTCCTGCTGCCATGGTTTTTGGTTACTTTCAGTACTATTGTATTGTTGTACTTGTCACCACTGCATTAACATTTCATGTATTTAACTGTTAATAGAATCTTCTTCTAACTTGCATCAGATTCTTAAACCAAAATGGCAATGTTTGACCTTGCTAGATTTGACATTGTTCTACTATGTCTCCAGGTTGCACTCAACTGCTGGATTGTGAAGCTAATGTGTCTGGGGGAAATGAATGTTCATAGATGGGAAAGCAGGCCACCACCAGGTCCTTGCAGAAGCCACTGCCTTCAGTGAGGATCTGAAATCTGAATACAGGCTGAGGAAACCAGTTGTTGTCAGGAACAACCACTTACTACATGCTCTTACTAACTTAGGTGGCAATAAAATGGCTTCTCAATTCAAAGATGACAAAATGGCTTCTCGGTTGCAAACTGACAATTCTGCTAAAAGCTGCATAAAATGGTTTTAACCCTGCTATAGCTGCATAATTGACTAACCACAGTCTGCCTCAACACATAGTAGCAGACAGTGCTTCCTTTATAGCATAGAAGTAACTAGACTAGATAAGACATTACTGGCCATCCTGATTGACAGTTCGTGAGATAAGAGTGGCTTGAGTGTTGGAAAACAAAGTTGGTTCCCAGGAAATATCATTGGGCTGAGTTGCTGTCAATAAAGCTATTTCGTTAATTGATTGGTAATTGTCTGAATGTACTATATGATTATGGCCTATACCATCTTTTAAGAAAAGTATAAAAATGTTTTTATTTTAAGCCATGTCGGCAGCTCCTCTGAGTAACATGGAAGTGTTTAACTTCTGCATTCCTGGATAATCTGTGCCCGGCCGTATGAGAAATAAAGTGTGAAGCCTTAAAGGACCAGACCATTTGCAAGTGTTTATTGACCAATCATGGAACAGAGACCCTCACCTCCCCCCCGCCGGGGGTCCAGATCTTCATTAGAAGCAGAAAGAACAGCATTGCACTGATTGGCTTCAAAGTTAGGGTTACTGATTTCCACTGTGCAGGTCCACAATGCAATTCTGCAGTTGAGGGAATATCTTTATATCTTTGTTGCTATGCTGATGCCACACTGCTAGTAAAACAATGAAATCTTCCCTTTTGCTATAGGTGAAAGAATTTTCACACATTAAATTGCAAACGCCAGTAGGTTTGTCATTTTTCATAACAAGTAACAGACTCTTGGAATTTGATTTCACTATGTTTATGGGGAAAATAAACCAGAATTTGTGAAGGCTATATTTCTTGGGAATGGAAAAAGTAATGAGATCATGTGGATCAAGGGTGCAATTGCTGTTACTTGTCAGTAAAGGAGCTATCGACATTTAAGCTCCATTACCTTAATGTATCCTGTCCCTTCCATGACCCCCTATGGAATACTGCAAAGGAAGGAAGAAAGACTCACATTCAAGTCCTTCCTTGATTTTGAGAAATTTTGAAATGTTTGAATTATTTGAGCTTTTTTTTGTATTCTTGCGAAAATAAGAAACCTGACGTCCACTTGTAACCATATCTCCATTGGGCTATTCATTACAGATCTCTCATTGCGCAGTACTGGAAGGCTTGACTGGGCTTAGAAAAAAATAACTGTTACTAACCATTGTCACATCTGAGAAAGGATAACCTATGTTCCATGGTCATTGTTTTGCTGCACTATATAAATTAACCCATAGTTAATCAGCTGTTTTGCAAACTAGTTTTCCTGTATGCTTCTGAAATTATAATGTGCACTAAATTGAAAGCAAAAATAAGTAAAACACTCCAGAGGAGTTAAGAATAAATGAAGTCTTTGGCATTTCATACAATTAATCTCTTCCTAATTTATCCAAATTTGTACAGAATTTGGTAACAAGATTTTAATGTAATTCTTCTATTCTTCTTGGATACACACTAATGGATATGTTAAATCACTGAACAGAGGAAGGCTTTTCAGATGCTAAATACCATCATTCTTTTAAATCTTTATTTTTTCAAATTATATTTTGTCCCATTCGCAGACCTTTTGGAGTGTTTCAGATTTCTATGGCATTTTGTATGGGAATTAGTGTGATTTTTAATCCCAAATATCCTGCTTTTTATGTACCTTTTTGTTCTGCTTTCCCCATCAACTCTACTGTAAGCCCTTTGAGGCTAATATATCTTTCCTGTGATAGCTAATGAAGAACATTTGTGTTTTGTTTTATAGCTTAGCTTTACAAAAACACCTCAGTTTTAAAGTACAATTTAAAAATGCACACTAAACTAGTTGGCAACAGTTTTCTTAAAATAATGTATTTTAAAATCTCTTTTCAAAGTGGAAAAATGGTTGGCGGAGTTCCAGAGTGATGTTTAGGTGCCAAAAGATTCTGCCTCGAACAGTGAAGGCCAGACTGAGTGTGTGAGGAACACACAATATCTGTGAAAGGATATGGACTAATTAGATAAATGGGCAAATCATTTGGTAGATGGATTGCAAAGTGGGAACATATGACGCAATCCACTTTGGTGGACAGAATAATAGAAAAAAACTTAAATGGAGAGAGAACGCAGAAAGATCACAGAAAGGTAGCAAGTAATAAGAAAAGCAAAATGGCATTTAGACCTTTCTCTTTCAGGAAAGTTAGTTTTATTACAATGTGCAGGACATTGATGAGACCCCACACAGAGTAATATGTACAGTTCTGGTCTCTTTTATTTAAGGAGCGTTATTTAATTGGAGGTAATTCAGAAAAGGTTACTTCGATGATTTCTGTTTAGTTTTGTGTCTGAGCACAGTCATAGCCAGACAGCTGGCCTTGCTGGTCAGCAGTCCTTAACCAAGGGACAGGCATCTTGCCATATGGTACATTACCAGGTTAAGGTATGAGATTGATGTTGCAATGTACTGCATGTCATACAGCACAGAAACAGACCCTTCGGTCCAACTCATCCATGCTAACCAAGATCCCCAAACCTTGTCCCACTTGCCTGTGCTTGTCCCATATCTATCTAAACTTTTCCTATTCATATACCTGTCCAAATGTCTTGTAATGATATAAGCAAATGGCCATCAAAGTCTGAGGCGAGTAGTATATGAATAAAGTGTAGGAGAAACTTAACAGGTCTGGCATCGCCAGCGATAAAGAAAGTGAGTTAGTGTTTCAAGTCCAACAGAACTCTTATTCAGAATTGAAAGGAGCTGGAAAATGGCGTGACAGGGGGGAAGGAGGACTGGGTGAAACAGATTGTGAGAGGACAGGAGAAAGCTAATGCTACTGCAGGAGAGAGAGAGAGAGAGAGATGTAAAATGGGTGTAAATGAATGTGTGAGAAGGAGAAAATACATCCACCCTGCAAAAGCAAAATCATCAAGACTGGGGAGAAAAGAAAAATGGTAGGAAGAGGCCATGTCTGAAGTTGTGGGACTCCATATTGTGGCCTAGAGGATATAAATTGCCTAAGTAAAAAATTGAATTAGTGTTTATTCAGTTTGTATTGTTTTGTTAGAACACAGCAGCAGACCCAGGAGAGAAATGTTAGCATGGAAACAAGGGGGCTTATTGAAATGCCAAGTCCCAAGGAGGTCAGGGTTGTTCCTATGGACAGAGTGGAAATATTTTGCAAAGTGTTTACCCAGTCTGCATTTAATCTTGCCAGTGTAAAGGAGCTCTCATTGTGAACAGTGAATATAGTAACCTAGTAAAGTAAAGTACGAGTAAAACGTTGCTTTATCTGGAAGGTGAGTTTAAGGCATTGGACAGTGAAGAGGGAGACAGTGAATGGACACCTTCTGCACTTGCATGAGAAGTGAGTGATTGAATACAAACATTTGTCTGGGTGCACTATCATTTTTGAAAAATGGTACATATGCTAGAGATGCTAGTCCATCCCAAGTTATTCACCAAGTGGCAAATACTTTTTGCTATGCCAAGATGGTAGAATGGGGTTAGTATCAGATGACAGGGGTGCCATAAGGTAATGGTAGGTAGATGATAAGGTGAGTTTAGGATGATGTGGCATAAAACTTGCTGAGCGTTTGGGAACGAAAGTCCTGTGTGAAACTCTTATGAACTTGACAACAGCGAAAATATTGTAAGATTCAGCCGATAGTTACTTAAAGCACGTTGTTCTCTTAGAATGTGAACAAATGATAGCATTTTTGGTACAGGCCCATAAAGCATCCCAAATTATTAAGTGTTGGAAAGCTACCTTTAAAAACTTATGCTGAGGAACACTGTATAGTTTCATTCTCCACAATGACCAAGGAGTTATTTTAAATTAACTTTTTAATGTTATTTTAGTAAAAGTACAAAATAAGTTCCAAGATCACTGTGAACATGGGTTTCATAAGGAAATAGGATTAAAGAAGGGATGGAGAATGCTGTTGTTTAGTTGGACTTTGAAATGGGGAAAGATGAGGAGGGTAAGTCCCATTAGCCGAAAAATGTATAGTGGAAATATAAATAATGCTGTGACATGGCATATTAAAGAATAATGTTTAAAATAGATGGGTGTGATGGAAGAGTATGGGCGGAAGTATTGTACATTCTGTATTTCAGTACAGAGGGTAATTGATGGAGTCAAGAAGCTCCTTAGCTTTGCTAGCCAGGAAAGAACTATTATTGAAACCAGAGTGGCAAGTCTTTCAAAGCAGGGTAGGGAGTGCAGGGTGGCAAATTTGGAAGTTGGAAATTTGAGGAACAATAGCAATACCAATAACGTACAGCTTTCCTAATTGATGCAAAGAAATAAAGTTGCAAGACCTTGGGATGGAAGGAAGGAGTCACCAATCTGATAATGTCAAGCCTCAAACCCTGTTCCATGTGTGCTGGCCTTGATTTAGTGGATGGCAGTCACCTCGTCTGTAAAAGAATAATTGGTTAATCTTTAAATTTGCAGGCGGGAATTGAGAACAGGCAGCTGGATATGGTTGATTTTTTCCTGAAGAGCAAAGAAAAATTATTTTGTGCTCCAGCAACACTTTCGGTGCAGGAACCTTCTGGAGCTGCGATGTCTTCGGTGCAGCTGTCAAGTAAGCAACTTGGATATTCAGGTCAAAATTCAATTTGCTCAGTTAGTGTGGATAAAATTCTTTGGGATGTCATTTTATATATATTTTAAAAAATGACTTGTTGTCAAAGATTATTATTTGTTTAATTGACTGCTACATAGTTACTTTGTTTTCAAGCAGTCACTTAATATTATTTAAGACTCAATGATTTTGTAAATTTTAGCAAGGATATTGTACAACATTTATCTGCTGTCATGTTTCTTTTCTACTCATGGGATTTGAACATTGCTGGCAAGGCCAGTATTTATTACCTCTCCTTAGTGGTGGTTGAAAAATATGGAAATGAACTAACTTGTTAAAAAAGTTGCAGTCCTGCCTGTATACGTACACCCAATGTTGCAGAAGTTTAGAACATAGAACAGTACAGAGCAGAACAGGCCCTTCGGCCCACAATGTTGTGCAGAGGATTAATCCTAATCTAAAATAAAATAACCTAACCCACGCACCTCTCAATTCACTGCTGTCCATGTGCATGTCCAGCGGATTCTTAAATGTCCCTAATGACTCTGCTTCCATCACCACTGCTGGCGACGCATTTCATGCATTTACAACACTCCGCATAAAGAATCTACCTCTGATGTCTCCTTTATACCTTCCTCCTAACATCTTAAAACTGGGACCCCTTGTGGCAATAAATCCTGCCCTGGGGAAATGTCTCTGGCTGTCGATTGTATCATGCCCTTCATTACCTTGTACACCTTGGTCAGGTGAGATGAGATTCCCTACAGTATGGAAGCAGGCCCTTTGGGCCAACAAGTCCACCCCAACTCTATATTCGCCTCTGAATGCACCTAACACTATGGGCAATTTAGCATGGCCAATTCACCTGACCTGCACATCTTTGGATTGTGGGAGGAAACCTGAGCAGCCACAGGGAGAATGTGCAAACTCCACACAGACAGTCGGGTCTGTGAACCCGGGTCCCTGGCGCTGAGAGGCAGCAGTGCTAACCACCGAACCACCGTACCGCACCTGTTTTCCTCCTTCTCTCCAGCGAGAAAAGTCTGAGCTTAGTCAACCTCTCTTCGTAAGACAAGCCCACCAGTCCAGGCAGCATCCTGGTAAACCCTCTTTGCACCCTGTCCAAAGCCTCCGCAATTTTCCTGTAATAGGGCGACCAGAACTGGACACAATATTCCAAGTGTGGTTTCACCGGGTTTTGTAGAGCTGCAGCAAACCTCTCGTCTCTTAAATTCGATTCCCCATTAATGAAAGCTAAAACACCATTTGATTTCTTAACAACCCTATCCACTTGGGTGGAAACTTTGAGGGATCTATGCACTTTGACCTTCCAAAATGCATCACTTTGCATTTATACAGGTTGAACTCCACCTGCCATTTCTTAGCCCAGCTCTGTATCATGTCAATGTCGCTCTGCAGCGGGCAACAGCCCCCTATGCTGTCGACGGCTCCTCCAACCTTTTGTCATCAGCAAATTTACTAACCAACCTTCAACTTCCTCATCCAAGTCATTTATAAAAACTTCAAAGAGCAGAGCTCAAGAACAGAGCCGTGTGGGACACCACTCACCACTGACCTCCAGGCAGAATACTTCCCATTAAACCTTCTCTGCCTTCTGTCAGCTAACCAATTCTGAATCCAGAGAGCCAAATCTCCCTGTATCCCATACCTCCTGACTTAATGGATGAGCCTACCATGGGGAACTTATCAAATGCCTTGAAGTCCATATGACCACATCCACTCCTCGACCTTCGTCAACCTGTCTCGTCACCTCCTCGAAGAACTCAATAAGATTTGTGAGTATTTGAAGCCTTCCCTCCTGCACCAGCTGTGCAACCACGTGTTAAACTGCACTAGCTGCCTGTTCCTCACCTCACTATCTTGTGGCACCGGTAGCAAATCTGAGAACACTACTCTACTTGTCCTGTTCTTCAGCTTCCAACTAGCTCTCTGTAGTCAATTTTCAGATCCTCAATCCCTTTCCTGGCTATGTCATTGGTGCTGGAAATGTGTTGCTGGAAAAGCGCAGCAGGTCAGGCAGCATCCAGGGAACAGGAGAATCGACGTTTCAGGCATAAGCCCTTCTTCAGGAATTCCTGAAGAAGGGCTTATGCCCGAAACGTCGATTCTCCTGTTCCCTGGATGCTGCCTGACCTGCTGCGCTTTTCCAGCAACACATTTCCAGCTCTGATCTCCAGCATCTGCAGACCTCACTTTCTCCTATGTCATTGGTGCCAATGTGTACCACGATTTCTGGCTGCTCACCCTCCCCCTTCAGCAACTTGTAAACCCAATCGGTGACATCGCAGAACCTGGCACTAGGGAGGCAAAATACCTTCTGGGAGTCCTGTTCCTGACCACAAAATCTCCTGTCAATCCGTCTAACTATTGACTCCCCTACCACTAGTGCTTTTCTATTCTCCCTCCTTCCTTTCTGAGCCTCAGTTCCAGAGACCTGACAACTATGGCTTCCCCCTGGTAGGCTGTCCCCACTAGCAGTATCCAAAATGGTATACTTATTGCTGAGGGGAATGGCCACAGGGGATCCCTGCACTGTCTGTTGGCTCCCTTTCCTCCCCTTGACTGTAAACTAGCTGTCCTTAGCTTGTGTCTGAGGATTGTCCGCCTCCTTGTACATCCTCTCAATTTCCCCTCTGCCTAATGGATGAGCCACAGTTCATCCAGCTCCAGCTCCAGTTGCCTAACTCGGTTTTTGAGGAGCTGGAGTTGGGTTCATTTCCCGCAGAGGTGGTCAGTGGAGACTCTCACCTGCCACATTCTGCAGGAGGAACAATTTTGATCCAGCAACAGTGAAACATAGAAACTCGAAACAGAAGTTGGCCTTTTCATCCTTTGCATCTGCTCTGCTACTCAGTATGATCATGGCTGGTCCCTATCTCAATGAAACATTCCTGCTTTCCATCCATGCCCCTTGATGCCTTTAAAACAGAAAAATGTTTCTAGTTCTTTCTTGAGGCAATGATGCTTCAGTTCCAAGTCATGCCCCCACTTCCCTCTTCCTTCTACATGATAGCAGTGGCAAGTTTGAAAAGAGTTGCCCAAGCAGGTTGGTTCTTGTAGCTGCCTTCAGCTCAAGCCGTGAAGAACCAGTTACTGAGAGAGTGAATGCATAGGGTGGAGATTGGGGTTCAGATCAAGCAAGTATCTTTCTTTTGAATGGTATTGAGCTCCTTCAGTATTGTTGGTGCTGCATTTGTTCATGCAAGTAGATAATATTCCATTACACTCCTAACTTTAGGCTGGAATTTGATGTCTGCAGCAAAGCAATACAGACTGAAACCTTTTAATATAATTTTAAATGATTATAAAGGAGCAGCTACACCAAAAGATTTAGTCACCTTGCTTTAAAATTATATATGTTATGGTGTCATGATAGTGGGACACCCTAGATGCCACTACTGTCATTCACTCTAGCATATGTGGCTTTCTTTGGGAAACAGGGGTCCTAGCCCTGAACAAGAAAATAATTACTTATTAAAATTCCCATCTTTATTTATTGATGTCCTAACCACGTCCTCTTCAGAATTATTTTTATGTTGAGGAATATTCTTTGCCTCAGAATCTTCGAAATAAATGTCTTGGAATTGCAAAATAAGAAAAGGTTTGTTTTAATTGGTTCCTTCACTTTTGCCGGGTCAAAATTCTGGAATTGCCTGTCTAACTGTTGGACTGCAACAGTCTGAAAAGACAACTAACGGGGGAATAAATATTAATGCAATCTGTGAGTATCCATGAATGCATTTTAAAAATTGCAAATATTAAAAAGGTTAGAGAATCAACTGGATGCAGGTCAGCCAAGATCTAATCGAATGATGCCACAGGCTAAATGGCTTCCTTCTATTACTGTGCTCCAAAGTTGGTCTATGGAACTCCTGTTTACAGAAGCTAATTTGGTTTGTCTGCAAGCTCATGTTCCACAGCACACTCTTCAACATTGAGTCGCATGTCCTGTAGAAAACGTGGCAAAAAAAACCTTAGTCATAAGATACAGTTCTTAAAGTTTTTCTTTAATCTGTTTTATCTCTCAACTCTGGTATCCATGTTTTCAAAATAGCTAAGCATAAAGTAATCAAGCACTGGAGATCAAAAGGCCCAGGTTTGATTGGAGAGGTATACTAAGCTAACTGATCTCAGCTGGGACAGCACTGTGTAGAGATGACCCATGTTCCTTAGTTTCAGGGGAGGAAACTACAGGCAGAATTTCTGATTTCACTTGCTGTTTGGCATCTTCATTGCATTTGTGTAACTGTTGGGTACAACAGACTGGATCTCAGCTGTGGTTCATCTGTGGTCAAAAAAACCCTGCCACTTGCTGCCTAGACATGCAAGTCTTTGATATGGTTGTGGTGAGCTTGTGGAACTGTACCTAAGCAAAACCCAACCCTCAGCAGTCTGAGGGAGAACAAAATTTTGCTATCTTCGATTTTGAATTCGAGACACCAATGTTGGTCTGGGGTGTACAAAGTTAAAAATCACTCAACACCAGGTTATAATTCAACAGGTTATTTGGAAGCACTAGCTTTCGGAGCGCTGCTCCTTCAGGTAATTGTGGGGAATAAGACGGTAAGCCACAGATTTTATAGCAAAAGTTTACAGTATGATGTAACTGAAATTATATATTGCGAAAGACCCAGATTGTTTGTTAAGTCTTTCATGTTTTAGAATGACTGTGTTGGTTTCAGTTCTTCCATATGTAAATCGCAAAACCTTTTTTAAAAGTTACATTCTCAAGTGCACTTTAACAGTTTGTGTCATGTCAGCCCAGATAAGGTATTGAAGGTGTTAACTCCCTGTGAGGCTGTCTGTACCACAATGGTCAGACTGATTCTAATCTAAAAAACGGATTTACAGAATCTTACATGGGATTCATCCAGTTTTTGAGGAAAGTAAAATGTAACTCTGCAAGTACAAATTCACTCCACAAACTTTTATGTGTGTGTGTCTGTGTTTTGGGGGGGTGGGGGTAGTTTGAGGGTGTCTGAGAGGGTGTGTGTATGTGTGTAAGTGCAAAGGGGTTTAAGTCTGTGAGAGGGTGTGTCGGGGAGTGTCAGAGAGAGGGTCTGAGTGTGTGTGTCTGTCTGTCTGTATAGTGCAATGGGGTCACCTGTAGTGTGACATGAACCCAAGGTTCCGGTTGAGGCCATCCCCCATGAGTACTGAACTTGGCTATCAGCTTCTGCTCGGCCACTTTTCGTTGTTGCCTTTCCTGAAGTCCACCTTGGAGGATGGTTATCTGAAGATCCGAGGTTGAATGTCCCGGACTGCTGAAGTGTTCTCCGACCAGGAGGGAACACTCCTGTCTGTTGATTGTTGTGCGGTGCCCATTCATCCGTTGCCATAGCCTCTGTTTGATCTCGCAAATGTACCATGCCTGAAACCAACATGATGAAGGAGCAGTGCTCTGAAAGCTAGTGCTTCCAATTAAACCTGCTGGACTATAATCTGGTCTTGTGTGATTTTTAACTTTATAAGCCCTAGTCCAACACTGGCATCTCCAAATCATGGAAACCAACATAATCATTCTAAAAGATAAGAGACTTAACAAACAATCCGGGTCTTTTTTAATATACAATTTCAGTTACATTCCACAGTAAACTTTTGCTATAAATTCTGTGTCTTACAATCCTATTCTCCACAATCACCTGATGAAGGAGCAGCGCTTCGAACGCTAGTGCTTCTAAATAACCGTGTTGGACTATAACCTGGTGTTGTGTGATTTTTAACTTCAATTTTGAAGTCTTTATCGACTTGCCTTCAAATTAAATTAATTATATCATTTTTATATTAAAGCTGTAAAAGGTCATTGGACTCCTATTTTGACACAGCTGACATTGCGCTGCTATTAATTCGTCTAAATCCAGCCCTAACTCCACTTCCCACCCCAAATCAACCCACCCTCCCCTTTTCCATACTTTGGAAATTGCTTATGTTTTACAAAGTATCGCAAAATGGAAGCACACAAGAGAGGAGTGTTTATTTTGTGTTTCTTGGCAATAGTTAAGATGCAAGTTCAATGACAACATTTCTTCTTTGTTCATTCCCCTCTTTATGTAGATGTCGAAGAAATTAAGCCAGCTTTAGATTTGCTATGTTCAGCCATCAGAGTAAATTATTCTGAAACGCAGGGCAAGCAGTTCTCTGAACAGCTTCTGAACCTTACATTGACGTTTCTCAACAAACAAATGCAAGAGCTTCTAACCCAGTCAGGAGGTGAGATGTCTTGATAACACTGTGTATTCCTTTGAATAATTTTCTTTTTGCAGCTATTTCATATCTGTGACTCATTCAGATGGGGGAATAACAGAAGTGATGTTTGCATTTTGAGGTATTTTATTTTCAACTGTTGGCATCTCAATGTTTTTCGTTGTTTGTGTTTTTCCATCCATTACATGGCATTGCATTTCTTACTGTTTCCTGAGAGAGAAATTGACACATTCTGGAGTGGTAACAACTGGTGAAGGCAAATGTCTAGAAATTAGAAGGGGAAAAATGCAACTTTTTAAAGAAATATATAATAACTATCTTACTAGATAATGAACTGAATTGGATTGGATGTGTAATGCAAGCAGCCTGAGTGAAGCCTAGTTTATTCTGACTAGATGTTAGAGCAGCAGAATTATGACCATAAGGCTACAGGAGTCCTCATGTCGGTAAAGTTGGAGATTTATTAGACTTGTCCAAAGCTGGTTTATGTTCTGTAAATTCTGAAGGAGCTTGAGGCAGCATTTTTCTTTTTTTTGCATTACTTATTGAAACTGTAAATCATAGAATACCATAAGCTGCAGTGCAGTGGGAGGCTTTGGTAAATTGTTCATTTTCCAGTCCTATTTTTCTTTGTTTTTTTATCTCCTCGCATCTTTTTTATTTTTCAGAATGCCTACTATCCTTTTAAAATGACAACAGATTTCTGCTTCAATATTAATTTATCCTATGGTACTAATATTTCTAACAACCATCTGCATGAACAGTAAATGTTGTAATTTATTTTTGTTATTCTGGTGATGATTTGATATCTATCCCTTATAATTGATTGCCAGCCAGTGCAAATAGCTTTTGTGAATCCTTACAGAAACCTTTCAAAATTCTAGAACTTGTTAGATTCTCTCCATAATCATCTGTATTTCAGTGAATAAAACTTGTTTTTAATGCTTTTTTTTTCATCATTAATCTATCTTTCCTGGATTGTTTTTCTGAATTTTCCCTGTACACTTTTCAATGGTCCTGATGTCCATTTGGTTCAATATATGAACTGGACTGTAGATTGAAAATCATGGTCAAAATTGCAAACTTTATTGGAAGGAGATCAGAGATTTGCAAAGTGAACAGTAAAAGTTCACACTTTTTTTTGAGCACGTTATCTATCCCTAATAAGGTCTGGGTAAGATATATCTGTCTCCCATTAGGAGACCCTGCCAAAATCCAACAAACTTAAACAGTTTCCAACTGCCTGATACTCCACCCGTGGCTGTGATAGAGATAAAAGCTTCAGCTTGGCTCCTAACTTAACCTTTACATATTCATTATCTTGTACAACGTCCACTAATGTCTCCTTTGTGTTTGGTATCTAGTTTTTACAATATCATTCTGTGATGTGCTTTGGATGGTTTTCTCAATTTTTGGAGCTGTTGAAATGCTGCACGTTTTGCAGTTGAATCTCCTCTACCCTCTCCTCCATCATTTATATTAAAAACTTTTCCTTTTAGCATGTGCTTTCGCCATTGTTTATTCCCAATGTTTATTTGTGGCAATGTATACTTGATTGACATTTCAATGGCCCTTTGCAGTTTCTCATTTACCATGCACCTTAATTAAATAATGTGGAGGTGCCAGTGTTGGACTGGGCTGCACAAAGCTTTTGAAAGCTCGTGCTTCCAATTAAACCTGTTGGATATAACCTGGTGTTGTGTGATTTTTAATCTTAATTAAATAGCAGCAAACTTCAATATCCTTTCATGTTTCCGCCTAAGTAATTTGTATAAACAGAAAGTGAGGTTGCAATATCAATGTGTATTATAATTCAAAATCTATCCATCCTGCCAACTTTGTTTTCTGAGTCGTAACTATTGCTTTCACTTAGCCATTGTTCTTTCTATGTGGTTAGGTTTCTTTGAATGTCGTGCCTTAACCTTAAGTCTCTCAAATCACCAATACCTTATCTAATGATGCAAATTGTAATTGGCATCCATCACATTCCCTTCTCTGAAAACTGAATAATTTGCTTAAGGCTACCTATCAACACTGCTTGATCAGTGTCTTTTATGTTTCTCAGTTTTTTCTGTCAACCCTATATTTATTAAATGCTTTTTCTGTCTCTATTTATCTATAGAACCCCCAGCCTTTGTACCTCCTTTTTCCCCTGAGCCAGAAGGTATTTAATTGCTACTTAATCAATCTAGAATATACATCATTCCCACACTTAGTCCAATGTTTTCTTCACCATCTTCTCCCTGAAGTTAATCTTCAGTCAGATCCCCTTGCATTCCACAGAATGTGGCTAATCTTCAATCCATCTGCTACTCTAATGACATTTTTAAAAAGTGTTAACTGCGAAACACTGGACTAGGTGCTAGAAATTAAAATGGCTGTTGATGCAGCTGGTGATGGTGGTGTAGTGGTGAGCATAGCTGCCTTCCAAAATGTTGAGCTGTATTCGACTCCCAGCCATCGCAAGATTCTAATTTGGGATGCTTTTGTGGCATAGTTGTAGTGTCGCTATCCCTGGACTGGAAGGTCCAGGTTCAAATCCCCACCTGCTCCAGAGGTGGGTAATAACATCTTTGAACAGTTAATGAGAAATGTCTGTTTAAAAGCAGTTGCAGCTGGTGCACACACAATGGGCTGAATGGCGTGATTTAGCTTTTATGGTTCTATTATGTTACTGGCCTAGGATTCTTCTGTTAATAAAGCTGGGGAAAAAAGCTAGTTTCAGTAATAGTGACTGTTGTGAAGATCCATCTGATTCACTAATGTTCTTTTTTTGGAAACAAAGTTTTCTGTCCTTAACCAGCTGGCCTGAAGTGAATTCTGACTCCCAGCAGTTGGTTAACTCTTAACTACCCACTAAATTTTCAAGCCATTCAGTTCAAGGGCAATTCGGACAGGGCAGCAAATGCTGGCCCTACTAGGCACGCATACGTCCCTTGAAATAATAAAGACTAAAAGGGTTTTCATAATTATTCCCAAAGTGCAATCCTACTTGCATTTATTATCTAGCACTGAATATTAATCCCCTATGTGAAGTGTGAAATATTTTCAATTGTTTCACCAAATATATAACATAATTTAGCTGAATGTAGGTTTGCCTGCTGAGCTGGAAGGTTCATTTTCAGACATTTTGTCACCATACTAGGTAACATCTTCAGTGAGCCTCTGGATGAAGCACTGCTGATGATTCCTGCTTTTCATTTCTATGTTTGGGTTTCTTTAGGTTGGGAATGTCATTTCCTGTACTGATGTCACATTAGAAGCATGGCATTCCAACTGTAACTCTATCAACAAACACATTGACTTGGACCCCATTTACCACTCCTGAGAAAATTGGGTTGGGTGGTGTCATTTCCTGTTCTTTTTCATCACCAACCCAATTTCCTCGGGGGTGGTAAGTGCGGTCCAAGTCAATGTGTTTATTGATAGAGTTCCAGTTGGAATGCCAAGCTTCTAGTGTGACATCAGCACAGAAAATGACATCACCAACCTAAAGATACCCAAACATATAAATAAAAAGCAGGAATCATCAGCAGAGCTTCATCCAGAGGCTCACTGAAGATGTTGCCTAGTATGGTGACAAAATGTCTGAAAATGAACCTTTCAGTTCAGTGAGCAAACCTACGTCCAGAACCTCAACCTGAGCTACAAATCTTCTCAAAACCTGCCAGCATAATTTACCATTACAGTTTTTAATGTAATTTTTTTTGGATAAGGAAATAAATATTTTTTCATTTTATCCACAACCAGAGGATACAAATTTTTAAAGTTGTAATGTTATGTTTATTACACATCTCTAACGGCAGTGAGAAGATGGTGATGGGTTATCTTAAACCACTGCAGGTTTTTTGGGGATTCTTCTCTTTTGATGGAGTTAGTTAGAATTTTGTTGCCTAAACAATGTTGTACACTTTCAGAATTGGACAAATACAAGCAAAAATGTGTGGACTATTTGACCAGTTATATTATCAAGCTCCGTAAATTTATGAAGAAATATCCTCGAACACCTCCAAATGAGACTGTAACTAGTGACTGTCTGGGTGAAGAAAAAATTTTACAAGATGGTAATCATGTTTATGGAAAGTGGAAGAATCTAAATACTAATGTAAGTACTTGAATTAATAATTATTTATCTTGTGATTTCTCTTGAAATTAATTGACCAAGTCTAAAACATAGAACCATACCACTGAACAGTCGTATAACCTATCAAATTGACCCTCCTATTCCATTCTTCCTTGTGTACTTGTCCAGCATCCCCTTAAATGCATCTATGGTATTAGCCTCAATTATACCTTGTGATAGTGATTTCCATGTTGTTGCAAATCTCAGGGTATGTTTACAAGAGTGATTTCAGGGATAAGAAACTTCAATTTATGAGGATGGATTAGGGAGAGATTGGTACTGTTTCTCCTTGAGAGAAGGTGGCTAAGAGGAGATCTGACAGATGTTTTCAAAATTGTGGGAACTGGATAGAGTAGATACGGAGAAACTGTTTCCAGTCATAAGAGAATCAAAAATGAGAAGGCGCATATTTAAAGTAATCTGCAAAAGAGGCAAGTTTGATGTGAGGAAAAAAAATGTTCATGCAACGAGTGGTCTCTGCCAAGAAATTGCATAACAGAGTCATTAACCTGGTGCCAGAAAGTAGCCCTCCTTGTCACCATCCTTGTAGGACATCTGGCTCTTGAAAAGAGCCAGGACCATGAGAGCTCTGAAGGATATAGGCATTATGACAGCTACCAGGGTACCTGTCTCCGATTTCTAAGATATACTGATGATTACAGATGACTTGCACTTTGATGAAATGGAATCCTTTTCTGTTATTGTAGTCTTCTGCGTTATATTAAAGTGCTGTCTATGTGAAGTCCCCATAGAATGAAGAAGTGGGTTTGACAGGCTTTTTGCATTTCTCCTATTCTTATTTCTTTATTCTTATGGTCTCATGTGTGGGCTACTTGGTGATTTGTGTGTCTATGCCTCTGAATCTCTTTGCTCAAGTGCCCTATTTATCACATTACTTTCCAGTGAGTGCACGGTCTTATTTTTCTGACCAAAATGCACCATCTTGCACTTAACTTCATAAAATTGTAATAAGTGCGAGTGGTAATAATTATGTTGCTGAGCTAGTAATGCAGAGAAGGCTGGGCAGCTGGTTTTTGATACAAAGTGACGCCAACAGTATGGGTTCAATTCCTGCAGCAGATGAGATTACCATGAAGGATTCTTCCCTCACCTGAGATGTGGTGTTCCTCAGCTTAAACCTCTACCAGCTGTCTCTTTCTAATGAATGTACTGGGAATATAGCGAATGTATACAAATTCCTCATGGCCAATTTAAGAATTTGAGTTTTTTTCAAGAAAGAAATCTGGAAATAAAAAGCTAGCATCTATTCACTTGTTCATGGGATGTGGCATCACTAGCTGAGCCAGCATTTATTGCCCATTCCTAATTGCTTGCAAGGCCCATTTCAGAGAGCACTTAAGAGCCCATCACCATTGCTGTGGGTCTGGAGTCACATGTAAGCCAGACCAGGTAAGGATGGCAGACTTCCTTTTCCTAAGGGACATTATTGACCCAGATGGGTCTTTACAATGATCGATATTTACATGGTTGCCATCAGGCTATCTTTTAATTCCAGATTTTTTTTTTATTGAATTCTAATTCAACCATGTGTCATGATGGGATTTGAGCCCATATACCCCGGACATTAATGTGGGGTTCTGCATTAATTATCCAGTGAAGTTGCAATGACCCTGAAACTTATGGGTTGTCTTAAAAACCCAGCTGGTTCACCAATGTGCTTTTGCAAAGGTAACTTGAGATTCATATTCAGTATTGGCGATCTGAGCTTCAGCAGCTGATGACTCTCTGAAAAAGCTGAGCAACCCAGTTTTAGCAAGCAGTTTTTGTTAAATGCCAACCATGCACTTTTTAAAATCTAACATTGATTAACATTGAGTGCCACATGCATTGGATCTACATGACATTAAGGATACATTTATTAAAACAACCCCCCCCACCATCACCACCACCACCACAGTTCTTTTTATTGAAAATTAGGTGGAATGGTAGGATTTAGAAATGTCAGCAAAAGGTCATAAATTTAAGCGATGTCTATAAGCTATATTATCAAAGTTAAAAAAAGACACAACACCAGGTTATAGTCCAACAGGTTTATTTGGAAGCACTAGCTTTTGGAGCTGTGCTCGGGTTGTCAGGTGGTCATCAACCACCTGATGAAAGAGCAGCGCTCCGAAAGCTAGTGCTTCCAAATAAACCTGTTGGACTATAACCTGGTGTTGTGTCATTTTTAACTTTGTCCATCCCAGTCCAACACCAGCACCTCCAAAGCATATATCATCAAAGTGGCAGTAGGCAAAACTGTATAATTACTCTTGCTGAGGGCATTTTACTTTTCATCTTCAGTGAACAGAGAAGCAAAAGCAACACCTGATTCTGTCGATATCAATACTTTGCTGACTCATTGTTTCTGTGCTGTCCTGTTCTTTCTCTATCATTTCCACCTTCCTAAGCTCCATTCCATGGCCGATATCCTAATGCTGGAATTTGTACTTCTGTTGCAAAATAGTGAATATTAACCAAAATAGTTTGGGATATAACTCCTTCATGATTGACTCCAGTGTAGATTGACTTGAAAGCTTGCACTATTTTTCTGTCAGTAACCTGTTTATTTTGGCATGTGTGGTAGAGGGATATTGATGAGTAGTCTAATATTTCAGTGTTCAGGTATGAAATCATCAGAACACTTTTTTTACATTTTGGATTTTTCTTGCAGGAAATTGTTCGTGATGCTATACTCAGTAATCAGATTCCACGAGCTCAAGGCTATTTCACAGTACAACAGACATCTATGAAAGATCTGAACAAAGTCATGCAAGCTGGTTTAAATCTAACCTACAAATCTCTTTTAAAAAAAGACCTGCAGGAGGCTAGGGAACTTTTAAAAAATATGGTAAGTAATGGAAGTCTATAAATAATGATGACAACTGTTGCCTCAATTCAGTTGTACGATTGACAGTTTCAAATGGGGCTGAATTGGAGGATACAATGTTTTCAGAATAGCATTGATGCTTCTCTTTGATTTTAGGGTTTTGATGTGAAGAGACAACTGCATCGTATCTGTTGCTACACGGCTGATCGAGACCTTCGTGATTTCCTGGTAAGAAGTGTCTGGCATTATGAGTGGACAATGTTAAAACATACTTTTGCCACACAGCCAAAAGAGATTCCCCTTAGATTAGATTAGATTATATTACAGTGTGGAAACAGGCCCTTCGGCCCAACAAGTCCACACCGCCCCGCCGAAGCGCAACCCACCCATACCCCTACATTTACCCCTCACCTAACACTACGGGCAGTAGCATGGCCAATTCACCTGACCTGCACGTCTTTGGACTGTGGGAGGAAACCGGAGCACCCGGAGGAAACCCACGCAGACTTGGGGAGAATGTGCAAACTCCACACAGTCAGTCGCCTGAGGCGGGAATTGAACCCGGGTCTCTAGCGCTGTGAGGCAGCAGTGCTAACCACTGTGCCACCGTGCCGCCCAAACCCTTAGTTTCAATAAAGTCAGAAGTGACACAGCACCAGGTAATAACAGATTTATTTGGAATCACAAACTTTCAGAGCGCTGCTCCTTCGTCAGGCAAATATTTTAGGTGATGTTTGTCAAGGCATCATTGTGCACCTTTGTGGGAGAATCTAAACGGCCAACCATGCAAGTTTTTCATTTCCCGTCCTTTCCTAAAGAAAGTTGATTTGTATACAGGGGCAGTTTGACAGATTTGGTATCCCTCCAGTACTTCAACTGATTTGACTTTTTATTTCAATAAAAGCAAAATACTGCAATGATAGATATCTGAAATGAAAGCAGATAGTGCTGGAGTGACTGAGCAGGTATGGCAGCATCTGTGGAGAAAGAAATGGAGTTAAAGTTCCTCTTTGAAACTAATTTATTCCTGTTTTAACTCCCGAACAGTGAGACAGATGGTTCGTGTGGCGCATACATACACACCCACTTGGGATGGAACTCTGTTTGATCCATTTTTCAGTCACAAAAACAGGATAGAGTCAGGCTACCTTTCATCTCCCTTCCTGCCTGAATTAAATAGGTGATAATTGGATACATTGCAACATTTTATAATGTATATTAAACATCTGGAATGTAGTATAATAGAAACTTGTGTTTCTTCTCTTTCCTGTCTATCTTTGCACCCTACCTCCCCAAATATGCATTAAGCATTTCAAGCTGGATGTTTTTCTTGTAAATCACAAATCAAGGGAGATTTTAGGTTTTGCTAAAAAAAATTTCCATCCCAATCTAAAGCAGCAAACAGCTATCTAATTACGGGATTTAACACTTCTTACATGTAAAGTACTTCGTGCTGAGATGATTTGACTCCACATACTATAGTTTACAGAAGGAGAAATCAAATATATGTTTGCATGCCCCATAAAATCAGAGTGTCTGAGTTTTTTTTTCTTTCTTACAGTTCCTCTTTACATTTTACACCTCATTTCCTATCTATAGCAAGGGAGTTTTAACTTGGGAATTTTATACAGAATGTTTTGCCTTGTTTCAGAAGAGAGAGTAGACAAATTAGATTACACAGGCTCCAATTTTAGAGCAAAGGTCGGATATGTTTCCTTTGTATTACAATTTGATGTCTCTTGTTGTGTACTTATCCCCAGTTAAGTGAGAAACACTATCACTAAATGGTAATTGCATGGTATTCCTGAACTTAAATTAGAGCCAGGTTTTTCTGAGTCAGTCTTCATGTGTTTTGTTACTATTTTTGCTTCTAATGCTTTCCATTTTTGTATCCATCCAAATACCTGTCTGGTTGTTCTTGGCATGTGACCAACTAAATTAGCAATGGTTTATTGTTTTCTGACTGTGATTTTGTTGGGAACTCGGTGATTGCTAATCTAATGCCGTTATCTTCCTTGTTGTCCTTAATAAAACTTAAACTGCTCGTCTTATGAAGTTTGAAGATTTTTGATGTACAGTAAGAACATTACTTTCACTCTTCTCAGGTTAGATGTATAGTTTCATTACTGTCTACATTTTACAGGTAAAGGAGGAAAGGTATTTCAAAACAAGGGGAGAAAAAAGAAATAAGCTGTTTTAGCATGGTTTGTTGTGGAGTAAATAGTAGTCAGGGCATTGCAGAAAACAGAGCAGATAGGACCTTGGTTTAACATTTCTTCTGTAAATTGTGAATTCTGACAATCCCTGTGCACCACTGAACGGGCGGGGGGAAGGCGATTGATGACCAACTTCAATTTTGTGGTGGAGTATAAACGCACTTTATCTAATCTAGATCTATGCTTGCTTGCTTGCTTGATTGATCTCCAGAATCAGAGAGAGAGCATATTATACCTATATATTGCCACTTTTATTTTGAAGTAAAAAAGGTAAAATGCTTCCCTGTTTTTCTTTGTTTTTCCTGAACTGCTTGTGCTGTTAACAACAATACGCACCTGTAGAAACCTGTTAGTTGCTGCGATCTCTGAATAAAATTACTCTCCTCAATCTAAATGGTGGACTAGCCTGTTTCAGCTAAAGAGAATTAACAACGATATTGAAATAGTGGGGAATTTGAACAATGCTATTCAGTCCGATTTGCAGGCTCTACTTTTCAAAGATGTGTTTCATTGATCTTGGTATTTCTGACAATGCAAGGAAGCATTCTCTGATGTGCTTTGAGAACATGTCTTTGAAAATTCAGAATGAAAGATGCAATTCTAAATCACTCCTGGATCTTAGTTCCTGGGCTTCTATTATTGTTGCAAAAAACTAAATCATGTGCTACAAGTAATAATGACCTGTGTGTGACTTCTGCTCTAATTACTGTTGTCCCTTTTACCCAATGTGTTTATATATCAAAAATGGTTTAAAATATATCCAAACATGGATACAGAACTGGCTCCAAGGTAGAAGACAGGGTGGTGGTGAAGGGTTGTTTTTCAGATTGGAGACCTGTGACCTGGCGTGCCACTACTGTGTCCATAACTTTTCGTCATTTATATAAATGGTTTGGATGTGAGCTTAAGATGTTCTAGTTAGTAATTTTGAAAATGATGCTAAAATTGGAATTGTAGTGACGAAGGTTACCTCTGATTACAACGGGATCTAGATTAGACGGGCCAATGGGTTGAGGAGTGGCAGATGGAGTTTAATTTAGATAAATGCAAAGTGCTGCATTTTGGGAAAGCACATCTTAGCAGGACTTATACACTTAATGGTGAGGTCCTCGGGAGTGTTGCTGAACAAAGGTTCATAGCTCCTTGAAAGTGGAGTCGCAGGTAAATAGGATAGTGAAGAAGGCATTTAGTATGCTTTCGTTTATTGGTCAGGGTATTGAGTACAGAAGTTTGGAGGTCACGTTGCGGCTGTACAGGACTTTGGTTAGGCTACTGTTGGAATATTGCATGCAGTTCTCGTCTCCTTTCTATCAGAAGGATGTTGTGAAACTTGAAAGGGTTCAGAAAAGATTTACAAGGATGCTGCCAGGGTTGGAGCATTTGAACTATAGGGAGAGGCTGAATAGGGTGGTGCTGTTTTCCCTGGAGCGTCTGAGCAGAGCGGTGACTTTATAGAGGTTTATAAAATTATGGGGCATGGATAGGATAAATAGGCAAGGTCTCTTCCCTGGGGTGGGGAATCCAGAGCTAGAGGGCATAGGTTTAGGGTGAGAGGGGAAAGGAATAAGAGACCACTTTTTCACGCGGAAGGTGGTGCGTTTGTGGAATGGGCTGCCAGAAGAAGTCGTGGAGGTTGGTACAATTGCAACTTTTAACAGGCATCCAGATGGGTATATGAAATAGGAAGGGTTTAGAGAGATATGGACCGGGTGCTGGCAGGAGGGACTAGGTTGGGTTGGGATATCTGGTCGGCATGGACGAGTTGGACCGAATGGTCTGTTTCCGTGCTGTACATCTCTATCACTCTATTTGCGTGGGTAGTGTAATCTGATATCTTGTAGTGTTTGCATCTTTCAAGTTTGTTCCAAGAATCTTCCTTGTTCAGTAATGTACTGGGTGTTTATTGAAATCTGTTTGCAGTGCTCACCAGTTTATAGAATTAGTTTACAGCTGTGAGGGAAGCCACGACTGATGTTTTGGAAGTGCTCCAGTGAGATCAGAGGATAAGCTACAGTTTAAACTGATCCATGTGGTTTCATCGAGAAATGTGTAGATAATCAAAAATAACTACTTTAAAAAAGATGTTTTCATCGTGTTTGCCTAACAGAATGCTTTCTGGAGAAGACCTTCTCCCTCTATCACCCCTCCACCATTCTTGCCTTTTAGGTGAATTGGGGTTGAGGGTGAAGTTATCATTTCTTGGCTTCTATTTTGTGCTTCACGTTTAGCTGAAAAAACTGTTTCCCATTGATAACTTGTATAACACCCCTGTTTTGGACCTCAAACTGACTGTGGATAGGAGTAACCAGGAGGCTATCTAGAAAAGGGTAACTTACACTACTTCTGTTAGATATGATTAGGAGATTCCGGTGTTGGACTGGGGTGTACAAAGTTAAAAATCACACAACACCAGGTTATAGTCCAACAGGTTTAATTGGAAGCACACTAGCTTTCGGAGCGACGCTCCTTCATCATCACTATCACCTGATGAAGGAGCGTTGCTCCGAAAGCTAGTGTGTTTCTAATTAAACCTGTTGGACAATAACCTGGTGTTGTGATTTTTAACTCTGTTAGATGTAGCATGGAGTCTAACTGCAGCAATTGTGGTGTCATATCGAACTAGGTATGAGCAGCTCTCAAATTCTGTTGAAGGCACCAGGCACTTTTAAAATATATTTGACATGAATTTAAATGTGTACAGAGTCCCTGTAGGCAGGATCTAAGTACTTAAGGATCAATTATTCTATTCCCCAGTCAGTAACACAGATTAGTGGGATTCATGCATGCAAGGGCAATTTGTCATTCATTACTCTTGATTGGTCCTATTAGATGTTTGTAATGTGCTAAATTGCATAGCATAGTCTAAATCAGGAGTTACGCTAAGTTAACCTCAATCCGTGACTAATATCAGGAGCAGTTATTCATGGAATGAGTGAGCCCAACTAGGAGTGGCTTTTCTGGATAGGGTAAGATAAGACACAGCTGAAATGATACAAATTCTGGAATCATCCAAGGATCACTTAACTAATGTTATGGAGTGAACCATGGAAAATTGATGCATGGAAAGAACATTAACGGTCTCCATGAGCTGTAATTATTTTATGCCTGTTCCTGATGAATTCCTTACATTTTTTTAAGGTGGAAAATCTCCAGGACTGTTTATCTGAGGAAGAGAAGGAGTGGGTTAAGTTTGTTCACTTTGTAGAGAACCTATATTCCTCTACGCAAATCGTGGAATGTCCTTTACAGAACAGGTAAATTCATTTTTATATGATGCACAGTGGCTACCTGTGAATTATGAGCGAACATCTGGCTGAAACTTCCTTGTATTGTCAAAGGTGACAGCAGAAATTCGATGGGTGAAATCCAAAACTGAATTATTGTCTTATACTCCTTCATACATAATGTTAATACATGTTCAGCTTTAATCTCTTTCTGGGTGTGTGCAGTGAAGCAGAGGTGAAAAGTTTATTATTATGTTTGATACCTTGTCAAAGTTGCTGTGCTAGAAGGCAGAAACTGATTCTTTACATTGAATTTTGATGTGCTGCTCCATAACATTTAATAACTGAGCAGTTTTCTAATGCAGGGTAAAATCTAGAAATTTGCTTACATCTCTTCAACATTGAATTGTGAAATCGCATTGCAGTTTTCAATTTCTTCCTGTAAACTTTTTATAATTGGCTTTTTGTAATTTAAGAGAATTTTCAACTCCATCTTAGTTGTGCTTAAACAAGACCTCTACTGCCTCAACTTGAACATAACCTTCATGCTCCTCAATTGCTGCATAGTACATAGTACTTGATATTTTATAATTTATTTTTCCAGAATATGTTTTTCTCTTGCATTATTACAAATTGTGTCTCTCAGCTCTGTTGGTAGCATTGTTGCCTATGTTAGAAGGTTGTATGTCATGTCCCGTTTCAGATTTGTAAACCAAAGCCTGGATTGATGCTTCAGTTTGACTGAGGGGGACCTACACGATCAGAGGATTTTGAATAAGGCTTTAAAACTGTCCATATCTGCCCTATTGATGGTTGTACAAGGATCATGTGGCATTACTTTGAAAAGCAACAAAATTTTTCCCAGTATTCAGGCCAATATTTATCATTTCTATCAACATCACTTAAACAAATTACCCAGTCATTATCACAAAACTGGTGGGAGTTTATTACAACCAAATTGGTGGTGGCTTTTGCTGCATTACAGTAACTATACTTCAGGCAGTAAAATACTTTGGAATGTCCTCAGTTCATTAAATGTGCTGGATAATTGTATGTTTTAATTTGCAGAAAAATATTATTTGTTAAAAATATGCAGAAAACCCACTTATTAGTCAATTGGGTGCTCACTATCAAGATTGGTTCCTCCAGGCAAGAGGAAAATACTAGGGGTTGCAATCAGATAACATTGAATAGCAAGAGTAATTTTTTATACCCTGTCTTGGGTATTGTAGTGTACACATTCTTTCTGTTGTATAATTCATTTTTGAGAATTGTTCCAGAATGTGTTGATAGTTATTTTAATAATCAACCTGTTTAGGCACTTCATGACACACATCCCGAGATTAGGTAGGACCTGCAGCCACTGTGCCACAAGAGCACTTAGGATATCCTAAAGAGATATTTATAAGTATTTTCTAATCTGTCCTGTCCAGTGATGCTATTATACATTACTGGAGCAGATGTGATTTGAAACTGGGCCTCCTAGTCAAACACTATCAATGCTCCACACAAGCCCTTGAAGGATATATTTCTATGCAGTTCCTCCCTTGCACACTGATAACATTGCTCCTTGCTGAAGTCTCATTCAGCAGCATCAGCTGTCTTTGTAGCCTACCACAAATGATCATTCATGTAAAAGCCTTGGGTTGTTACCCATGCAACTGAACCCAATGATGTCTTTTCCTGACATTTATGCACGTGACTTCCCACAAGATTGATAAGATAATGATCAGAAATTGAATGTTTGCCTTTTATTTCACCCTCTGCAACCCAGAAATGATTAGGTTATTTGTCACATTTGTACTATAGAAGTCCTGAAGTGACTTAATCTAATATTTAGATGGTGTAGATTGTATTGGGCTGCAGAGTTTATTTTGTTATGCAAGGTATGTGAGACAATCAGCCTTGGCATCTTTTGAAAACATTAACATTAAAGATCTGGAATATGTTTTCTCCTTATCCTTTTTTAAATATGGAAGTTTGACAACAATCCACTAACCATTACATTTAGTTGTAAGCACTGTTGGTACGTTTATAGTCTATTACTATTATTTAGGAACTTGGCTTTGAAAATGGAGGAAGAGCAGGTTTTAGTTTTTAGTTGTGTGAAGGAATGAGGTTATTGGCAAAAGTCAGAAGTCATTTTGAGCAGAGAACTAAAGGAAGCATGTGACTTAATTTAAATAACTTGAGTAGCTAATTAGGAAGCAAATTGTTGAATGTCTACAAAGTCAAGCTTTATGAGACAGATGGTCACGGGTCACTAATAAATTGAGTACAGAAGATCAGTCATCCCCTCAGAACGGCAGTTTGCTAGTTTCGACAAGTCCTCAGCCAGAGAGTTTGGTTTGTATTGTTCTTCAGACCGAGTATGTGAGATTTGTAGAAGTTTCCAGACTCAGTTGTTCGAAACGTCCATACTTTCGCATTAGCAATGTAGCTTCAGGTCATCAGAGCTTAAAAGAAGCGTTGAGGTGCTTCTGCAATCCATGGAGGAGTCAAAGAAAGGTCATTTTGAGTTAGAAATTAAAACGTTGGGACTTCCTTGAGATCGAGTGACTGTAAGGGATATTGTAGCGAAAAGGGTTGAGTATTTTTACTGATTATATGCGGATCTTTATTTATATATACTGTATATGTAGTTATATTTTCCTTTGTGTGCATATGTTTGGTGACTGCGCATTCCTCCTGTAATTAAAGTGCAAAAATCAAATTTATTAATCAAGCCAGGTTTCACTCCGATCTGACTTGTGTAGTATTGTCATTAGCTGGGGTCAATATCCATTCTGGAGTACTCCTATTATCACCTCAGAAGCTTTCTACACAATTTTAAATGACAAACTGTTTTGAGATTGAGTGTTTTAATTGTGCTTTTACTGATGGCCAAATGCCCTTCTCCAGGTCACTTCTGAGCCAAGTTATTGTGGCTAGCAAACTGCAGTGTTTTTAGTCATTTTATTCAGGAAAGGAATGAATGGAGATATCAAGTTAACTGATTTTATTAGTGAACTTTCTAAACTTCCCTTGTTGGTGTAACTTTGTCAGGATGTAATAGCATTGCTATGACCTCTCATGCTCAGCAAAGTGAGGACAGGGGACCTTGTCCCCACTTCCTTTATTTCTATGACATTCTGGTAATTTACAAAATATGTAAGCTGTTTTGAAATGCTTAACAATCTAATTGGATTTTTTTTTCTAGTAGGAGACTTGTATTGTGTATAGAGCATGTAGCTATTGGAAAGAATTAGAATTACCTTAATAAGCTCATTGCATATGAGTATTGAAACACTTAAGTTTCCATTAATAAAATTAATGTCTGAAAAAAGTGATAACTATCATTGAACTATCATTATAAATTACTTTATAATTTTTTACAAAGGGGAGCCTATTTATAGAGCGAGTGTAAAGTTCTAATAATGATAAAGTAGAAAGAGAGATTTTCTAGATTCTATGAAATTGCTCTATCAGGTTACTTGAAGTATTTCTGCATGTGATACATAGGAGTAGTGTTTTATCTCAATTAGTTTTCCAAATACTGCCCCCATCCTCACCCCCACACGTGCACGTCTGTCATAATCATACAGCATGGAAACGGGTCATTTGGTCCAACCAGTCTATGCCTACTATAAACCCAAACTAAACTAGTCCCAGCTGTCAGCAATTGGCCCATATCCCTCCAAACATTTCTTAATTATCTATTTATCCAAATGTCTTTTAAATGTTGTAACAGTACTCACATCTGCTATCTCTATAATTCATTCCACACATTAACCACTCTGTGCAAAACAAAAAGTTGCCCCTTGTGTCTTTTTTAAAGTCTTTTCTCCTCGCACCGTAAAAATATGCTCCTAGTCTTGAAATCTTCACCCGAGAGGAAAGACACCTTATCTATGCCCCTCATTATTTTCTGAACCTTAAAACAGCATTTTAAAAGGCACATAGATGAGTACATGCATAGGAAGGACTTAAAGGGATACGGGCCAAATGCTGACAAATGCTTCTAGATTAATTTAGCACGTCTGGTTGGCATGGATGAGTTGGATCGAAAGGTTTGTTTCTGTGCTGTATATCTCTGTCACTCTGTAAGGTCACCCCTTGACCACCTCCACTCCAGTGAAAAAGGTCCCAGCCTTTTTTATAATTCAATCCTTCAGGGACCAATTACTTAGAAGATTTCAGTTTGTGGAACTTATAACCGATAAAAGATTAGCAATCTGAAGGTTATTGCAATAAAGAAAGTTGAGGGTTTGTGGGAAAGTTCATGGCAGACTTTTAAAGGACTCATTAGATTGTCTCCACAGTCCAAGGTAATGAAACTGCCTGGACTTAGTGAGTAGAACATTAAAGAGTTGAGATGGGGTATAATTTATGTGGTATGAGTTTGTATGATACAGATTCAGTTGACATTTTCTTTTGTGTATTTTAGGCCTTGCTAACTGCCTCCTTTTGTATAATACATTTTTGTTGTTGAATAAATCTGCAGTCTAATGATAATTTGACTCAGTGACTGACCACCATATTAACCAACTAAACAAAAAAAAATCAAACCAGATTTTATTCTGGAATCTGACTCCGTACTTCCATCAGCTGGGATAATTGTGTCAATGTCTATTATTGATATGTTAAAAAATCTTACACCTGTAAGTGCTACTCATCTTGATTCTTGGATACCGGCCCTGCTCTAATTACATCCTCCTTCCTGGTACTGAGAGTCCTCTGCTAAGTTTAAATAGACAAGTTACATTGCCAATAGGAATTTATAAGGACAGATGTATCATTTCATAAATTGTGAACCGAGTTCAATTATTGTCCCACACTCCCTGCTTCAACTGAAGATTGGTTTTGGCCTTGACTCTGAGTGGAGTGTCACAGAAGTCGGCTTTCAGCTCATTGTGCTTGTTCCAGTATTTCAGAAGAACTGCTCTATTAATAGAAACTCATTCTGTATTTACAGATTGGATTTTCATTTCTGCAAGTTCATTGGCTTCTGTAGGTTGTTTTACGTTGCCTGTGTATGTCTGTCACTTCGGGCTATTCAGGTAGTGCTGACTTATTTATTTTTAATAATTAAAAGTGGCTTTATAATTTCCTGCACTAGACTTCATGAAACTCTGTGTTCCTGATGATACTGTTACGAGCTGAGGTAAACAAGGGTTATGGAGATAAGGCAGGAACAGAATACTGATTGAGGATGATCGGCCATGATCATAATGAATGGTGGTGCAGGCTCGAAGGGCAGAATGGCCTACTCCTGCACCTATTGTCTATTGTCTAAACCCCTCTGCTAATTTATACCCTACACACTGAGAAACTCATCTCGTGTCGTAATCTGTTAAATTTCGAGAGGAAATGAACTATCCCAGAGGTCACTATTTAAAGTAATTATTAACAATTTTATTCTTTAAGTCCAACAGAAAATATTAAAATCAATAACTATTTACAACTCCTTTCTCTTAAACCTACCTTTTATCTCCCCACTCTACAATACTTGTCAAGTCTTAAAAACCCTGATTTATGGTTTACAAAAAGAAATTCGAATTTTAAAACCAGCCAGCTGTCAAATCTTCTCTTTGTATCTTCCTCCGTAGATTTTCCTCTGTCATGTTTTCTTCAGTATTTCCCTTCACAGGCCTTTCATATGAGGAGGTACCTTTTTAGAGAGCTATTCATCTCGCAGTCTATACTTGTTGGTTTTCTTGGCAGTTCTCCCCCAACTGTTCAAAAGGGCCTGTTTTATACCCCAAAACATCAATCATTTCATTAGTTTGATGTTGTCAAAATACTAAATTCAAATTTGATTGGATCTTGGTATCTGAGGGCATAATTTTAAACTGGCAGAACTTGAATTTGTTTTTTGTATCATGGCAACTCATCTGCACTATTGGTTTCATGGTCAAATGTTACATTTTAAATTCTTTTAGCACACTTTGTGCCGGACAGAAATTTGAGCTCCCTTAAAGGTACAGTACAAACCTACACCTTCACAACAATATTCTATTTGCCAGGCTGGCATTTCATTCCCTTGTTTCTGAGAGCCATAAAGTCTCTCACCTTCAAATTAGTGCATTTGCTTTCACTGCTTTGTTTTGTGGTCTTGCAAGTTTTCCTTCTTGGTCAGTTGTGACTTTTATGTAATTGGATGGATTCACACTTGGCATCATTTATGTAGTTTTGTTGTTTTAAAGTTCAGTTCTTTTAGTAGAGGTGCATGAGAAATGTTCAAAGTTTGTGAGAAGATTTGTAGCTCGGGTGCTCGTTGTTGTGGTTCTGTTTGCCGAGCTGGGAATTTGTGTTGCAGACGTTTC
This sequence comes from Chiloscyllium plagiosum, assembly GCF_004010195.1. Lineage (NCBI taxonomy): Eukaryota > Metazoa > Chordata > Chondrichthyes > Orectolobiformes > Hemiscylliidae > Chiloscyllium > Chiloscyllium plagiosum. Next base: position 1,629,558 of record NC_057745.1, on the reverse strand, counting down.
GTCCCCTGTCTAGGTGACATCCTCAGTGCTTGGGAGCCTCCTGTGAAGCGCTTCTGTGATCTTTCCTCCGGCATTTGTAGTGGTTTGAATCTGCTGCTTTCGGTTGTCAGTTCCAGCTGTCTGTTGCAGTGGTCGGTATATTGGGTCCAGGTCGATGTGCTTATTGATTGATTGAATCGGAGGATGAGTGCCATGCCTCTAGGAATTCCCTGGCTGATCTGTTTGGCTTGTCCTATAATAGTAGTGTTGTCCCAGTCGAACTCATGTTGCTTGTCTTCTGTGTATGTGGCTACTAAGGATAGCTGGTCGTGTCGTTTCGTGGCTAGGTGGTGTTCATGGATGCGGATCGTTAGCTGTCTTCATGTTTGTCCTTAGTGTGGCTAGTCCTTTGGGTTGTGGTATGTCCTCGTTCATTGTCTTTCCCTTAGGCATCTGTAAATGAAATTGCGCGGGTATCCGTTTTTGGCTAAATGTTTTCAGGAAGCAACGGCATAATGACAATGCTGCTGGACTAATGATGACAAGAGCCAGGAAATGATCTGGGAACCTGAGTTCAAATCCCATCATAGCTGATTAATGATCTTGATGAACAATTGCCTTAAATTCCCATTTGGTTCATCAACATGCTTAGGGCTCTCTTATGGTGCGGTAGTAGTGTCCCTCCCACTGGACTGGGAGATATGGGTTCAAGGCCCACCTACGCCAGAAGTGTGTAGTGGCATCTCTTAAAGGGTTGTTTAGAAAAATAAGTTAATAAAAAATTTAGTTTTTATTTAAACTTTATAAGCTCCACTTTGTTTCACCGATAATGCAGTAAATGTGAAGTATATAGTGAAGAATAGTGAAGCAATTCTCTCTAGGGAAGTAACCCAAATTAACTCCTTTCAGCCAAACTATGGAAGTGTTACAATTGGTGTACTCCTGAATTTGACTGAGTTACTATTTACTAACCTCAATGGCTATGTCTACATCCGTTGGATGAACTGGGCAGAGATGCCTAAAATGTTTAGATAAACCAACTGACATATGGTCAAAATTGACAGTAATTTTAAAAAATGGGATATTGCACAGCATCAAAACTTACACTAATTAGAGTCACAGAGATGTACAGCACGGAAACAGACCCTTCAGTCCCTGCCAACCAGATATCCCCACCTGCCAGCGCACGGCCCATATCCCTCCAAACCCTCCTTATTCATATACCCATCGAGGTGCCTTTAAAATGTTGCAATTGTACTAGCCTCCACCATTTCCTCTGGCAGCCCATTCCACACATGCACCAACCTCTGCGTGAAAAAGTTGCCTCTTGGGTCTCTTTTATATCTTTCCCTTCTCACCCTAAATCTATGCCCTTTAGTTCTGGACTCCCCCACCCCAGGGAAAAGACCTTATCTATTTACCCTATCCATGCCCCTCATGATTTTATAAACCTCTATAAGGTCACCCCTCCACCTCCGCTCCAGGGAAAACAGCCCCAGCCTGTTCAACCTCTCCCTAGAGCTCAAATCCTCTGACCCTGGCAACTTTCTTGTAAATCTTTTCTGAACCCTTTCAAGTTTCATAACATCTTTCCAATAGGAAGGAGACCAGATTTGCACGCAATATTACCAAAAGTGACCTAACCAATGTCCTGTACAGCTGCAACATGACCTCCCAACTCCTGTGCTCAATGCACTGACCAATAAAGGAAAGCATACCAAACGCCGCCTTCGCTATGCTATTTACCTGTGACTCAACTTTCAAGGAGCTATGAACCTGCACTCCAAGGTCTCTTTGTTCAGCAACACTCCCAAGGAAGTTACCAATAAGTGTATCAGTCCTGCTAAGATTTGCTTTCCCAAAATGCAGCACCTTGCATTTATCTAAATTAAATTCCATCTGCCACTTCTCAGCCCATTGGCTCATCTGATCAAGATCCTGTTGTACTCTGAGGTAACCTTCGCTGTCCACTACACCTCCAAATTTGGTGTCATCTGCAAACTTACTAACTATACCTCTTATGCTCACATCCAAATCATTTATGTAAATGACAAAAAGTAGTGGACCCAGCAATGATCCTTATGGCACTCCACTGGTCACAGGCCTCCAATCTGAAAAACAACCTTCTATCACCACCCTCTGTCTTCTACCTTTCAGCCAGTTCTGTATCCAAATGGCTTGTTTCCCCTCTATTCCATGAGATCTGACCTTGCTAACCAGAATCCCAAGAGGGAACCTAGTCGAATGCTTTACTGAAGTCCATGTAGATCATGTCTACTGCACTGCCCTCATCAATCCTCTTTGTAACTTCTTCAAAAAATTCAAATCAAGTTTGTGAGACATGATTTTCTACACACAAAGCCAGGAGATGTGAAAGTTAGCATTATTGGGAATCCTATAAGAAATATTGCAGCACTGGTCATGTAAAGAATACTAACATTATGTACATAAGAAATCAAAATGCTGGTCTCTTAGAATTTTGGAGCAGGAAAGGAACTGAGGTATTTGGCTTTTGGAATTTTTTTGCTATCTTTCTAGCTTTAGCAATGACTAAGTAAATATCTTTTCAGCAACATATCTATGATCAATTATGAGCAGGAATTTCGTGAAAAATATTGATTTTTGTGGGCCTTTCCAGTGTTTTGCAGGCTGAAAATATTGATCCCAGTTTTGCAGCTGTCCTGGAACCTATTATAAACTCTGATGTTGGGAATACTGAACATGGAGAAAGAGATTCAAACTGTTGTGTAGTCATTTTGGATTGGGCCAAATGGTGGGATAAGGTGGCAAAAGAGCAAATAAAGTTATGTAGAGAATTGGATGTGGGTAAGTATGGAATATATTTAGTACGTACATCAGTGGATATAGAGGGACCTCAATTATCTGGCATTCAGTTAACCGAATTTCGGATTATCTGAACGGGATCGCAAGGTCCCGATGTGTGGCTAGCTGTTTTCTGGCATTGATTATCTGACATTCGATTAACCCAACAAAATACTCCCATTCATGTCCTTCAGATAATCAAGGTTCCTCTGTATATGACAACATCTTGTTTGTTTGGTGCAATTTCAAAAAGCAGCCTTTGGATTAGTTTTGTAATGAGGTTTAGTTTCTTGTGTGGTGAGATTTGAGCAGTTCTAACTTTACCTTTGTTTCTTTTAATCCCATATTCCCTACTTCATTGTTAAGGTTTCAAAATTGTGCCTCAATAAAATCCCTTGTAAGGATGAAGAACTTAACTGTTTTGGAGAAATTGCAATAATTTCAATTTTCTAATACTGAATATCAGCCTTGTGTCTCTCTTCTGGACTGTCTCTCTATCCAAGGCCTAATTGTCACATAACATCATACGTTTTCATTTGGTTGCTTAGAATTTACGATGTATTTATCCTGTTCTGGGTGCCGTTATTTTTCTGTCATTTTTAAAACTACTGTTTGTTACTTCCTTTATTAATTGCTGATCCTGTTACACAGATCTCCCCGCAGCAATTCAATTTTGTAGTCCTGAGGTATTGTGGACCAGCCTCACATCCAGGCATTGTTGGGCCAAAGTTCGTGACTGGATTGAAATGTTCCAAAGTAGTGAGAATTCTGCAAATTGGCCACCTCTGTCCCCTGATATTGTGAATCAGAGCACACATTGCAGTAACTACATGAGAAATGAGATATTGGACATATTGGCAAGGTAAATACCTCTGAGTTCATGAATATAAGTGCCAACATAGCATTAAAAGCCTAGTTTTTTTTTTGAATACCCCCAGTTGAAGTAAAATCGGTAATATAGTGAACGAACTGCAAAGGCCTTTAATATTAGGAATGTAGAGACTGAGCCTTTCTTTCTACCATAATTCTGTTATGCCAATGGCTATTGTTAATTGTAGAATAAATCACTGCTGTTGTCAATCTTTTCAATTGTTGCTGGTAAGTTGTTTAATTGACCTCACAACAGTCCATGGGCCCACGTTTTAAAAAAAAAGTTCAAGTTTACTTTTTTAAAGAAAATTTAGTTATTATTCTCAAATTTTGAGGATTGAGTTGCCAAAATGTACAGACTTTTTTTTGTTATCTGTGGACGAGAAGTAGCGTGATTTGTGAATTTATTACTGCAACCTCTTGTCAGTTTGATTTTGTTTTTATATTTGTCTCGACAGAAAAGGAGTATTCATCCCTTCAGAGCTAGCCAACTTTCGACAGTTCCTGGTCAGACTAAGTTGCGCAGGGGGAGTGATGCAGAAATCTCACCCAGTTCCTGTTTACCAGTCTCCTGATGGGCTTGACTTCTACAGCTGTTTCATCCTCTTCTGCCTTGAGCATGAGCTACGCTATCTTTTGTATGTTTATCTGGATTATTACGGGTGAGTAGATTTCTAGAGATTGGTTTGGGGTATAATTTATTCCAGCAGTGGTGGTGATGCGGCCAAGAGTGGTCACGGCAGTGTAGCATGGACCCGAGGCATTGGGGTGGAGGAGTCCGGATCCAGGTCATGGCTGAGCTAAGGTGGGAGCTGTTCCAAACACCACCAAACTTCATTGAGATAAGACTATAAGATGAACTTCACTGGTTTATCTTTCTGGCTTTATATTCTGTGTTTTGGTTTATTTTCTGTGTTTTAAGCTGCTGTCAGAGTGGCGACACTAAACAACACTTTTCACAGTATTTGTAATAATTACACGTGACAGTAAATCAAATCAAAACTTGAATTTTATTCCTTTTAAATGAGGACTAAAATTCGAGAGGAATAGTCTGATGAAGGATTGATTCTTGGCTTTCTCTATTCCATGCCTCAAAATTACAAATTTGTCAAAAATGTTGAATGATAGTGGGGTTCAGCCACTGCTATTTAGAAAGAATTAAAGAATCTAATTTGTTAAGAATGAAATAGTCAGAAAGTGCTGGAAACATATTCAGTATCTATGCAATATCTGTAGGGAGAGGGATAGTGTTAAAGATTTCGATCCATGCTCGCATTCGTTTCTGATGACGACGGATCTTTGACCTGAAATGTTAGCTGTGTTTTTCTCAATGTGTATGTGCCGTCCTGCATGGACCAAGTTTGAATCTTAGGCCGTGCTTGTTGATCTCTGCTTGAGGTTTATATCTGTGTTAGAAATGCAGGACCCTATAAAAGGGTAAACCAGAAGTTATTTTTATCAACCTGGTTAAACATAACATGACATAGGGCTTAACCCCAGGCCTCCTGGCTCAGTGGTAGGGATATTACCACTGAGCAACAAGTTCCCCTGACAGGTCACCATAATAGCTCCAGAACTGATTGAGAGCAGGTAATGCTCATTGGACTTCATTTTTAGAGCAGTTTCTTGGAACCGTCTTGTGGTGCAGTGATAATGTCTCTACCCCTGGACCTTGAGGCCTGCATTCAAGTCCCACCTGCTCCAGAGCTGTGCCATAATATATCTGTGCAAGTTGATTAAAAATACTTTATAGTCATTTCTAATGTTTAGGCATTAATCCGAGACTCTGTGCTGCCTTGAGTGCATGAAAGATCCCATTGCGTTATTGTAAAGGGGAGCATAGAAGTTCTTGAGTGTCTGGCTGACATTGGTTCAGAGAATGTCTGCTAAAATACATTAGTTAAATGTCACATTAGCTGTTGTCTGCTGCATTTCAATAGTCGCTACATCACATTGGCTGTAAAGCAGTTGGACAAGTCCTTCTGTCATGAAAGTGCAAGTGTTTCTTTCATTCTTGCAATCCTGGAAAGGATGCATACTTAGCAATAGATACTTCAAAGTAAGTCACAATGTAAGACATTTGGAAATGGTTTGGAACACTTGGAAAAAGGTTATTATGGTATAAAGCAATTAATTTCTTCATAATTGTGTTTGGAAATTAGATGAGGATAGGCTAAGCTGAACTGTGATGCTCTACATAGTTAAATAGCTAGCTGCTGGCCATGTTTGGGCTCAAGAAGTGTGACCACTTAGATGAGATAACAAAGGGAAATGGAATCATGCTGCAACAAAACCAACCATCATCTAAAGAGGAAAGGAATATAGTTGGAGATTAAGGAATTGGTTATTGTTTAAAAATGCAGTTCTTCCATGAAGGTGTCTCTTTAAACAGTGAACATGTCTATGTGGCTAGGTGAGCGGATCCAGCAATTAACAATTTATTAACTAGATAATCAGACTAAATTATTTCCACTTATCATTGACAATCAATGTTTATGTAAAAGATATAAATGTTCTTTACTGCTTTACTCAGAGTGTGATTTGAAGAAGCGCGAAAGAATACAGACTAAAAATTCAACAATGTGTTTTATAAGCCTGCCTTTACTGCAGCTCACACTTAGGTCCTGGCCATGTTTTACAGAATGTAACCAAAAACAATCTTTTCCATAAACTTGAGATTGATTCTCTCCCCTGCTAATATACCAATAGTGCATCCTTTTAATCTTCTGCCAGCTCCAGTATGAATTATTTGGACTCTGAGGTCACAACTTCCAGGGTTAAGTTCTATGGGGTATCCATCCAGGAGCAGCTCTTTCCAGTTGCTGGAAGAGGCCATGGTAATAGCTATTGTTAAAGATAAAATGCGTCAGAGGAAATAAGTTTAAATATTGAAGTTCTGTAATGCCAAGCTTGTAATTTACAACTGCAGATTTTGGAAGGAAAGGAAGATCATTTTGTAAAGATCTCTTGCACAACCAACTGCAAAATGTAAACAAACTTCTTCAGGATCTACTAGGATTAGTGATCAGGAACACTGACTGGATATCAGGTAGAACAGTAAAGTTCTCCTGTTTCTGTCCCATAGTGGCAAGCTGTGAATAACCCAAATTGTTTAAAAAAAACCCTGCTGAAGTTGATTGCTTTCTCCTTGATAGGCCCAATTACTTGTCAGCCTGGTATGATCCAGTTCACAAGTGTCTGCACACTGCAAAGCAAGGTTTGATTTGTCTTTGTTTTCTTCAGGGTGGATCCAAAGCTGCCAGGAATCCCTAACTCAGTTTCTGTGGGAATCTAGTGCAGTGTTTGCTTCAAATTAAGTTTTTTTTTCCTGCGGTGTAGCATTGCTGTAAGCACATTTAACCACCACCTTTGCCTGTGTTACAAAAAAAACTGTGATAACAAATCAAAATATTTCATTGGCTGTGCAGAGTATTGTTAAATTTGGAGGCTTTGCACCTCTTCTTTTATAAATGCAAGATTTTCTTTTAATTCGGATTCTGGAAGAACTTTATTCACAAGCTGGTTGCCAGCAATTACAAATGCAAAATTCATCATCTTTATCCCTAGGTTAATACCCACAAATAATTCTCAGTAGCTGGAATCAGGAGCCAGGTTTGTGAATACTGACAGCTGGCTCGTAAAGTGCTAGTCCATCCTGATCCAAATTAAAACAACACCAGTTTGAAGGCAGCTTCCTTATTATGTAGACTTTTAGCGCTATAAGTGGAATAATGGTTCTCATGTTGTAACTATTCTTTCAGATTACTCTTTTGAGCTGAACATTACTTAAATCCCCAAACCAGCTTAGAATTTGATTTAAAATGAGTTCTTGTAACTACCAGATGTTACAATAGCTGTTATGTTTTTACAATTGATGGGTGTTTCTGTTGGGATTTTCACTGGATTGGTGAGACTTGAAGATCATGAATAGGACTGAGGCAGACTTTGTTCATGAGTTGAATTCATAACTCTGTCTTGCAGTTTTGCCTCTGCATTCTGTTTTCCCTCTCAATTCTTCAGATGGAGATTCAAGAATATCTTGAAATAGGAAATATCCCAATCCACCTCATGAGCTTTCTTTTTTTTTGAGGAATTGAAAATGAAGCATGATTAATTATTGGAGAACTGAGCCTATTTTACTTTCTTTTTAAAAAGCACATGTTCTTTTTAAATTGCTTGACTCATTGTGTGTCTATTTATTGGTGATTCTGTGAGATTTTTCTCATGTTATTTGTATAACACAGGAGGAAGGGAATTAAACTAACTTAAAGATTTGGGTGCAGCTGAAATTTTATTGACTCATTATAATGAATCAATTTTCAGACTAGTGTCACTTTTCTTTGGTAGTTTTGGGATAACTGCCTCTGTCATCAACATTGCATTGTGCACAGTTTGCAAAAGTGGCCTGCCGTGGCTTTTGCTTATCTTAAACAAATTAATCCCACTAAGCTATGATTTTAGAATTGTGATGTCTCATTCTGATGGTTGGTTAAGAGATATGCTTTCTGTTCCTCTCTTACCTCTGTGCAGGCAAAATAATGCCGTCATAAAACACTTGGGCGGTAATAGCGTAAAAGTAACTCCTCTGTACTTATTGGCAACCAATTTTTGGTGGAGCTACTTGGAGTAAAACATCATTTAAATGTCTACAATAATACTCTTCAAGTGTAGACCCCAGATGATCCAAAAACATCATTTTAGAGCTTTATAATTTTAATATTGTGCAATTAGTTTATCTGTTGTGGGTTTAGTTTGCTATTCCTTATTTCCTTTCCTCTAACCCTATAAACTACTGTAGCGGCTATGGCAGTAGCGAGCCAGGAATCCTGACGTCAGGGATTCAAATTGCAACGTGGCAAGTTTTGAGATTAATTCAATAAATCTGTCAAAATGACCCAAGAAGCAGTTAGGTTGTCACTGAAGTCTATCTGGTTTGCTAACATCCCTCAAGAAAGGCCAGTGTATTTTGTACAGAATGGTTGAACCACCTGGTCCAGCAAAGTTGCCTCTACTTGTGCCAATCCAACCCTCCTAGATGGCCTAGCAAGACGTTCAGCTGTCAGAGCAGCTAAGGATGGGTTAAAATGTAGCATTTCATTCATGTTCTAAGAATAAAACCTATCTAATTCCTGACGAAGAATGAAGGTAGTAGACATTTCACTAACAGCATTGTTAGTTTGGTCAGTAGCTCACCAAGAGTAGCTGGAATGGCACCTATTTCTGGCTTTTGACTATTGTCCCTGTTTAAAATGTCTGGAGGGATTCGAAGACTTCCATGAAGAATCCTCCCCCTCTGGTACAGCATGTTAATATTTATCAGTTAGTACCTTGAAGTGATTATGCCAATAATTCAGACTTTTATTCTACTTCACTTCATAATGATTATAGGAGAAAGTGAGGTCTGCAGATGCTGGAGATCAGAGATGGAAATGTGTTGCTGGAAAAGCGCAGCAGGTCAGGCAGCATCTAGGGAACAGGAGAATCGACATTTCGGGCATTAGCCTGAAAGAAGCCTCCTGAAGAAGGGCTAATGCCCGAAACGTCGATTCTCCTGTTCCCTAGATGCTGCCTGACCTGCTGGGCTTTTCCAGCAACACATTTCCATCTCATAATGATTATAGTTGATCACACTGTTGAAAAGCTGGCTACTTTGGAAGACTTTTAAAAATGTTCTTTGCAATCTATTTCATGATAGCTTGGCAAACGTCCAACATCACCTCAGAGAAGCTTATTTTTCTTAATTAATTTTAATTAACTCTGAAAGCCTTTCAAATAGAGAACTGCATCTGTATGACTGTGATGAGAGACATGTTTAATGAAAACAGGCTTCCAGAGGAAAAAACAGTAGTCAGAAAGAGACTGGTGATTCTTTCGTGTATTGATAGTTATGTTGCTTGTTTTTCGTGTCATTTCCAGAAATCTGAAGCTGTATTTTCATGGTGCCATCAGGAGTCTGATGCGCAGACCTCCCACGCAATACTCAATGCTGTTTTGAGTTTTGAAATGTGACTTGCCAATAGAATGTGAGTGGAAAAGGCAGTCGGCAGCCACGTGGAGCTTGCCCTTGTCTTAGTGAAGAGACCAGGCAGATGCATGAACACTTAAACGCAAGGTAATGTGTGAGATCTGGCACGAGATCTCCCATGTGCCCTAAGTACTTTTGCAGCATTTAAAAAAAATCTACCACTTCCTGTTTTGAACAGAACAACTGTGCACTTATATAATGGAATGTTTGTTTAGGTTTGCCAAATTCACATGTGAAAGTCAAATTCTTGCCCTCCCCTATCATTAACAAGTTCCTTGAGTAGTTTACTGAGCTGTTAATTGGCAATCAGTGGTTTCCATGTTCCCTGTTCTCTCTTTCAAAATTTGCATGCTTCTCAGAGATGGCAGGATCCAGGCACTCCCTCTGGGAATGTGGTTTGTAAATCACATCAGTTCCCCTTGCAATGGCATTTAAAAATCTGGCCTCTGGTTTTCAAAAAACTAAAATTTATTGAATTTATAATTTAGCAAAATGAAAGAATAGTGTGTACCTTTTTCAGTTTGGTCACAACAGCAGGATTATGACATTGTGATGATTATCGCAATGAGTTGTTTTCTTGACGAGCAAGTATTTTTAAACTTTTGAATATTTGGAGGAGACAAATTATATATTTTTAGTTATTATTTGAATGAGCTAAGTACTTGGAGAAAAGATTTACAGGGATTTGGGAATGTTCTGTCTGCTGCGAGTGTGCACACAGGGAGATACATCAAAGGTTGTCCCTTTGTTACCATATGGCACAACCAGGAAGTTTAAAGTTTCAGTGCACATGAAAGAGACTCAGAGGGATCCTTGGTTATGAATAATAAACAGGGGATTGGAATCAAGTGATAGCTCAGCAGGATGGGCTGAACGACCAGCTTGGGTGTCAATGCTTCTTCTTTCAATGGTTCTGATCCTTGTGGGCAAAACACATTAAAGTGAAATTTCCACCCCACATGGAAATAATCATGAAATACTTGACTAGAACTGATGGTGGTGAGTTAATCAGCAGCTGAGATGAGAGAAGATGTTTAAAGGTTTTGGTGCAAAGTCTGCAAGAATCTGACACAACAATGATAATCAAGTGTTATGAATGTGTTAACCCATCTGTCATCTTTCAGATATTGATCTCCTTGCTGTTTGTTTGCATTCGAAGCATTGGCAGCTTTAATTTTCATTTCTTCACAATGTATTTGTTTCGGTAGTTGAGACATTTTAATCTTTATTTCTCTACTATACCAACAGTAGTTGAAGTTGTCCTGATGAATTATTGCTTTAAACACATTTATTGTAACATACTTCCCCCATGTGGATGACTTATGTAATGAATTTTGAATTGCACCATGTTGGATAGATAATACACCAATTTATAGTTTTCTCTCTTTCCTGCCTCTTTCTACTCTGACTGTCGACTTGGGGCCAAGGAATACCTCCCTTCTGTTTACACTCTTTGTTATTGTGCATGTGGTACATCACCACATGCAGGTTTTAATCTAATTTTCCATAAGTAGTTGACAGAATTACTGCAGTACCAGATTTTAGGGAGAAATTGAGAGACCACAATAAAAAGAATGCTTTCATAGTTAAGCTTCCTGTTTCTGTGTATTTAAATCAATTAAAATAATGAGTATTGCGCCCAATTCTGGGCACGGTAATTTAAGTATTTCAAATCTTGAACACAATGCAGGGAAGATTTGAGACTGAGGGACTTTAGTTATTTGGACAGCATGGAGAAGCTGAGGGAAGAACGAAGAATTTTAAAGGGAGTCTTATTGGATTGTAAGAAATACTGTAAATAGGGAGGAACGGTTCCCAAGGGCAAGATGATCAGCTACCAGAAATTTCAAATGCAAGATAATTTGGCAAATATCTGTTGAGTGGGGGGAGAAATAAGATATTTTTGCAGCGTTTTGATGACCTCGTAACTGATAAGATGGTGGAAGCAGATTCAATAGTAAATTCCAAAAGGAAATTGGATATGTATTTGAAAATAAGGGATTTTCAGGATGGGGAAAGAGCCTGGATTGGGAATAACTGGTAGCTCTTTTAAAAGCACAATAGGCTGACAAGCCTCTTTCTATGTTGTATGATTTTATATAATTAAACTGACTTTCATTGATCAAAGTCTGTCTGTCTTTAAATACAGGTGTATCAGAAAGGGTTCTGTGCAGAGATTCCACTAGCAGCATGTTCCATTTCAGAAATGGCATACCCCAAACCTGCAGAAAAATGTTGTAACTCTTTTATCAATGTCTGTCGCCTTTGAAAACCTTGAAAACCTTTAAAGCACTGGCGCCACTTAAGCCAATACGAGACAAATTGACATGCAAAATTGTCTCTCCTCTGAACAGTGGGACATCAGACATAGCTGTTTCTGTGGTTACCTTAATATGTGAATTATATTATTCCCACTCAGAGATGTGTGGACTTGAATCTATTATGTGAAGATAGGAAGGATAGCCAATAAAATGAGACTGAGTGGAAAAGGAATTAAATAGATTTTATTCACTGTCCCAAAATAGAAAGCTTTACTGCATGCTATAAATCTGGAGAAGAAAGCAAATGAATATTCTTAAAGATGCATGTTTTGCACCTTCAGTTTTCTAAATTAATTATTATTTAAGAACATTATCATTTAATGTTGAATTGTGTGATACTGATGATATAATATATGAAAAAGAACTATCACTTAAGACACAGAGAAGCTGGCTTTGAATTGATCACTGTCTGGGATCTAATGTGGCATCCATAAGGAGAATCTGATTTTGGTGTGGACGTCGATTCAAATGTGTGTTCAGCTTCTTTAATTTTCCTGGTTCTCTTAAGCCCCTCCCACTATTCTGTACCACCCCAATGAAAAATCACAAGAGTCGGAGAAGCTTAACTGTGCTGCTGGATAAAAAAGATATAGCAAGCTGTATTGGGGTAAACTGGATTGAAAGTGGTCTCCCCCCTATTTACAGTGGATTAAAAATAAGATTCACCACTTTATTTCAAGCTAATTGAGTCACTTTTATTGTGGGTGATAAACGTTCAAGATAGTTAATTGACTTGATTATCCAACTGTAAATGCAATTTGTCATACTCGGAAATGTTTGCAGTTGTTAGATTTAAGATATGTTTCTCATATTTCATGTCCCTGAAGACTGATTTTACTGTTGTCTTGTTTAACAGGTTGAAACCCTCCAACTGTCCTCTTCTGGATGATAGAGCACTCCATGTGGCTCATCCCTGGTTTGAGTTTCTAGTGAGAATGAGAGAGGTTGCTGATAAGCTAGGTATTCATGGTATTCTTTATAACTGTTTAAGCAATTTAAATTAATGTTAAATAAATTAATGTCTGCTTAATTTGGAGATATAGCAACTGTTGAAGATGCAGTATCCAACCTAGAGAAGTGAATTACCTGCCAGTGGTTCAGTATTTTGGTATTCCTCATGGTTTAAGTCCAAGCACTAATACTGAATCATTCACATCTGTTCAATTTTGGTGAATTGTATCATTAATAATCATCTCGCAAGGTTCCATTTATAAATGGCCTGCTGTGGAAGGGGCTGCCACTTATGAATCCAACCGCAATAGATGGTGGTTAGTACAGAAGTGATATACACCCTGGGTGCGGCCCACTGTTCAGAAAGTATCCTCATCCCGTTTTAGAGCCAGGATTAAGGGCATTTGCTAAGGGCCAGAGAAGAATTTGGAGAGGAATCCTGTAGTCATGGTCTGCATTGATACCAATGACGTATGTACCATTAGAAAGGAGGCTTTGCTGAAATATTTTGAAAAGCCATTTTTGAAAAGATTTGAGAAGAATAGTTAAGAGACAAAAAGCAGCACCTCCTAGGTGGTAATCTCTGGATTACTACCTGAGCCACCAGCAAACCGGCATAGCATAAATAAAGTTAATGTGTTAAATGTATGGCTGAAAGATCAGTGTGGGTGGAAAGGATTTCAGTTCATGGGGCACTGGTACCAGTACCAGGGTAGGAGGGAGCTGTTCTGTTGGGACAGGCTTCACTTGAATAGTGCTGGGGAATAATGTCATGGTGAATCAAATAACTACGACTGTAGAGGACCTTTAAACTATTTAGAGGGGTAGAGGGAAAATGTAGACGTACAAATCAAGAGGATACGGCAGCATGATAGGGCACCTGTTTGGACAATGATATTCAGAGTGGAACAGAAAGGAAGAAAGCATACAAACATAGAAAGACAGCAGTAAAGAAGGTCACAAGGGAAAAAAATTAAAAATGCAAAATGGATGGTTCTTGAATGCATGTAGTACTTGAAACAAATGAATTAATGGCACGGATACAGGTTAACAGTATGATCTTATCTCTGGAATGATTATAAAGGGATAAAAGCTGCTAACTAAATATTCTAGGATATGTGACTTAAAAAGGACACACAAGAAGGAAATGATGGTGAAGTAGTATTGTTGGTGAATTGGCTAATTAATAGAAGAAAAGTTGGGATAAAGGAGACATTTTCAGCCTGACAACCTGTAACTAATGGAATCGCAGAAGGATTGGTGATGGGACCACACTAATTTATGATGTACATTAATGAAATGGTTGAGGAAAATGGATGTAAATGACACAAAAGTAGGTAGAAAGGTAAGTGGTGAGGATTAAAGGGTCTACAGATTAAGTAGTGGGCTAAAACTTGGCAGATGGAAATAATGAAGGGAAGTGTGAGGTTATGCACTTTAGCAAGAAGAATAGAGGAGCTGAATATTATTTAAATGGAGAAAGACTGCAGAAAGTTCCAGCACAGGAATTTGGGAGTTCTTGTACATATCACAAAGCTCGTCTCTTTATTCTAAAAGCTGTTCCTTGGCCCAAGGCTACTCTGTCCTTGATTATTTTTATGTTTTAGAAGTGACCTGTATAAAGAAAGGGGAGTGGTCAACTCTCTAGCTAGCTGAACTGAGCCGTTCCGTTCAGTCCTGAACTGGTGAGCAATTCAGCAGGGTGCTGTGTGGACTCTCTCTCTCTCTCTCTCTCTCTCTTGTTCTCTTTTCAACCTGTAAGCATGTGTTCCATTAATATTGGCTTTTAAAGGGAGTTTGCTTATTCGGACTGTTGTGTATATTCAGAACAGCATCTTTAAGTCTAGTTTGGATAGACCGAGTTCTTTATTCTGTTCTTGTGTTTCATTGTGTAATTTTGTGAATACATTTTTGTCTGTTTTAAAACCTAGTCATTGACCTAGCTAACTTAATCTGGGTAATTTTCACTGTACACTTACCAATATAAATTGCAAAGTTATGGTCTCAGCTGTTTGCTTAAGAATGTTTTGAGTGGTCAGGCTTAGTCCATAATAGTCCGTGAATCTCAAAATGTTAGCATCCAAGTTCACTGGGTATTACGGAAGTTAAGTGGAATGTTGGCCTTCATTTTGATTAGAATGGAGTATAAAAGTAGGGAGGTTTTGCTAAAATTATACAAGGCACAAGTCACAACTGAAATACTGTAAGCAGTTTTGGTTCCTTTTATCTAAGAAAAGATATTGTGCAGTTGACAGTAGTCCAGAGGATGTTCGCTAGGCTGATATTGGGTATGAAAAGACTCTTTTATAAAGAGAGGATGAGTAGGTTGGCCCTGTACTTGAATTTAGAAGAATGAGAGACCTTAGTGAGACATACAAGATTCTTAGAGTACTTGATACCGTAAATATGGAAAGATCTTTCTCCCCTTATGGGAGAGTCAAGGGCCAGAGGGCATCATCTCTGAAAAAAGGTCACACATTTAAGACAGATAAGAAGGAATTTTTTTCTCTTAATGAGTTATGAATCTATGAAATGTTTTTCATTGCAGAAGGCTGTGCAGGCTGGAACATTTAAGTATTTTCAAGAATGCAATAGACAAATCTGTAATCAGTAAAAGAATCAAAAGGAAAGGTAGGAAAGTGCAGTTGAGGATTATCAGATCAGCCATGTTCTTATTGAACGGTGGAGCAAACTCAAGGGGCTAAACAGCCTACTTCTATGTCTTATGGTCTAACTGAAACTTTAGCATTGTGTTCAGTCTCATTTCCTAACCCAGTTAGTTTGATATTGTGTATTTCATCCACTCTTGAGAAGCTTTGTATTTCAGTCTCAGCCACATTGGTCTTCATCCTGTTCTTGTCAGATACATCTGTGACATTCCAAGCGAGTCTAGCCAATGCTCAAATGCTGATTCCCAGCAACCAAGCCAGTGTCAGCAGCATGCTGCTGGAGGGACACACTCTAATGGCATTAGCCACTATCATGTTTGCTCCTGGAGGAATTGATCAGGTGAGCTAAAATCAGCCATACCTTTTTAGCTTTTGGCTGGAATTTTTTGTTCCAACTGTTTGTTTGAAGTTGGAACAGAGATTCTTGAATTTCTTGTAGCTAAAGGTCTTTTTTTCAATTTTTTTTAAATGGTCATTATTATGTTGTAAGACAATTTACTTTCCTCGAACTGATTTTTCAGAAACCCTGGTTATGTGGCCTATTGTATCTCCTTTCACTTTGGAGTTTGCAATTATGTTCAGATTTTTGCATATTCTGCCATGTGTCACTAATCACCTATTTTTCAATCAAACAATATAGGAAACAACTAGAATCTTCAAATTATATGACTCTGAATGGGACCATTAAGTTTTGCTGTTTGAAAGTTGTCCACTTGTTGCCACCTTTATGCTGTAAAGTTACCCCATTAACTGCCCACTGAATTCACCTTTCTTCCTAAAATGTTAGGACATTTTCTCCCCCCACATATAGGACCTGCCATGCTGAGAATTTCCAATATCTGCAGTATTTTGGTTTTATTATAAAGAAAAATCTTTCTTTATTTCTGATTTCTTTAGGTGATGCGGGAGAGAAAAGATGTAAGTGATTCTCTCTGGAAAGTAGACTCTCAGCTGTTGAAGATGGCACTGTCACCTTATCCCAAGTTGCGCACTGCTCTTTTTCCACAGCTCACCCCTTATGGCATTCCACCATTGGACATCTCTCTCTATCATCTTTTACAGGTATTTACAGTGAATTGTTTATTGATGGATTAAGTTTCTCTGATTTCTAAGTGTTTTGAAATGCAATTGTTTTTGTTTGTGTTTTTGTTGGGGTGAAGAAGAGGGTTTTGTTGTGTGACCATGATGAAGATAATGTCTTTTTGTTTCAATGATGTTTTCTATTACCCTCGACCTTCCATCTTTCTTTTTTCATGCATGCTTGCTTCTTGAGTGATTGATTATATTCACACAGTGAATGAGCTTATACCAGGTGGTGTACTCCTTAGGGGCAATATAAAACAGACTGACCTGATCCATCCTTGTATTTACCATAATCTAAAATTAAAAGACTGTGAAATGTAATATATGAATTGAAGCTAACAGGAGCTATTGATCTGTGTCTGCATGGTTTGGTTGAATCGGTCACAACTATTTTTTGGAGCTAATTTGCAATACTTAATTAGTGGATTCTGTTGTGATTAAAATGAAGCAACATGGTGACCCATGGCATTTTGTGTAATCAGCAGATTTGTGTGCAGATAGAGTATTAATGGCTGTAATTCATCATTCATTTCCTTGTTGAAAGTCAAGACAACTGATCTAAATAAGTGTATAGTTTCCAATAAAAATGCTTTGGAAACTTACCAAGTATTAAAAAATTACTCATAGACACATACAGCACAGAAACAGACCCTTCGGTACAACACGTCCATGCCAATAGATATCCTAAGCTGATCTAGACCCATATCCCTCTAAACCGTTTCTATTCATATCCCCATCCAGATGCCTTTTAAATGCTGCACTTGTACCAGCCTCCACCACTTTCTCTGGCAGCGCATTCCATACAAGGAGCACGCTCTGCTTGAAAAAGTAGGCCCTTGGGTCCCGTTTTAAAACTTTTCCCCCTCACCCTAAACCTATGCCATCTAGTTTTGGACTCGCCCACTCCAGGGAAAAGACTTTCTCCATTTGTCCTATCCATGTCCCTCATGATTTTATAAACCTCTATAAGGTCACCCTCAGCCTCCGACATGCGAGGGAAAACAGCCCTAGCTTATTCAGACTCACCCTATAGCTCAAATCCTCCAATTCTGGCAACATTCTTGTAAATCTCTTCTGAACCTTTTCAAGGTTCACAATATCTTTCCGATAGGAAGGAGACCAGAATTGCACGCAATATTCCAAAAGTGGCCAAACCAACGTCCTGTACAGCTGCAACATTACCTCCCAACTCCTATACTCAATGCTTTGACCAATAAAGGAAAGCATACCAAGCGCCTCTTCACTATCCTATCTATCTGCGACTCTACTTTCAAGAAACTATGAACCTGCACTCCGAGGTCTCTTTGTTCAGCAACGCTCCCTAGGACCTTACCATTAAGTGTATAAGTCCTGCTAAGATTTGTTTTTCCAAAATGCAGCACCCTACATTTATCTAAATTAAACTCCATCTGCCACTTCTCAGCCTAGTGGCCCATCTGATCCAGTTGTAATGTGAGGTAACCTTCTTTGCTGTCCACTGCACCTCCAATTTTGGTGTCATCTGCAAGCTTACTAACTATATCTCCTCTCCTCATATCCAAATCCTTTATGTAAATGACGAAAAGTAGTGGATCCAGCACCAATCCTTGTGACACTCGACTGGTCACAGGCCTCCAGTCTGAAAAACAACCCTCCACCACCACCCTCCGTCTTCTACCTTTGAGCCAGTTCTGTATCCAAATGGCTAGTTCTCCCTGTATTCCATGAGATCTAACCTTGCTAACCAGTCTCCCATGAGGGACCTTGTCGGACGCCTTACTGAAGTCCATATAGATCGCGTTCACCACTCTGCCCTCATCAATCCTCTTTGTTAGTTCAAAAAACTGAAACCAGTTTGTGAGACACAATTTCCCACGTACAAAGCCATGTTGACTATCCCTTATCAGTCCTTGCCTTTCCAAAGACAGATAGGTCCTGTCCTCAGGATTTCCTCCAACTTGCCCACCACCAACATCCGGCTCATTGGTCTATAATTCCCTGGTTTGTCCTTAGTCTTTAGTCATCCAGCATTCCCTATACTTACCAGCCTTTCCTTTCATCCTAACAGGAATATATTGTCTCCGGACTCTTGTTATCTCATTTCTGAAGGTTTCCCATTTTCCAGCTGTACCTTTACTTGCGAACATCTGCCTCCCCTCCCCCCCCCTCAAAATCAGCTTTCGAAAGTTCTTGCCTAATACCTCCAATTTAAAACTTCAATTTTTAGATCTGGTCTATCCTTTTCCATCAGTATTTTAAAACTAATAGAATTGTGGTCATTGGCCCCAAAGTGCTCCCCTACAGATATCTGTCACCTACCTTGCCTTATTTCCCAAGAGTAGGTCAAGCTTTGTACCTTCTCTAGTAGGAACATCTACATACTGAATCAGAAAATTTTCTAGTACACACTTAACAAATTCTTCTCCATCTAAACGTTCAACACTATGGCAGTCCCAGTCTATGTTTGGAAAGTTAAAATCCCCTACCATAACCACCCTATTATTCTTATAGATAGCTGAGATCTCCTTACAAGTTTGTTTCTCAATTTCCCTCTGACTATTGGGGGGTCTATAATACAATCCCAATAAGGTGATCATCCTTTTTTTTAATTTCTCAGTTCCACCCAAATAACTTCCCTGGATGTATTTCCAGGAATGTCCTTCCTCAGTCCAGCTGTAATGCTATCCCTTATCAAAAATGCCACTCCCCCTCCTCTCTTGCCTCCCTTTCTGTCCTTGCTGTAGCATTTGTATCCTGGAACATTAAGATGCCAGTCTTGTCCATCCCTGAGGTACTTTTCTGTAATTGCTATGATATCCCAGTCCCATGTTCCTAACCATGCCCAGAGTTCACCTGCCTTCCCTGTTAGGCCTCTTGCACTGAAATAAATGCAGTTTAATTTCAGTTCTACCTTGTTTTCTGCTTTGTTCCTGCCTGCCCTGACTGTTTGATTCGCTTCTGTTCTTAACTATACCAGCGTCAGATTGATCTCTTTCCTCACTATCTCCCTGGGTCCCATCCTAGTTTAAATTCTCCCGAGCAGCTACAGCAAATTTCCCTGCCGGTATATTAGTCCCCTTCCAATTCAGGAGAAATCCGTCCTTCTTGTACAGGTCACTTCTACCCCAGAAGAGATTCCACTGATTCAAAAATATGAATCCTTCTCCCATACATCATCTCAGCCAAGCATTTATCTGCTCTATCCTCCTATTTCTACCCTCACTAGCTTGTAGTACCGGGAGTATTCCAGATATTACTACCCTCGAGGACCTCCTTTTTAAATTCCTGCCTAACTTTCTTTATTCTCCCTTGAGAATCTCATTCTTTTCCTTTTCTATGTCATTGGTTCCAATGTGTATGATAACCTCCTGCTGGACCCTCTTCCCCCTTGAGAGCATTCTGCACTCTCTCTGAGACATCTTTGATCTTGGCACCAGGGAGGCAACACATCATTTTGATTTTTCCTCTGCTGACCACAGAAACATGCCTTGGATTAGAGAGTCCCCTAACACAGTACCTCTCATTACATCAGAGCCAGTCTCAGAACCAGAAACTTGGCTGCTTGTGCAACATTCCCCTGGGGATCCATCCCCCGCCCCCCTACATTTTCCAAAACAGCATACTTGTTTGAAATGGGGATTGCCACAGAAGACTCCTGTATTACCTGCCTACCTCTCTCGCCTTTCCTGGAGTGAACCCATCTATGTGATTGCATCTGCAACTTTTCCCCCTTACTATAACAGCCATCCATCACATCCCCTTGCTCTTGTAAATTCCTCATTGCCTTGAACTGTCTCTCCAACCCATCCATTCTATCTGATACGATTCGCAACCGACATATTATTTTTGCAGATATAATCCGCACTGACATGTAAACTCTCCCTAAACACACTCAAGGCCATTTTTGCTTCTTTCAATCTACAGACCCATGAAACAGCACTCCTCTACAAAACACTGCTCCAGGCTAACGTAATACTTATGGTTTATATATTTAAGTTTAATCAAGACACCTAGCTCAATAAAATGTATAATCAAGAATGAACCCACTCTACTCACTGCTGCAGACTTACTTATCTATTTTTGGGCTGTGACCTCTCCCAAACAGGTTCTTCCAAGATTATTTGTGCATTTCACTGTTTGTTAATTTTCCCAATTGCACTCCGATGTCCAGTGATACAGGCATTCAAGCAGCAAAGGCAGTAACTGTGCAGGTTCACTGCTGTGTCAGTTAGCAATGTGCATTTCTCTCGCTCTCGCTCTGTCTGTCTCTCTCGCTCTGTCTGTCTCTCTCGCTCTGTCTGTCTCTCTCGCTCTCGCTCTGACTGTCTGTCTCTCTCTCTCGCTCTGACCTCACCATGTCCTGCCTTTGTCTGGTCATCTCCCTTTTAAAAGTGCTGCTGTTTTGACATTTTTTTTTTCCAAAGTTTCAAAACAGTGCAACAGCATATAAAACAGTAATTGCTGCTCCTGTAATTCGAGGAAGTCACCTCCAACACCTAAAATACCTCAAAAAGGAGCAGCTGTTATAGCCAGAAACTTTTCCCGTCCTCCATCATGGATTACCCAGAATCAAGTTTAGCAAGGATGATTGCTTCTGTAATAGGTGCTGATACAATATTGTGTTGTCTGAGCGGATGGACCTTCATTTGTTCAGTGTGGGTGTCACCAGTTAGTGCAACACTTATTGCCTGTCCTTAATTGTTCTTGAGGTTTGGTATGAATCACCTTCTGGAAAACATAAGATACTTGTGTGGGTACTCCTGAAATGCTGTTACAAAGCTATTTTCTGGACTTTGACTGTATAAACAGTGAAGAAACTTTGATACAGATCAAAGTCAGGATGGTGACATGGAGGGGAAGTTGCAGGGGTTGGAATATGCTTTCAAAGGAGTCTTGATGAGTTGATTAGTAAATTAAATGGCTGGTCTAAGGAAACTTTTGTTTTATATTTGAATTATGATTATGAAACAATTAACCATAGAGTCATACAGCACAGAAACAGACCCTTGAATCCAACTTGACTTGTAAAGCCACAACACGACATCCCAGCTCTTATCCTTTAATGTTCTGACCAATGAAGGCAAGTGTGTCAAATGCCGCCTTCACTGCCCTGTCTGCCTCTGACTCCATTTACAAGGAGTGATGCACCTGCTCCCCTAGGTCTCTTTATTTGGCAACACACCCCAGAGTCTACCATTAATTGTATAAATCCTGCCCTGATTTACCTTCCCAAAATTCAACATCTCACATTTATCTAAGTTAAACTCCATCTGCCAATCCTTGACCCATTCCCCCATCTGATCAAGATCCCATTGTACTCTGAGATAACCATCTTCACTATCCACGACACCTCCAATTTTGGTGTCATCTGCAAACTTACTAACCATACATGCTATATTCACATGCAAATCATTTATATAAATGATAAAATGTAGTGGACCCAGCACCAATCCTTGTAGCACACGACTGATTACAGCACTGGTGCATCAAGTATAGACTTTCACCAGGAAAGTTGCACAGTATGTTAAAAATCAACTCCGACTAGAGTGCCAGAAACACACCAACATAAATGAATGCCTTCACAGGAATCGTGTAAGGAAAAATGTAGGGAAAAGCATAAAGTCTGGCAAACTGTTTGGATCTTTGAGGAAAATCATAAAATCATGCTATAATAGAACAAAAGAACACTATTTTTCGCATAGATACTGCTTTTTCAGCTCCTCTGAGCTTTAAAGTTTGACGTCTATTCTCTTCCCTCAGAAGGTGTAGTGAGGCCTGTATTCTAATTTTGAATGAGGTGATTTTCAAGACGATACTCGAAGTCTCTGGCAAAAAACATTAAGTGTATGTCCGTCTTATCCAGGGAACCCTGAGGAAACAAGTATATAGAATAGTTTGTGCTGTATGTTCACAGCATGAATTTAATTGTAAACAACCTGGACATCGGTCAAAGGTTTATGATGTATGAATTGCTTTTGTGAGTTAATTTACTTTCCCATTTTTGTGCTTGCCTTTGGTCAGTTCATTGAATATAGGAGTTGGGAGGTTGTGTTGCGGCTATACAGGATGTTAGGCCATTTTTAGAATACTGCATTCAATTCCAGTCTCTGCTATCAGAAAGATGATGTTAAACTTGAAAGCATTCAGAAAAGATGTACAAGAACGTTGCTGGGACTGCAGGGTTTGAACAGTAGGGAGAGACTGAATAGGCTGGGGCTTTTTTTCCCCTGGAGCATTGGAGGCTGAGAGGTTTGTAAAATTGAGGGGCATGGATTGGGTGAATAGCCAAGAACTTTTTCCCATTATAGGGGAGTGCAAAGCTAGATGGCATAGATTTAAGTCGAGAGGGGAAAGATTTAAAAGGGACCTGAGGGGCAACTCTTTCACGCAGAAGGTGGTGTGTTTATGGAATGAGCTGCCAGAGGAAGTGGTGGAGGCTGGTACAATTGCAACATTTAAAAGGCATCTGGATGGGTATATGAATAAGAAGGGTTTAAAGGGATATGAGCCAAATGCTCCAGTTGATTAATTTAGGCTATTTGGTGGCATGGACGAGTTGGACCAAAGGGTCTTTTTCCATGCTGTACATCTCTATGACTCTATGCCCGCATCCTTGTTATTCCTGAATGCTACCCGTTCTTTTTCATTTTATTCTTTTCCCAACTCAGGCTTTCTGAAGCACTGCCATTATAACTTCATTATTTCACATCTTAAATAAATTTGACTGTGGATTTTTAAACACAAGCCATGAGCAAATACGTTTTAATTACTGGAGAATATTCATTTGGTTTGAAGGCACATGTATTTGGAAAGGCATGGACTTATTAGGGATAGTCACATGGCTTTGTGCGTGGGAAATCATGTCACACATCCTTGATTGAGTTTTTTGAAGAAGTAACAAAGAGGATTGATGAGGGCAGAGCGGTAGATGTGATCTATATGGACTTCAGTAAGGTGTTCGACAAGGTTCCCCATGGGAGACTGGTTAGTAAGGTTAGATCTCATGGAATAAAGGAAGAACTAGCCATTTGGATACAGAACTGGCTCAAAGGTAGAAGACAGGGTGGTGGTGGAGGGTTGTTTTTCAGACTGGAGGCCTGTGACCGGTGGAGTGCTGGGTCCACTACTTTTTGTCATTTACATAAATGATTTGGATGTGAGTATAAGAGGTACAGTTAGTAAGTTTGTAGATGATGCCAAAATTGGAGGTGTAGTGGACAGCGAAGAGGGCTATCTCTGATTACAACAAGATCTTGATCAGGTGGGCCAATGGGTTGAGGAGTGGCAGATGGAGTTTAACTCCGATAATTGTGAGGTGCTGCATTTTGGGAAAGCAAATCTTAGCAGGACTTATACACTTAATGGTAAGGTCCTAGAGAGTGTTGCTGATCAAAGAGACCTTGGAGTGCAGGTCCATAGCTCCTTGAAAGTGGAGTCGCAGGTAGATAGCTTAATGAAGAAGGCATTTGGTATACTTTTATTGGTCAGAGTATTGAGTACAGGAGTTGGGAGGTCATGTTGCGGCTATACAGGACATTGGTTAAGCCACCGTTGGAATATTGCGTGCAATTCTGGTCTCCTTCCTATCGGAAAGATGTTGTAAAACTTGAAAGGGTTCAGAAAAGATTTACAAGGATGTTGCTAGGGTTGAAGGATTTGAGCTATGGGGAGAGGCTGAACAGGCTGGGGCTGTTTTCCCTGGAGCGTCGGAGGCTGAGGGGTGACCTTTATAGAGGTTTACAAAATTATGAGGGCATGGATAGGGTAAATAGACAAAGTCTTTTCCCTGGGGTAGGGGAGTCTCGAACTAGATGGCATAGGTTTAGGGTGAGAGGGGAAAGATATAAAAGAGACCCAAGGGGCAACTTTTTCACGCAGAGGGTGGTACGTGCATGGAATGAGCTGCCAGAGGAAGTGGTGGAGGCTGGTACAATTGCAACATTTAAAAGGCACCTGGATGGGTATATGAATAGGAAGGGTTTGGAGGGATATGGGCCAGGTGCTGGCAGGTGGGACTAGATTGGGTTGGGATACCTGGCTGGCATGGAATGGTCTGTTTCTGTGCTGTACATCTCTATGACTCTATGATTGCTTTACAATGATTATACATCCAGAATAAGAAACACTGTACGGGGTAAAAGGGCTCCATATTTTTCATTTTGAGTTGAACATGGATGAATAACTTCAAAATAGGTTAGATATATACAATATATGTACATGTTAACTATGAAACAAGCATATCCTTATGAGTAAATTAATGGTCAAGGCTTGCATTGAATATCAGTGCCCACTTTCCAGTGAATACAGATGCGTGCTTTTTTTTTTAAGTTTCCATTGTTCATGATTTTTCTTTTCCTCTGTCTGCAGTCATTACACCCCTTTGATCCATCACGCCTCTTTGGCTGGCAGTCTGCCAATGTGCTGTCCACTTGTGGTAAGTTGCTTTCAGGTTAATAGAATGTAACCAGAGTAATACATGGAGGTAGGAGGGAGGGAAGTGAGGGAGCTTGGCAAAGCTTTCAAGGGCTATTAGGATGCCTTTTTGCTTGTTATAAACTGTTTCGCTCATTAATTTCTACTCATCAATGTTTCTTAGATAATTAATGTTCTTTGACGTACCACCATAATGAGTCTTCCCTGCCTGACTTTAAGCCAGGAGTTGCTCCATTGCTATAGATTTAGTTTAAACCGAGAACGCAAAAGTTTGTCACAGTGCAAATTGCAAAAGTAAATATGAATAACAATGGCTCCAAGTAAAGGCTGCATTTAGTTGAGCCCATTCAGAACTAGAAGATCAATACCTAAAATGTGCAGAGTTTACTAATGTCAGTCTCCAATCTGACCCAGAAATCAAGCTCAGCAGCCTCTATTGGGAAAAATATTTGTGCTGACTGGTAGCAGCACTTGGGAGTTATGAATAGGTGTTAACATTCATCAAGGACTCATAATTGAATAACTTGCAAATACTAACTGTCAAGAAAGTTTGGCTATCAACAGAAGGTCACAGAGGGTGCCCAGTACCCATGGACTGGTGTCATAAGATGAATTAATTACTTAAAGGAAAGGATAGACTATTGTTTGTTTTTTGTTTTGAAAAGCCTTTGAAATGAATTTGAACGTAAGTTCTGTTCGAGTAGTTAAAAAAGATGAGCCATAGTAGAAGTATTATTTTTATTGGGTAAACTGAAAAATTTCAATTGTAGAATCATGTAGAACTGTTGGCATTCATAAATCATTTATCGGTAATCCTGTCATCTCAGGTGGTGTATGCACTTGGTTGTGACATATTCCGTTGTTTGACCATAGTGCACACATTGTAGCTGAATTCAGCCAAAAGGAAGTGTGGGTGATTGAGAATCAGTTGAGGTCCTTTCTAGATTATTATTCATCAGATACACATTGACACCTGTTCATTCTAATAACCCCTTAAATAAACTATAATTTAATTCACGCACAAAATATAGTGGTTGGATTAAGTGCTGAGTGCCACTGATGCTGTATAAATGCACCTAATATAAATCACTGTCTTCAGAAAAGAAATGCCAAAAAGACAACACTCAAGGCAAATAAATAGCCTTGGCAAATAAGGTTAAGGGTAATCCAAAGAGATTCTACAGGTATATGAAGAGCAAAAGAACAATTCGAGGGAGAATAGGGCCCCTTAAAGATCAACCAGATCAATGTGTTGAACTTCAGGAGATGGGAGGGATGTTAAATGAATATTTTGCGTCAGTTTTTACAGTGAAGAAGGAAATGGAGTCTAGGGAACTCTGGGAAATAAATATTGATGGTTGAAAATGGTTCACGTTACAGAGGGGGAAGTGCTGGAGGTGTTAAAAAACATAAAGATGGATAAATCTCCAGGACCTGATCAAGTGTATCCCAGGACCTGTGGAATATTAGGATTGAGATTGCAGAAATATTTGTATCATTTTATAACTATGACGGAGGTGCCGGACTACTGGAGGGTGGCTAATGTTATTCATTTATTTAAGAAAGGCTGTAAGGAGAAGCCTGGGAACTGTAGACCTGTGAATCTGATGTTGGTGGTGGGTAAGGTTTTGGTGATTCTGGGAGGTAGGGTTTGCATGCATTTGGAGAGGCAAGGACTAAATAGGGATAGTCAGCATGATTCTGTGCATGGGAAATATGTCTAACAAACTTGATTATGTTCTTTGTAGACTAATTAGTAACGTTAGATCACCTGGGATTCAGGGAGAGCTTGCTAGCTGGATACAACATTGGCTTTATGGTAGAAGACTGGTGGTGGAGAATTGTTTTGTGGACTTGACGCCTGTGACTTCTGTTGGTCATCTATATAAAGTATTTGGATAGGAATATAGGAGACATGGTTAGTAAGTTTGTGAATAACATCAAAATTGGTTGTGTAGTTGACAGTGAAAAAGGTTATTTAAGATTACTAAGAGATCTTGATCATTTGGGTCAATGGGCTGAGGAGTGTCAGATGGAGTTTAATTTGGATAATTGTGAGGTTTTGCATTTTGGTAAAACAAACAAGGGCAGGACTTATGCAATTAAAAGTAGGGCCCTGGGTAGAACAGAGAGACCTAGGGATTCAGGTACGTAATTCTTTGAAATTTGCATCACAGTTAGACAGGATGATTAAGAAGGTGTTTAGTATACTTTATTTCGTTGCTCAGCTTTGAGTACAGGAGTTGGGATGTCATGTTGAGGTTACAATGTGTTGGTGAGGTGGCTTCTGGAGTGCAATGTGCAGTTCTGGTTGCCTTTTTAAAGGAAGAATGTTATTAAAGTGAAGAGGGTTCAGAAGAGATTTACTAGGATGTTGTCGGGAATGGAAGGTTTGAGTTATAACAATAGGACATGTAGGCTGGGAATTTATCCAGTGGAGCATAGGAGGACGGGGAAACCTTATGAAGGTTTATAAAATCATGAGCACATGGATAAGCTGAATAACCAGGGTCTTTTTCCTAGGGAAGGGGAGTTCAAAACTAGAGGACATTTTTTAAGATGAGAGGCAACTTCTTAAAGTTTTAAAAGGTACATGAGAGGCAACTTCTTTTACACAGTGGTTCATGTGTGGAATGCTAAAACAAGTGGTGGATGCAGATATAGTTACAGTTAAAAAGACATTTAGATAAGTACATGAATAGAAATGGTTTGGAGAGATATAGAATCAAGATTAGAGTGGTGCTGGAAAAGCACAGCAAGTCAGGCAGCATTCGAGGAGCAGGAGAATCGACGTTTTGGGCTAAAAGCCCTTCATCAGGAATGCTTGTGGGTACCTTGTGGCTGATTTGACGTAGAAAAATGTGGCAAAAGCTGAGTCAACAACAACAATATTTACAGTACTTTTAACATAATAAAGCATCCCAAGGCTCTTTACAGGAGCATTTTAAGTACCACTTCCAATCCACACATTGCGGTCGTATAAGGAAATATTAGGTCATGTGACCGAAAGCTTGGTCAAAGAGGAAGGTTTTAAGGTGCCTATTAAAATAACAAAGTAGAGGTGGAGAAGCATGGTAGAATGTTCCAGATCTTGGGGCCGAGGCAACTGAAGGCGCAAGCATCAATGATGGGGCAAATGAGATTCAGGAGCGTAGGATGCCAAAACTAGAGGGAGACTGACATCTTTGACTATTGTGAGGTGGAAAGGATGACGCCATGGAGTGATTTGTAAACAAAAGCAAATCATAGATCGGTTGTTGAAGAAAAAGTTATAAAATGTAAAAGAGAAATTAAGAGTGGCAAAAAAACAACTGAATTAATTTTTGAAGGTTAATGTTCCTAAGGAAACTTGATGGAATGAATCTGTCTTATTTTGTGCTCTGTGGTTGTGCAAAAGCCAAACCTGCCTGTGCGTTTAGAACGCTCCATAAGATTAGTGTGGTTTCAAGCTCCAGCAGTTCCTGTCCCTAGACATTTAATAAAAGTCATAAATCATAGCTCATTTATTTAATGAAGAACAGATCTGAACTACAGTTCCTCCTTTCCACTGCACTGCTGTTTGCTTGAAGACAGATTAGCTGCAAAAATGTTGGTAAAATCATTTTTATTCCATTCTTTTTAAAAAGGAAAATTTAAACTACTGTAAATCAATGAGAAAAATATATTTGAAATATACTATTTTGTTCTTTTGATTTAGATTTATTTTAAAAAAGAATAAAAATTACAAAAGTTTCTTGCTATATCAGTTCAAGAAGCTCCGAATCTGAAATCTGAGAATTAGCTCATTCTGGCTTGTGAAAGCTTGGCAAGATAAGAAATAGGAGTTGAAATAGGTGATTTGGCCCCTTGAGCTTGCTATGTCATTTAATAAGATTGACTGGTCTTTGCCATCAGCTCAGATTTCATATGCTATCCCAGTAGGCCTTAAATTCCTGCATACCTAACATCCTACTCAGTTACCCTCTGGAGTAGACAATTTCAAAGATTCACAATTTCCTCTGATCTCAATTATTGTAAGTGGCTGGCCCCTGATCCTGAGTCCATGACCCAGCCAGTTCAGACGGAGGCAACAGCCTGTCAGCATCTACCCTCCAGGCCGTTACAGATATCGATGGGTTTCAGTAAGACTCTTAAAAGTGCCAAAGAATATAGGCCTCCTTATATAGTCGTCCACTCAGCCTTTTGGTGCACCCCCTTTAATGCTACATTATATTCTTGATCCTGCGAAGGAGATGCTGATACTTGGACATCTTTCTTTATTAAAGCATTTTATAAAGTTTTCATTTAATGTGGAAATCATAGTTGAACCGCACAGTCAAACATGTCTGGGTCTTATGTGATGAGCAGGTTCTGAGAGTTCCATGAGTCCATGGAAGAAATGATAAGGGGTTTTGAAATCTGGTTTTTCCTTTGTTCACCTGTGATATTGTGTTCTGCACAAGATAAGAAAAACTGAGGATTTTCTAAGAAACATTTCTGCATTCTTTCCACAGACTTATCAAATGATTTACCTCATTTCTCTTGCCCTGACTTGGTGAATAAGTACGCCATAACTGAGCGCCTAGATTTTTCCTACTACTTGCGTCATGGCCGGCCATCGTACGCATTTGCAACTTTTGTGGTGCAGCAGCTTGCAAAGAGCAGTTCACCCAAACAGTTGTGAGTATGGTAGCAATGCGAATAATCAAAATAGTATGTGATGCTGCTCCCTTTTTGCTGCTTCTGAGCTTAAACTTGAGAGTAGGTGTAAAGTGCTTTGAATCCTTCACAGGTATGAAGGGCACTCAAGAAATGTAAGTCTTTTTCTCATTTTCTAAATATATTGTTTGAGGGGGTGGTGGAAGAAGACTCAGCCATAACTTGCAGAAGGGAATCTGGTGAGTACTCTAACAGAGAACACTTTCTGGACAATGGGAAAGTCGTAGTATTAAGGGAATGGGATGAATTAGAAAGGTCTGTCAAAGTACTGCACAGCCATAATGCACCGAATGGGTCTTCTGTCCTGTACACCCTCTCTTTGTGTTTACCACAATTAATTATCTGACCATTATCATGATGCTGTGGTTTTTGTACTTACTGTGTGCAGCCTGGCTGCTTTCTTGTCTCACTACACAAATTATTTCATTGGTTATACATCTTGAGGCGATGAAAGGTTCAATATAAAAGGACAGGGGTGGTGGGCGGCAAAATACAAAGGGACAATAGTTAACATTGGTATTTACATTCTTCAATTTTTGTTTTTAATTATTGAAACTTTCTAGTACCTCAATCCAACATCAACTGCTTACTGGAGGGCATTATGGTTCATCAAGGCTAATTCCCTTGGTTCGTTTCAAGTTGTAAAAAAAACTTATCCTTTCATGTATGTCACCTCGCAAGTTCAACATCTGTCCCTAATTGCCTTTGGAAAAGTGGTGATGAGTCACCTACTTGAACTATGGCAGACCATCTGGTGCATGTATCTACAAAGTGTGTTTTGGCACAACTGAAAGTCTCACTGAGCCATTTATGATGGCAGTCAAGAGTCAACCATGCTGCTAAGGAGTCAGAGGTGGGCATGACCAATTTAACAGATTTCCTTCCCTAAAAGGTATTAATGAACCAGATGAGTTTTAATGACAATCATAGTTTCATGTCACCATTACTGAGACTAGCCTTTGATTCCTGATTTAATTAAATTCCACCAGCTGCCACATTGGACTTGAACCCTTCCCTCAGGGCAGTGGTGTAGACTTTGAGGGAGATGTTTGCGCAGTGAAACAGTAATCCAGCATTCCAAACTAATTCCTCGGGGTCATGGGTTCAAATCCCATGAGGACAGCTGTTGGAATTGAAATTCAATTGATTAAAAATGTTACGGCACGGTGGTGAACCCTTCTGTTAATTAGGCCAAACTCCCAGAAAAGCTTACCTGTCCTTGTAAACTGTTAAAATTTGAATAACTGAGAGCTCCCAAATTCCACTATTTAAAGAAAATAATATCTTTTTTTAACTCTAAAAGTGAACATTAAACAACTATTTACCACTCTAACCCTCCCTTTTTCTTAACTGCTTATTATCTGCTTCAAAATCTATAACAATTTACTGTTCCAATAAAACGCTTATTAAAATTACATCAATTTCATTTCAAAACATCAATTTCATCTTTGCTGTCTGTCTGTCTCTCGGCTGAAGATCACCCTGGGTCGTTTTTCTTTTGACTGTGAAAATGTTTTGTATGAAATAGTACCTTTGATAGAGTGTTTCCTAATTTTTTGGATCTGTGCTGCTGGTAGTTGCTCAGCCTGAGTTTCACGATGCCTGCATTTTGTATATCCCCAATGTTGGATTGTCTCATTGGTTTGATGTTGGCAAAACAATAAATTCAAACTAGATCGGGTTGAGTATCCTGGGGCATAATTTAAATTGGTTAAATTCAAATTGTTGTCAAAACATCAACCAACTCAGCTATCTATTTTACAACCAAATGTTAAGTATTTTCAATTTTCCAGTACATTCTGTGACTGCTATCTAGTCATATGACAGGTGTTTGTAAGCTCTGTGCAGAACAGCATTCTCTCTCTCAAAGGTACAGTACACTCCTTCAACTTCATAACAAAAGAAAGTACAGAATTTAAAATCTAGTTTCAGTAATGGAGCTTTCAAACCTGTCTGGTGGAGAAGGAAATCTGTTGTCCTGCCTATTCTTGCATAAAAGTGACTCCAGCATTGTGGTCAACTCTTAACTGCATTCTGAAATGGTCTGGCAAGCTACTCCGTTCAAGGGCAATTACAGATGGGCAACTGCCTTCCTCCCATAAAAGCATTTTAAAAAGATAATCCTGTGACATTATAGCTATGCCACTGGAGCTCAGTGCCACACAAGGCCTTGGAGGACAAGCTGTTAGGACAGATACATAGGTAAGAGGATCAGAGGTTACAGGAAAAAGCCAGGATAATGGGATTGTGAAACCTATCAACCATGATTGCATGGTTTAGCAGGCTAGATGGGCTGATTGGCTGAATTCTGCTCCGTTCGGGTTTTATAGTTTTGTTTTTTTAGTTCACATAACTAAAAATGCAACTTAGGGTTTTAAAAAAAGCTGGTTCCGTTACTGATCCGTGCGATGCAAATAACTTTTCCTGCAACTAGGGTATTTTTGGTGTAAAGTTTCTATGTTTTTTAAATTTTCTATATGTTAATGCATTTTGAAGTGCATTTAAAGATTATTTAATACAATTATCAGAATTTGGAATTTCTGCTGAATACGGTTTATGGAATTAGATATTTTTGTAATGCAAGCTAAATATTAATTGTTAAATATTCTATAAAGAAACCTTTCTCTCTTTGAAAATCTCATTTGCTCCTCTCACCTGTTTTAGGATACAACAAGCAAGCATTGAGGCATACACTTTGGGGTTAGCTCACTTCACTGTACCTGCTGTTGCTGCTGCCTGTGTCGCCTTTCTTGAATTACTTGGTGTTTCCAGCTTTAAACTTAGAATTGATCTTAAAGTTGCAGATGCCATTTTGAAACTTTGGTGCACAAATGCAGAAGAAACTCAACGCAGTTTGTTACGAGACACCTTGGGTAATTATACTGTTTCTTTTGTGACGACAACTTCCAGTTTGTACCATATCAGGTTAAAGTAAATATTGCATTACTTTGTGGTCGCGATTGAGAGAGATGTGGCTTGCATAGGCATAATTGACTTATTAACCTAATTGATTGACATTTGGGTTTTACCTTGCTTGAATTTAGACTTTTCTTTTGATATGTCCTTATGGCATGTGTCTTCCAACTGGACATGTTGTTCTTTGGTCTGTTGGAATTAAGATGGCTTATGTTTTGTGATGCTATCATACCTAGGGTTAAACTACACTTCAGCACTTCTGTTTTTATTTTAAACTATATTTGTTACTTTTTAAAGAAGCTGCAGTCCCTCTCAGGTGAATAGTGAGAGACTGAACATAGGTGGGGGAAGTGGGGTTCAATTCACTGGATTCTTTAGGTGCGTTGTTCATTGCTCCCAAGATGTCACTTGACCCACTTTCCTCCCTTAGTCCAGGCATCCACTTCTGAGACTTAGGCTGTGCTGGGACTTGATAGTCTTATCAGTGACTACCTCTCAATGGCGAAAGTTTCACATTGTCCTAGTTTAGGCCTCTGACATGTGTTTTATCTGTGGAGTTGACTTGTTCAGGTCTGTCAGGTGTCCCTGGCTTCCCTATTGGAAGGGGAAGAATTGTCACAAGCAAGGTACTTTTAGTCCACTCTGTCCTGCCTCACCCTACAAAAAAGAATATATTTGGTGGTGACTGGATGATTTGCATTCCCTTTTCACTTGTTCATGGATTGTCTGTTGTTGGAACAACCATATTTGTTGCCCATTCCTAAATGTTCTCAAGAAGGTAGTTGTTACCTGTTGTTTAACCACTGCTGTCCATGTGATGGAGGTACGTCCAAACTGACATTAAGTAGAGAGTTCCAGGATTGTGACTCTGATAGTGTGTGTATTTGATCTATCATACCTAGGGTACTGTATGACTTGGATGAAACTTGCAGGTGGTGGTATTCCCGTTGCATCTGTTGCTCTCATTTTCCTGGAAGGGAAATGTTGAGAGTTTGCAAGGTGCTGTTGCAGGTGACTTATTGAGTTTGACAATTTATTTCTTGCCTGATAGAACTCCATGGCAGTGCTTGGATTGGAAACCAAAATGAGGTATTAGTTTAACCTTAGGCAGTTGGGAGAGTGAAATGATGAACTGCAACAATAAAATAATAGCAATGGTTGGAATATCTGCTAGAAAGAGTTTTCTATCTTTGTACAGCTTTACATTAATTTGTCTTACAGCAGCCTATCCAAGGATAGGGCTTGGGGAGGGTCAGTTGTACGGAAAATTATGAAAAAAGTTAAAGTGGAGGAGGGCCCAGCAGAGGTTATTAAAGTTTCCAGAATAAGAAATTGGACAGAGTATGAAGAGTGTCAAGACTCTAAGTTTAGGCACAGCAAATAAGGGGACAGCTGAGATGGGGATAATCATTGAAAGACTGAGGGGGTTGTACTTAAATGCATGCAGTATACAAAACAAAGTAAGTGAACTTGCAGCACAGATTGAAATTGAAATTGGCAGGTACAGTGTTGTGGGTATCTCTGAGGCATGGCTGCTAGGGGATCTGGGCTGGGCAATAAATACCCAAGGATATGATTCGGAGATGCCGGTGTTGGACTGGGGTGTGCAAAGTTAAAAATCACACAACACCAGGTTATAGTCCAAAAGGTTTAATTGGAAGCACACTAGCTTTCGGAGCGACGCTCCTTCATCAGGTGATTGTCACAATCACAGGCAAAGGAAGCAGGCTTGCCTAGTTAGTAAGAAACAAAACTAAATCGATAGCAAGAAGCGACACAGACTTGAAAGATATAAATCTGTATGGGTAAAGTTGAGGGACCACAAAAGAGAAAGCACCCTGATGGGAGTTGTGTACAGATCTCCTAGCAGTAGTAAGGATGTGGGCAAGAAAATATATCAGGAGAGAAAAAAAAGATATATAAGAAAAGCATTATTACAATAATCATGGGGAATTTCAGCACGTAGGTGGACTGGTAAAATCAGATTGATAGCAGATCTTGAGAAAAGGAATCATTAGATCCCCATAGTGTGGAAGCATGCCATTTGGTGCAATGGGTCCACAATGACCCTCCGAAGAGCATCCCACCCAGACCTACTCCCTTATCCTATCCCTGCATTTCCCTTGGCCAATTCATCTAACTTGCCCATCTTTGGATTGCGGGAGCAAACTGGAGAGGAAACTCATGCAGAAACCGGGAGAATGTGCAAGACGACAGATAGTCGTCTAAGAGTGGAATCGAACCTGGGTCCCTGGCGCTATGAAGATGGAGGAGCAGCAACAATGGCAGGGGTTCCTGGGTGTAATTTAGGCAGTACAGCAGAAATTCATCCCAAGGAAGAAAAAATCTCTAATAAGGGGAGGTAACCATAGCTGACCAAGGAAGTCAGGATCAGTATAAAAGTAAAAGAAAAAGCTCACAATGTGGTGAAGATTAGTGGGAAGCCAGAGGATTGGGAAACCTTTAAAAGCCAACAGAGAACTTTTAAAAAAAAAAGCACTAAAGGACGAGAAGATAAAATATGACAGTAAGCTAGCTAGTAATATAAAAGAAAATTGCAAGTTTTTAAAATATATATAAAAGCTAAGAGAGAGGAAAGAGTGGACATTGGACCATAAGGTTGGAGAATTGAATTGAATGATTTATTGTCACTTGTATTTTATAGTGAATAATACAGTAAAGTACAGCTTCAAAAATGCCACAATCTGGTGCCATTTTGAACAGTTTAAGATTTTAAAAGGAAAAAGATGTAACTGAAAGAATCTATCTTCATTCTGCTGCCTTTGCCATAAGTCCTGAGCTGGCTCACCAGCAACACAACACCTGTGCTGCCAGGCCCCCCTCCACTGCCTCACTACCATTGGCATCAGACCCATTGCTGTACGATTTGCCACTTTTTAAGCGCCACCTCTTCGCCGGTGGGTACACCTTGCAGTCGCTGACTCCCGTGATGAACCCACTGCCCTGCAGCCAGGGGTCCCTGGCTCCACCCTGCCTTGATCACACCAGGAGAGCCTGCACTGAGCCTACTGCAGCCAGCAGTCTTTGGCTCCACTGCTAGGCCAGGCTGTCAGTGTCAAGAGTTCCACTCCGGCTGCCCTCCTCTGAGATGTCGCTTTGCTAGCGCTGCCATCTTGAAGAATCTGCTGCTGCTGCTGCCTCCGATCGCGGGGGGAGTTTTGCCACCACCGGCCCTGAATGAGGATGTCCATGCTGCTGCTGCCTCCAATTGCCGGAGGTGCAACGTCCAGCTCTGACCGCCAGGAGGCTGCCACGCCTCGGCGCATGCTTTTGCTGGCATGCCAATGCCTCCAGCCAGCCCCTCCAAGGCAAAGAAAAACAAAAGAAAAGAATGAAAGAGAAAGGGCAGAAGTAAAAAAGGATAAAAAGAAAGAAAGCAGATGGGAGTGGATGATCCCTGAGCAAGATCCCACACATAGCCCTACCACACTACTGCCATCTTGGAGATGTGAAGCAGTGATGGGAAGCAAAGAAATGGTCAACGAGCTGAATAGGTAAGTTGCAGCAGTTTTCTTAGCGAAGACACCAGCAGCATACCGGAACTTCAAGAGAGTCGGTGGCAGAGATGAATGCGTTGGCTGTCAAGAAGTTGCTGGCGAAGTTGAAAGGTCTGAAGGTGGATAAATCTAACTGTGTGGTTGGGGAATCTCATTGAAATTTACAGAATAATGAGAGGTCTGGACAGAGTGGACATAGAGAAGATGTTTCCATTAGTAGGAGGGATGAAGGGTGCAGCTGCACAGTGAAGGGCTGATCCTTTAGAACTGAGATGAGGAGGAATTTCTCCAGCCAGCGGATGGTGAATCTGTGGAATTCATGGCTGCAGAGGGCTGTGGAGGCCAAGTCAATAAGACAGACAGGTTATCGATTACAAAGGGCATCAAGGGTTATGGGAAGAAGGCAGGAAAAGGGGGTTGAGAGACATATCAGCCATGATTGAAAGGGGGAGCAGACTCAATGGGCCAAATAGCCTAATTCTGTTCCCAAATTTTATGGTCTTGTGGATATCTGCTGAATAATTTGGTGCTTTCATAATATCTTGCCCTTTGGAACTTTATTTTATCTCATCTTGCAATCTTTATTTGTTTTCAAAATTCACAATTCATTGTTGAAACAAAGTTCATGTCCATTGGTCAGTATGGTGTCACATTTCAAAATAAGACTTCTGCCTCTCTGTCTTTTCCAGCTGAAAAACTTCAGAACTTGATTGAATTTAATGGATCAGCAGCAGAGGAGTTGCTGACCCATTTAGAAAATGCCACTTGGGAGAACTTAAAAAACAGAGATATAAGCAGGTAAAGGGGCAAAACAAAACCCCACTATGATTTGTATCTTCTCTTATTTTGGGTGCAGCCTCACATAATTAGTAATCACGTTAAATTTATTCATAGGGCATCTTTTGAAGCCAGTCAAGAGTGGTCACTGGTAGCACAATTCTGTAAGCTTCATGGCATTACTGTCAGCTTGGCTTACCTCCAGGAGTGTGCCCGAGAGGATGCGTGGTTGCAGTTTGTGATTTTTGCTCAGCTTCACAACTACCAACCCAATGAGGTAACAAATTCATAATAATTAATCACCATTTACTTTTTCTTGTTCTTCTGTTACAGCCTACTTTTGCCTGAATTAAATGATTTGAAAGGTTTTTTTTCGCTTTTTTGGTGTCTGCACCTCTTTTCTCCTTTCATTCTTCTGGAAAAAGTAGCGATCAGTTTGCTACCTTTTTCTGAAGAGTCTAACTCACTAATGGAAATGTGTCACTGTCAGAGGCTTAGGATTCCTTTCACTTTGTCCCATTCACTAGCCCAAATAACCTTTAAATCCAAAACCCTTCCAAGTATGTCTTTATTTAGATACACAAGCAATTTCTGGAAGCATAACTGTGCTCTAGTTAAAGCAGATATACAATTAATATATAAGCCAGGAGTTGATTGGCAGTGAAATTTTCTAGAACCTTGGAGAGCAACTGCCTTGATGGAATTGCTGAGTCTCTTAAGTTAAGACGCAATAATTGAAATTTCTGAAATGTACGCTGATAATTTCATTCGTATATGCTACTACCTCAAACATCTGTACGCATCTTTGCAGATAATATCATTAATGAGATTGTGATTTTTTTGTTTAATTAATAAAATTGCCAGCCATTCTTCATTATTCTAGAGTGTAATGTTAAAAGATTAAATTGGAATATCTCTTTGGACATTAATGTGATGTTAAAGGGGTTAAACTGCATTGACTCCACATTCTGGAAGTGGATGAGGGCAACAGTCATAGATGACCCCCCACTCCATTTGGACAGTCATTTGCTACTACTCCCCCTACTATTATCAAATTAAACTATCATTCTGTCCCTTTCATTCAGAAATGCTTTCTAGCCATCCCCTGAAGCTAGGTATATGACACCTATATTGTCTTGGGGAGTCACTGAGTCAGGAAATCGTCTGCATAATGATTCCCAGGATTAGGGCATTTACATTTGCATTATCTCTGAGGATGATCTCATCCTACCATTGTACCTGGGGTAACATGTGACTGTGAGGGAATGACTGGGGGTTGTCTTGAGTGGCATGTGACTGAGGGAGTGGCCAGAGTATCTGTGAGCATGACCAACTGACCTGTATAAAAGGGATGTGTTTTCTTTATTCAGGGCCTCACTTTGACCCGACTTGGCATGCCTGCGAAGAGGGTCAAAGGGGGTCACCCAGCTTGTACACGCTTTGATAAACTTTAACTGTTTGTAGAAGTTAGTGTGTGCACATTGTGTCTCGTGTGTGAAACCTCAGGAAAAGAACCTAACAAGTGTGTCCAGGACTCTTCAGACGACATGGCGTATGAGTATGACAACAGAGCAATTGTTTTCCTGGACTTTTCTTTCCAGGCACTTGGACTAATAATCCAGATATGTCACCTTAAATCATGCAACAGCAGGCTGGGGAATTTAAATTCTTTCAGTTCAATAGATCTGGAATCAAAAACTGGCATTGGTAATGGTGACCATGAACTGACAAATTGGGTGGCAATACAAGTAATTACTATTCCACTTGTTATTCTTGAATGTGAAGCCTGAATATCTGGATGAAGTGTTGAAGGTCACCCGATACCTATGGAATTGTTCCCCAATAAAAGTTGATACTTTTCATAGGACTTTTTTTAATGTGTGAACAGCTGGTTAGAAGTAAAGTGGACTTGTCGTTCTGTGCAGAAATTCTCTGTACATTTTCTTATGATAGGGATTAGTTTCCTACAGCTCATTTAAGTTTTCTTTTGAATGTTACAATTTGTCCTGCTATACACTCAGCATTCATAAAATGCTGCATTATTTTCCATACCCATGTGACAGACACCAGATTAATCTCATTTGCATGCCAGAAATATAACTTCTGGTCTTATTTTTGTCAGAAGAAAATTGAGGTCGGTTTGTTTCATTGAACATTGGTCCTCACGTAATTTTCATTACAGACATTAAATTGCTTTAAGCACCTTGAATTGTTAGTGAGCAGTCCAGCTATCTGTGCTACTGTTTTCATAACAGTATGTCCTTATGTTGTCATCTGATTCTTTTTGACAGGTGAAGGCACTATTGAAAGACTTCAGTCCCGCTCTTCAAGATCACCTGACACTAGCTTTTCAGAACTTGCAGTTTGTTGCACAAGAAAAGCCAGTAATTTGTTCTGTAACCAAGGAAGAAACCAACAAGAGGGATGAATCTCCAGTGGATCTTTTTCAAGTTCTGTATTGGTGCCAGGAGAAGCCAAAACCTTGGCGTTATCTGTTGAGTGAGGCGGTGCGGCACAGTGCCCCCGTGTTGAGTGTTTTGGCTGCATGTTTTCAGGTGAGGACCCTGTGTAGGCTGAACACAGAAAAAGGGATCATGGTTATAAAAGTGTTGCCAATAAATCCTGTCAGGAATTCAGCAAAGATCCTTTCGCCCAAGGAATGGTGAGAATTTGGAATTTTCCACTATCCACAGCAGTCGAGGTGAAGACCATATGTGTTTTTAGGGGGAAACTGAATAAGCATTAAAGGAGGAGGAGAAAATAAAATTGTATGCTGCTCGGGTGAGATGGAATACACTGGGAATGGGTTAGTGTGAGGCATAAGTACCAATATATACCAGTAACCGTGAATGGTCTGTCCCATTGTGATGAATATGATGGATGATAGCAAAGCGTTTGAATATAATGTTCTCAGATTCACTACACATGACATAATCTTAATGTAGATGTGAAATGTGTTACTTGTGAAGTGTGTAGCTGGCTTTGTTTTGCTAAGGAATTTAATTATAAATATTGGCTAGGCTAGAAATGAATTTCTTTAACTAGAATCTCAAAAAAAGCTCAGGAAGACTCCATCAATTCCATTGTACTGGTAGTAGCCCTGAAATTGGAGCAATGAAGTAAATTTAGTAATACGATTTCAGTACCTTTGTTTAGAAGAATGATAATTGTACTAGTTTCACTGTGGACTTTCTTTTGCCAAGTTTTTGTTTATCAGAAGTGTTCCTTACTAATTGCGTAAATTTTTGTTTACTTGCCAAAGCCTTGGCTTTTTATTATGAAGTGTTAGAACAATCAAATCAAAAACAAGTTAGAACACCAAGAAAACTAAATCTTGCTCATTGGTCCATTTCTCCAATTCATGTCAGTTCGGCATAATAATTTCTTGCTGACTTGTCACAAACTTCCCATCAATTGTTTGTGCTGTTCTGCACTATAAACCTCAAACTACATCTAGGTTCTAATTTGTTAAGACCAAGCAGTCCTGCAGAAAGAGAACTTAATTGACAATAATTGTGGACTAGAGTTTAGCTGTACATACTTCTGTGTAATGCAAATTCTGGATACAACCAGCAAATGAAATTTCAGATAAACAAAAGTTGGGCTAAGAAAAGCCCACAATGGAAGAGTGCTAGTACCATGGTTTAAACTGGATTGCTGGACTAGCACCGGCACAATGGAATTGATAGCTTTTTTTAGGATTCTAAGTGAGCTTTCAAAATGTCTCTTTTTGCCTCTCCTTTCCTCTTTTTTCCTGAAAGACTACCAATTGAGGGTTCCACTTGTTATGTACTAGATCAAACCCTTGCAGATATATCAAGGAGATAGTCTAGATTGTATCTTTTATCT
Organism: Chiloscyllium plagiosum; assembly: GCF_004010195.1. Classification (NCBI taxonomy): domain Eukaryota; kingdom Metazoa; phylum Chordata; class Chondrichthyes; order Orectolobiformes; family Hemiscylliidae; genus Chiloscyllium; species Chiloscyllium plagiosum. The sequence goes on along the minus strand of NC_057745.1, from coordinate 1,588,667 downwards.
TTTTTTAAAGACAAATGTAAGATGCTGTGTTCCAGATGTAATTCACTTGGTTACATGACTCAGATTTAAGCAAAACACATGTTATACTTCTAGTTAAAATATGAACAAAACAAAGGAGAATTGGTGTAGCTTTAACTCTATTGGAAAACTTAACAGAATAATAACTTATTTAACTACTTAGTAACAACTGTTTCAATATAGTAACATTTCATAAACACACCCTTGGCAAAGGCAAATTCAGTACAACAGATTGTCTCATGTGATTCTGGCAGTAGAGAGAACCCAAGCTCTTAGCTGTGACAGAGAGAGTGAGAGAGATGTAGCAGCTTTGATGACCAGCTTCAAAACACCCAGCAACTGCTGAAAACTAAACAAACCCTGGTTCTGTGGGAGCCCGACTTCCCACATTCATGCTGCTTCTGTTGTTCTAGTCTAAAGAAAAGTTCCAAAGCCTGTCAGGCTATTTACTTTTATTGAGTTGGACCAGATAACTCATCATCAATAGCTCAAGAGCTCTCTTCAAATAAATAAGGACAAAATACACCCCTTAAAGCCATGGTATCATCACATAGTGAATTAGCAGGGGCAGCATAATGGAGTTAAAGCCCATGCTGGTTCAGTGGCTTTCCCATCCCATCACCATTGTGGCTCTAAAGTAGACGATTAATTCCTACATAAAGGCCTCACCATGTTACAACTAATATTTATCCAGCGGCAGGCACAAGAATTGCCATACAGGAGGCCCAGAAAGCCTGTGGCATGCTATGTGTGCTCCCTGAAGAAGATAGGGGGAGACTAGTTCAAGGATGCTCAGTGGCTGATCGAAGGATATGGCATCAGGAAGGAGAGGGTTGTTGAGAGCCACCCGTAAATTTAAACCCACTCTGGGAAATCAAGATAGAATTTAATGAAAGTGGAGAACTGGTGAGAGCCCTTTGTCACATCTTTTCAGGAAGGTCTATTCTATGATTTGCCTACTGCACAGGGCCTGACTTTTCCTTTTGATCAACTGTCCTACGGTAGAACTCTCCCCCAAGTACTGTCAGTGAATCACAAGCAAGCATCTGCTTGATATTTGGTAGTGCTGCTAACATGTAGTGACTGCCATTAGTATACACCTACATGAGATCCAGGATTGCCTAGGATGGAGTAGGAGCTTAAAGGGGTAGGTGCCCCACTGGAATGGACAGGATGTTGGCAGCAAAGACTGATGGAAGGCTCGCAGCAGTCCTCTCCTGCCAACCTACCACTACCACCACCACCACCACCACCTCAGGATCATTATAGGAGAGCATTAAATTCAATTCCTGTGTGTGATCTTGAGTGACCAATGTTTCATATTTTGGTGCTCTTCTGCCAGCTATCATTTGATTAGTAATTTGAATGGTTTAATTCTGGAGATCAGTAAAGTTCTTAATGTCAAAATAATTGTATTCAAAATCAGAGGCATTGTAATCCCTCATTGATAATTCTGAAATTTAAATTAATTAAAAACAACAATGAGTGAATGTAAGAACAAAACATGTATTGCATAGTGAAATAATTTTATGAATGTGTCTTTGGTAGTTTCGTCTGTGTAGGTTCCTACAGACTTTGGATATAGACTTCAATGCACTATTTATTTTAGTAGCTTGGTTGAGTTTCTGTTGTATGCTGCAATTGGTCCCATGTCATCTGATCGGAGATTCGAAACCATTCTAACAAAATGATTGACAAAAAGCGGGTTCCATTTTCTTTAGAATTTGCTTTGTTTTTCCTATAGTCTTAGACAAATACAAGTCTTTATTTCTATCATCTTTATGACTATGAAGCATTCCAAAGTGTGTTGCAATCATGAAGTGTTTTTTAAAATTAAGATCAATGTTATAATGTCAAAATACCAGTGAATGAAGTCTAGCATTCCTTTTGTTTTAAATTTCGTGTTAATGACCGAATTGTGAAATTCAATAATTGCCACCACCCACTGATGAGTGGGAGAAGTAGATGAATTAAATGGGCAGAAAGGGGGTTTTAAAAAGTATTTCGGGCTGTGTCTTTCTATTATATTTTTACCCTTAGAACCATTTAGTTGCAGTTGTGTAGGACCAAAGGTTCCTTGATTCAGAGATTTACATTGTAATTTCCCTCAAATATGATCAGTTTATTTTCAAGTTGTAACAGTAAAATTTATCATTCATTTTTCAAAGTTGCATTATGCCACAGAATTGTACATTACAATGAACTGAATGTAAAATGAGACAATACCAGATGACTGATGAAATTATTTAAACCATATGTTGCAGATTTTGTCTGCACTAGATATTCTCTGTGGGTCTTTTTAAGTAAGCTTTACTTCTATTGTTCAATATATAGTTATATACTAACATGAACCAGGTGTTGCACCTCCTTTTAATGTGTGAGCTGTTCACTGTAATCTCAACTGCATCCACAATCCCAGGGCAATTCTCCTTCCTTCAAGACGACAGATTGATGAACCATTGAATTTATCGCTGATAATAAACAGATTTGATTTTGAATATGATGAACAGAAAATAGTTTAATGTGAATTTCAATCTATATTACTTACTCATTCTTGTAAAGTAGGAAATAACAAAGTGCATTGCATCATCCCTGTTAGGCTACTCTCAATTAGTAAATCTTTTGAAACAAATTTTTGTTAAACTGAAAGGATGTTTTTAAACCCCATCTGATTTGCAGTGTAGATTCCTACTGACTCTTTGACCTATAATCCTGTAGTCGAAAAGATTGACCTCTCGCTGTATGGCATATACAGGAGTTGTCCTCAGGATTGTAATTAAATCCACCTACAGCTTTCCTACTTTGTTCTTCCCCGGCAGCTTTACTTCCAGTGGGATGAAATATTTCGAAAATCACATCCACTTTCCTTTCGTTAATGCATTACCAGGCCTCATTGTCTCAAAACTGATGTGGTGTGTGGGAATACCATCAATGCAGAGGTTTCAACTGAGTCTAATTGACATTCCTGGATTTAAACCCTTGAGAACTGTATAGCTAATAGAAATATTGTAATATAAATAATCTGAAATTTCTTCAAGGTGACAGGGTGTCACTTAACATTGAATATATCTGCATGTTTCTTGACTGAAGACTTATTGTCTGAATGAACGTAATCGCATATGGTATGCAGTTAATTCTCTGACCTTGTTCTCAAGTCAAATCTATGTACAAAACTGTTTAAAATGGTAACAACTACTCAGGACTGGATCTAACTGGGACATTCGTCTTATACTGAAGTTATTGTGTCTATGATTCATCATTATATATAGTCAGGTTTCCATTCTGACAGGCTCAATAAATCAGTTAATGAATAAAGTACAGTTGTGGTTTTAGTATTGACTCAGAATTGAATCTAGAGTTGTACAGACAATAGAAGTGAAATGTTCTCAAAATCAAATAAAAACACCTGAACTTTTAATGTCTGCTACTATAAGTATATTATTTTCTGAATTTAATGTAAAAATAAAAATAGTTTAAGGTCATTAAAAAAGACCAAGTTGCAGACCACCAATGGCGAAACTGTAAGAGTTTGGAAATAAAGATTAGATAATGCAAGCATAGATCTTTTTAAAAACAACTTGGAGGTAGCAAGAGGAAAGACTTTTTGGAGATGAGCAATTTAGATGTGGTGGCTTTAGCCTATTCCCCTATCTATGAGATCATTACTGTGGTGTTGTGGTAATTGCTCGTCTTTTCCATTCATAGGAAACTGATGTTCTTCAGTGTCTTTGTGTTTGGATTATTATGACATCAGATGATGCAATTGTCTCTGAAGCGACAAAACATATTAATGATTCAATAGAATATCATGAATGGAATCTCCATGATCTTTCGCTGATGTGGAAAGTGTTACTGGAAAGAAGAAAAAGTAAACAACTTGTTCGAGGATTTCAGCTTTTTCAGAAGGTAGTGCATGGTTTTCTTAATTTTAATGCTGCATTTTGAGTTTTTAGCGAGTGATAGAACAGTTTGGCACAAATGAATAAACCATGAGAGAGCAAAACTAGGCTCCCTTGTGAGCCAACTCACTGCCAAAGGTCCAATGTTCTTGGTTTGTCATCAAAACTGATGAATTTCAGCCATGGCAGCAGTTTGGTTGCTACAGACTTCACCTTCCCAGATGTAGGGAGCGTAAAAATGTGCCAGGATTCCCAATGTTAATTGGTATTGTGATTCCAGCAGAAAGGTCTGACCAACAGCAAGAGTGAAATTTTGGATTCCGGTGTACTGCTTTTCCATATTCCAGTAACTTTGAGGTGCACTATATTATAGATTTCCAGCTGGGCAATATGATTTAAATTACCCCTGAAATTTGAGTTGGCTTGACTGAGTTGGTACTCATTCAAGTCTCTGCTTGCGTCCCATACCAAAGCAGAGCTCTGATATTAAGGCTAACAGTTGTGGTGTCATATAGCATTGTTGAAAACAGTATCCTGACTAAACCAGGAATCCATCATGCAAATAGAGAATGTTGAAAGTCCAAGGACAAAATTTAAAAAGCAGATTTCCATGGAAACGTTGCTCCCTCAGTAAATAACCATAATAAAGGATTAACTGATCGTTTCCCTAAGTGCTGACTGTGTCCTTTGCAGACTGCTTTTTACAGAATGGTCACTCCAGAAACATTCGTGTTAATATTGAAGGAATCTGTATCTTTGTGTCAAAATAAGATTCTTTTGTTGTAATTGAAACTAACGATCACTTTTGTGACTTTTCTTTTGACAATAACCAATGGCCTGTTCTTTCCTATATCATGTGATTTTTTTTATTTTTGAAAGCACTGTCCGTGGGTCTACGTGTTAGAGATGTATGAATTGTGCACAGAACACAAGAATTATCAAGAATCAAAGTTGAAACTTCAGGAATTCCAGAAATGCTTACTGACTGTGAGTCTGTAATTTGTCATCTTCTGAGCTAGCTGATCTGTATTGAGTTGGGAACAGTATAGAGTGTACGCTACAATGATTTTGAGAGTGAACATTTTTGGGCAATGCCTGTTGACGTCATGAATCAAGTTTTTAGAAGTATTGAATCATGGTCCATTTTTGTGCAAAAGCCATTCTATTTGATCCATTCTGACTATGCTGGCTCTCTATAATGACATCTAATTTCTGCCATTGCTTTGATTTTGTTTTCCTTGTTGACCAGCAATTTCTTTCACTACAGATAATTCGGCAGTTCTCTTTTGAAAGCTTCGATTTGCATCTGCTGTCATGGCTCTGTGAAAGATTTTTGTAAATTCTAACCACCTATGTTTTAAAGAAAATTTTCCTCTAACTGCTTTTCCCAATCATCTTAAGTTGGTGTTCTCTAGTTCTCAACCCTTCTGCCAACAAGAGCAGTTTTTCCTTATCCATTCTGTCAAGACTCCTCGTGCTTTTGAAAACCTCTATCAAGTCTCCTTTTCATTTTCCTAAGGAGAAAGGCACCAGCTTCTCCAATCTATCCACATGTTTGAAATTCCCCAACCTTAGAACTATTTTTGTGAATCTTTCCTCCACCCTGTCATGTCTTCCTACGCTGCCCAGAAGTGATGCTGCACAATTAAAATCTCTCAAAATAGCAAGAAGACATTTTTTATTAATGGAAAACTGAAACAATTACAGCCTAAGAATCTGTGCAGTGTGATTTGGAATTGTAACAAATCAATCTGTCTCCTACCATTTAGTATGTGCCCACAGCAGAGGAAACTGGCTTGGTAAACGGAAACTGGCTTGGTAAACGGAAACTTATAGTTTGTAACCTGAATGAGGCAGTGTGCCCCATAATGAACAGTTAACTTTTGTGCTATTGTAATTTGCTGCAGGATCCAGTGGGCTGCCCAATGTATATTCATTTCCCAAGTGACCAAGATAAAAATCAACAATGTTGGCACTACGAGTAATTTTCCAAATATAAAGCAAACCTCAGCATTGTTTTCCTTTCGGAATATTTTGTTCAAGTCACCTTTGCAATTGCTCAACTTAGTATTGCAGTTTCAATCTTGAGTTGTGAGTCAAACAGTGAGCTAAACACATCATAACCAACTCTTGAGAAAAGAGTCCATGTTGCTAAAATTCCAGAATAGAACATCTAGGCTACCCATTATTTTGCACTTCTGACATGACACTTGAGTATTGCTGATAAAATAATAGCACTTTGTCTGGGACTCCTTAGGACAATTTGGAAGAAATAACAACTGAAAAGGAAAATGGCATATATAATGTATGAGAGGAGAGTGCTGATTGGTTGGCAGGAGAACGCTGTTGGAGGCATTGTCATGAAACATGCACAATGGTGATTGATAGTCAAATGCCAAGCTTTGTTTAAATATTTGTGAAGTTTGTTGGCTCTAATTGGTTCAGGCATTGCCCTGAAACCAAGCCAGAAAATGACTGTCACCTATTTTGTTAAACTGAAGCAGGTACTGTATGCCTGTGTGTGTCTGCAAAGAGTAAGGCCCTGTCTAATAATACCATACCCAACCAGCAAAACTCATTACATAATTACCAACACTAGATGTGACTCTGCGATTGATTGACATTTTCCAGATAATCCTGAGTATGTGAAGAACTATACTGATGACTAATTGCAAGGTTTGTGAAGGTTTGTAGCTCAGGTTGAGATTTAGGGTGTAGGTTTGCTCGCTGAGCTGTAGGTTTGATATCCAGACGTTTCATTACGTGGTGACCTCTAAGTGAAGCGAAGCTGTTGTCTCCTGCTTTCTATTTATATCTTTCTCCTGGATGGGGTTCCTGGGGTTTGTGGTGATGTCATTTCCTGTTCATTTTCTGAGGGGTTGATAGATGGCATCTAGATCTGTGTGTTTGTTTATGGCGTTGTGGTTGGAGTGCCAGGCCTCTAGGAATTCTCTGGCATGTCTTTGATTAGCCTGTCCCAGGATAGATGTGTTGTCCCAGTCGAAATGGTATTTTTTTTTCGGCATTAGAAACCACATTGAAGGACAACAAACTCACAGAAGAAACACAACAAAACGATCAGACAGACAGTTGCACCTACTCTGAGCCGAAAGAGGGAAGGAAACAAACTGAGCACACAAGAAAAGAAAGCCCTAGAAAACCTCAAAAAAGACAAAAACATCATTATATTACCGGCAGACAAGGATCAGCTCACAGTCATCCTGAACAGAAGGGACTACATAGGGAAAGCCAATGCACTACTCGCAGACACCAACACCTACCAACAGGTGGCGCTAGACCCAACCCTACAACTAGGAAACAAAATTACATATCTCCTAAGAAAATTACACAATTCTGGACAATTAAACAAGACGGAATTC
>NC_057745.1:1555102-1581108 GCF_004010195.1 Chiloscyllium plagiosum | reverse complement strand
TCATCTACACAATTCCATGCAAGGACTGCCACAAACACTACGTAGGACAAACAGGAAGAAAGTTAGCCACCAGGATACATGAACACCAGCTAGCCACAAAAAGACACGACCCTCTCTGCCTCGTAGCCCTACACACGATGAAAAAAAACCACCATTTCGACTGGGACAACACATCTATCCTGGGACAGGCTAAGCAAAGATATGCCAGAGAATTCCTAGAGGCCTGGCACTCCAACCACAACGCCATAAACAAACACACAGATCTAGATGCCATCTATCAACCCCTCAGAAAATGAACAGGAAATGACATCACCACAAACCCCAGGAACCCCATCCAGGAGAAAGATATAAATAGAAAGCAGGAGACAACAGCTTCGCTTCACTTGGAGGTTGCCACTGATGTTACCTAGCCAGGCAATGTAACGTCTGGATATCAAACCTATAGCTCAGCGAGCAAACCTACACCCTAATTTGGGAATATCAGTCTGGCTTAGTGAGGGGCATTTGCAAGTGCTGGAATCTATGTATGTTAATAACAGATTCACAAGCCAACCAAATAGCACTTTGTGTCATACAGTACAAATATTGTTTTGCTGTATTTTGGCATTTCATGCAAACTGTTCTGATGACACAAGATGAAAAGCGTCCACAAAATGTCATTTTTAAGCAATGCCAGAGTTTGTGTTAGCAAATGATAAAATAATACTTAAAGGTTAAATCTCCTCAGTATTTGAGGTGTGAATATCCTTGATTCTACAGCCCTCCTTGTATATATTTGTTTAAAACTGGACTGATGTTTGATAGTTGGGTTAGCTTGGCACCAAATAAAACATTGGATTGTACTTTCTGAAAACGTTTCCCATAACATGTAGCAAGTTGGTGATGTAAATGTCAATGAATGATCCTAAATATGTCTCTTCTTGTCAACCTCTGATTGATTAGCTGTCCCTTAAAATTAAAAGGAAATTTATTGAAAATTTGGTTATCCAATGGATGGAAACTCTGGGTAAATGAGCTTTACCCAGTCATTATTCTGATTTGCAGTTGAGCACAGACTTTACTGGCAGAGACTGCAGATTAGTAAAATAATTATGGGGAAAAAGTGCACGGAGAATAATGGGCACAAGACGATGTTCTACCATTAAACCTTATTTGTACACCAGTGTACTGTCACTTACCTTACTAACTATAACAACCAAATATCACGAAACTTCATTGTACGTGTGCATTTTATGATGACCGGGAACAGTTGTACATTATAAACATTTCATCTCAAAATCTCACGTCTGTATCTTAATCTTCCTAGGAGATCCATACAAAAATGTGCCCCTTAATATTTCTTCACTCTTGCAACCCCTGACCCCAGAGCTCACTTCTGGAACTGATCTGGCAATAAAATTGACTGGCCTGAACTGAAAGATATGGTACTTAACCTGAGCTGTGAAATGTTTTAAAAATAACTGCCAGACCCTTTAGGAGGGATCGTAAACATTTAACAATCTTCGTTCTGTCAAACATTTTGTTTTTGTGAACCGTCTTGTGGTATTTGCAATTTATTTTTTAGAATTATTAATATTGAACGATGTTGCCAGAAATAAGATGCTTGTTACAAAACTTGTGAAGGAATTGAGGGTAATAATTGTTGCTATTGTGTATTTTTTGGAAGGTAGAATGAGTTGGAACAGGTTGGGAATTGTAATGCAGTCCAAACAGGCAAAAAAATGATTCCTGAAATTTAATGTCATAGATGGCTTTGTGCCTATTTCCCAGTAAACACAATACAGAATTCCCATGGCATGCATTTCTGTGTTTGACAATTGATTTAAAATAGATTTTTCTTGCTTTCACACAGCTATGACCTTTTTGTTGTACCCTACAAGATGTGTGAAGAATTTATTGACAGTATTTTTGCCATAAAAAGGCTTTCAGACTTGCCAAAAAAAGACAGTTGTATGATTAAATTCAGCACACTATATTGGTCATGAAAATTATTTGCCAGCCAGGAATTTTTGGCAAGTTTTGTACAGAGCAAATCATTTACACCATTTGCATCTCAATTAATATGTTGGCAAGCAGATCATCAGTGATGCAATGGACTACACATGGCCATCAATTATGCAGAGTCTTACTAGCTGAATACTTGGTATTGGATATTAAAGTTGGGAGGTGAAATATGATGGGGTGCTTTCTTTAACATCCAAATGTCATTATTTTTAAAATGGGAGCTTCGGAATAGCATTCTGAGGCACTTTTTAAAAAAAATATGGCTAGATTCTTGATTTGGCTGACCTCTCCTTGCGCTGATCAGAAAATCCCCAAGCTGAATGCCATCTGTGATGTGGTCCTCACCTCTGGTTGCTTCCCAGGATAAACTTCTGTAAATGCTGTGTGAGACAGTATTGTGTAAAGATGGCTGGAGCAATATCTTTGTAGACGCTGCGTTCTCATTTCAGAGATTCAGGTTATTTCATGAACTGTTTCTGCTTAAAATACAGAAGTATCGGCAATATGCTGCCCTACAGCTGGTGAAATGTCTTCTTTTGAGCTCTCCTCACTGTAAAATTCTGAGTGTGTATCCCAGACTTTCCAAAAGTGCAAGTGGTACTGGCAGCAAGTTAAAAGATGTCACCAACTCATAATAACCTTGCTACCTCCCTCAACTTCCATCTGCAGAGCCATCATTAAAAGCGAGAGCGCACATACAGAATCTTGAGCCTGCTCTGCTAAATCATGGTTTGCTGTTCTCCTACCTCAACTTTCCAATATGTTCCCCATTTCCCTTGAATCATGAAATCCAGCAATCTGTCAGTCCGTGCTTTTGAAAACACTGAATGATGGAGCACCACAAGCCTTTGGACTAGTGTAATCCAATGGTTCACAACCGTCTGGGTAAAGAAATTTCTCCATTTCTCAGTCCTAAATAATCAACCTCTTGCATTGAGGTTGTGTCCCCTTGTCGTCTAACATCAATGACGTAAAGGTGACGATCAACCAGGAAATAAAACTAAATCAACAATATTGGGGGAAGAATATAAACTGGGTACTTTAAGGAATCAAAATTATTTCATCATTTATAATGTTTAAGTTGGGAATGTGCTGGAATACTCACTACTTGGCTGAAAAGTTGTTGCTACTGCATCCAGTCAAGGTGTTTACTAGTATCAAGGCTGCATTAGTCCATGTGATTGACATTTTTAGCATGGAAGTATCTATCTGCTTCCACTGTGATTTGTGCTTCCAGTGTTTACATTGCTGAATCCTTTCAGCAGTACAGGTAGACGATCCTTTACCCGAAATGCTCGAGACTAGCTTTTTTTCGGAATTTGGAATTTTTCAATTTTCAGAATAAGTGACAGCTTGATGGTGAAATTTTAAAAAATCTTAATTGAGGAGCAGACTTCTAAGAAAGAACAGGCTGGTTGGTGCTTGGCAGTGGGGTTGATGTTCCCTAAAGCGCTGTGCGAGAAGGCACAGGGTGGGTTGTTTGGGGGGGGGCGCGTGGACCTGACCAGGTAGTCACGGAGGGAACGGTCTTTGCGGAAGGCGGAAAGGGGTGGGGAGGGAAATATATCCCTGGTGGTGGGGTCCGTTTGGAGGTGGCGGAAATGTTGGTGGATGATGTGGTTTATATGGAGGTTGGTGAGGTGGAAGGTGAGGACCAGGGGGGTTCTGTTCTGTTGTTGCGGTTGGAGAGGTGGGGTTTGAGGACGGAGGTACGGGATGTGGATGAAATGCGTTGGAGGGCATCTTCAACCATGTGCGAAGGGAAATTGTGGTCTTTAAAGGAGGAGGCCATCTGGTGTGTTCTGTGGTGGAACTGGTCCTCCTGGAAGCAGATACGGTGGAGGCAGAGGAATTGGGAATACAGGATAGCATTTTTGCAGGAGGTAAGGTTGGAAGAGGTGTAATCCAGGTATCTGTGGGAGTTGGTGGGTTTCTCCATGTCTTGCACGTCTGCCCTCAAACCCCATCCCTCCAACTGCAACAAGGGACAGAACCCCAACCACCGGTCCTCACCTTCCACATTACCAACCTCTGCATAAACTGTATCATCCGTTGACATTTTCGCCACCTCCAAACGGACTCCACCACTAGGGATCTATTTCCCTCCCCACCCCTTTCTGCAAAGACCATTCCCTCCATGACTACCTGGTCCCGAGCAGACCACCCTCCCCTCCCGGTACCTTCCCATGCCACCGCAGGAATTGCAAAACCTGTGTCCACAGCACTCCCTCACCTCCATCCAAGGCCCCAAAGGAGTCATCCACATCCATCAAAGTTTCACCTGCACTTGCTCCAATGTAATTTACTATATCCGTTGCTCCTGGTGCTGTCCCCTTTACAGTGTGGAGACTGGATGCCTTCTCGCAGAGCGCTTTAGGGATTATCTCTGGGACAACCGCACCAATCAACCCCAATGCCCTGTGGCTGAACATTTCAACTCCTCTCCCAATCTGCCGAGGACATGGAGGTCCTGGGCCTCCGCCACCACCACTCAACGTTTGGAGGAAGAACGCCTCATCTTCCGCCTCGGAACACTTCAACCCCAGGGCATCACTGAGGACTTCACCAGTTTCCTCATTTCCCCCCCAGTTCTAACTTTCCAACTCAGCACCATCATCATGACCTGTCTCACCTGTCAATCTCCCTTCCTACCTATCCGCTCCACCTTCCCCTCTGACCTATCGCCTTCATCCCCACCTCTATCCACCTACTCTTAACTACCTTCTACCCAGCTCCACCCCCCTCCCATTTATCTCTCCACCCGGAGGCTCCTCCCTTAATTCCTGATGAAGGGCTTTTGCCCAAAATGTCGGTTTTCCTGCTCCTCGGATGCTGCCTGACCTGCTGTGCTTTTCCAGCACCACTCTAATCTTAACTGTTTACACGCCAAACAACCTTGCTAATGAGCAAAATCTTCACAAAAAAAAATCTTCGGATTTCGGGTCTTTTCGGTTTTTGGCTGTTTGGATAAAGGATAGTCTACCTGTACAAGGTGCAGCTTTCATATCTTCATAGCATGAAACATTGCATGCCAAGCTAAATCTGTAGTGGGGCTATTTTGCTCACACACCCAATTTATCTTGCACACAATGGGCTGAAGGACCTTTTTCCATACTGAAAAGACTATCTGCATCCCTCTGTAACCTCCTTATGTCTTCTTCATAACATACTTTCCCACCTATCTCTGTCACCTGCAAATGTAGCTACCAAGCCTTTACTCCCCTCATTTAAATAATTAAGGTAAATTGTAAAAAATTGAGACCCAAAATGCAGCCCCGTGGGTTTCCACTCATCATATTCTGCCAATGTGATGAAGTTCCTTTTGAAGTACTGTACATAAATATTAAGGCATTGTGCAGGATTACTGGGAGAAGAGGGGAGGCTAGCATTAAGTGAAATGGGAGAGTCATTATGGACACAATGGGCTGAATGGCTGCCTTCCATACTGTAACAATTCTATAATTCTGTCTTCCAAAATATGTTACCTTTGTAAATCAAAGTTATTCTGCATGCCTTAAAATGGTTGTTCCATAATTCTTAACAAATACTTCTTTCTTTGTCACAGTTGAAGGCAGAAGATTCAACAAGTACTGACATCCCAGTCCAATGGATGGAATCACAAGCTGATTTACTTCTGAAGCTGATGATACAGCAGTGTCCAACACAGTATGAACTTGGAAAGCTACTGCAGATACTGGCTGATGTGGACTGTGCCCTGAAAATAAGAGAAGATTTTGGTAAAGTTAATAAAGATTTTGTACTTGTTTGTACTTTACACAACCTCAGGGCACCCTTAAACACTTCAGAGCCACAAAGTGCGGTTGAAGTGTGGTCACTGTTGCCTTCCTCAAAAGGCAGTTTATGCAGAATCTTTAAATATTTTGTAGTCAGAGGTAGAGAGATTCTTGATTATCAAGGGGTTGTGAGATTATCATGGGTCTGCAGCAATATAGAGCTGACATTTAAATCTGATCAGCCACAATTGTTATCAGCTTGAAGCGCTGAAAGGCCTTCTCTTGTTTCTTGTTCGGATGTTGCAATGTAGGAAACGTGACAGTAATGAGGTGATGACCAGATAGTCTGCTTTAGTGCTGTTGGTTGAGTTTTAATCATTGAAGCATGAGGATGTTGAAGACTTGCAGTAAGAATTGGAACAAAATTTAGTGGAATGAGGTGGACAGGAACATTATGGGCATTTTGAGGAGGTTCCCTGTTCGTTCGAGAGATTGTTATTTATGATCTGCCCATACTTGTTGCATTGTTGACTGACAGTCAGATCCACCAATAAATATCCACCCCTATGTACACCACTGGAACTCAAGGTTTGGGTTTGAATCGTGTGGGAACCAGATCCTGCCATGAAAGCAGACATGACATCCACAGCCTGTTGTTGATTGAACACTGCTGTGTATGAACCCTAGGTATGTGTATGGTTTTTTGTGTGCTTTTGACAGTTTGCAAGAAACTCCTGTTCACAGATGGGGTGACTTCAGGCAAATCTACAGGTGTAAATTAATCTTAATTTAAAATTTCCAACTTTCCTTTCACGTGAAACTCTTCATCTCACGTGAATTGTGATTGGGTTAGGAGGGGAAGAGGGAGACCTATCAGAAGATTGTGCAATCTGCATGTTTGTGAATATTTCCTATCCATGTTTTAACCAAATTTTAGGATATTGTGGAGTTTCTAGGTAGTTTGCTCTTTCAGTTTGTGATGCTACTCAAATCTCCAAATGAGGTAGAATCTTCAGGTGTGTTAGCTCCTGCCTCCCTTTTATTCATACTAAGGAGCAGAATTCTTTTTTTATTATTGTCTTGTGCTAGGTCTGTAGCTACCTTGTTGCTGACTGCCACTTTTTGAGATCTTTTTACTAATAACAAGGTACAAGGGTTAAGGTCAAAGTGAATAACTCTTAGATGACTTCAGTATTGATGAATACTGGTGAATTCTATTGGTGAATAGAATCTGGTGTCAGTTTAAAAAATGCAGGTTCATAATCTACCCAGTGCTCCTCCATGAAATTTATTTCTAAAGTGGTAGGGGGGGAGGGTAGGGATTGCCATGTGGTTTGCATTAATTGTAAAAAGCTTTCATTCTTAGGTAGGGAAATGAATTTCACACAGGATAAGCCAAAAATTCAACTGTATGGAATCAATTTTCCATATGCTATGAATCATACAGGAAGGTAATAGCTTACTGAAACCTCTCTCTTTGACAATTGGAGTATTACTAAATAGATCTGGGGGGCTGCATAACATTAAAATGCTTATTTATAGAGGAACATAATCTGCAAGCTGGGTTTATATTGAATGATAAACATGTCATCCAGACAAACCTTTCACTGTGAATTTATGAGGGAAAGATGTTTTAATGTTGAACTTTCTGAAGATCTCAAGTGCTGTACTCTTTGACTAGTTAACTAAAACCAAACCTATGCAGAAATTGTTTACTAAGACCTCAGGATTGACTGTTGAAGTTAGTATCTGTAACTCAATGGTATATTGCATAATTGTTCCTGCATGGTCAAATCAGATAATCAGTGTACGGGATTAATTACATTGTAGAGACCCATTATTAATTGAATACTTTTGTCTGCGGGAGATCCTAATGAATTGTCGGCAGTATGTTGCTGCTTGAATAAGGGAAATGGACCTTCTCATTGAAGTACTTCTCAGTCGTCCAAAAAGTAATTTGCACCCATTTTCAGGCATAAACCGAGTGCTGACAGTCTGAACAGGCCTGTGGTGATTGGTGGTGGCAGCTACCTGGAGTTGTAATGTTGATCTAGGGAGTGCACATCTGACTGGACAGTCCAGTAGGATTTACAGACTTACGTCTGATCCTTTCTCAGCCTACCCTGTGGGTGTCTTTGAAGGGCTGCTACTTAGGCTACTACAAAAACAAATGAAAACCTGGCTGAGATTGCGTGGTTATGGCACTAAATTGTCCTGCAGCTAGGAAAGATGTTTTATTGTATTTCTAACTTGAGTAGCCACTTTATCTAACAAGATAGAAGCTATGCTACTGTCATATATTGAGCATAGTTGTGCTACATCAGATTTAGTCCTGAAAAATTGACAAAACATGTTCTGATTTCTTTCTAACTGATTGTGGTTGAACAAGATTGTCAGATTAGCCTTTGTGCACCTAGTTGGAGCAAAAGACTACTGAAACAATACTTTATTTCAGCTGCGTCTCTGTTTTTCTGACCTTGGCCTTTCCTGATATAATGATGCATTATGTGTTACGGTACAACTTGCTGAGTAACAAACAGATGACTTTTGCTTTTCATCCTCGCTCTCGCTCCTTTGTACCTTTGTCTCCTATATTCCCATAAACACTCTTTCCACAGCTGTTGGGAGCTACCTGGCTTGAATTTAGAACTAGCAAGGTTCTCTGACATACTCCTTTGAGGCTTCAATTTGCTTTATGTTACCACTTAAGTCATATTCAATCCCTGCGTCTGCTAAATCACTCCTTATTGATGTCATTTTATGGTGCTACAATGCATTTTATTACTGTTTCTTTCTTTGTCTGTGAGAAATGAAGTCAATGAGCACCACCCCTCAGCTCTTTGAGATTTGTTTTGCTCCAGCTCAAATAATCTCTGGCTCTCACAGGTCCTCCTTAAATGTACTTTTGCAAGTTGTCTTTGGCTGATACAGTTATCTTTTTCCACCTGTTGGTGTCTTTCTACTACCGCTGTGGTTCAGCCTATGTCTGGGGGAGACACAATGTGACAAACTAACATCAGTGAAGTACACCTCTGATCAGTCTTGTGTAGCATTTCGTCATTGGTGATATTGTCTTTCCATAAGATACTCAGGATCTTGTACAGGCTTTGCAGGTGAAATATATCCAATTGGCATAACAGCTTTTTTGCTCTCTTCCATGTGTCAATGATCTAGGTTTCAGTTGGTATGGCAACGGGCATGCAGACACACAACCTTATCGCTTTGTTGATAGTGTTGGATGCCCATGCCTTGTGCAGCCACAGAAAGACCGCTGCTGCTTTACTGATTCATGTGCAGATGTCAATCTCTACAGCACCCTGCCTGATATCCCTCCTTTGGTAGGGGAAGTGTTGATGTACTCAATACTCTGTTGACTGATGAACAAGCATTGTAGCTGTCTGTCTTCATCGTCTTGGACTTCTTGTGGCTGATGTTTGGACCAGCCTTGGTGCAGATACTCTCAAGGCTGGTAATCATGATTTGGAGTGCATCTGACTGGTCGGTCAGTGAGATGGGGTTGCTGCAAAATCAGGTCTGTCAATCAATGCTCTTGCCACAGGTTACCAAAATCTGCAACACCATCATCTTTCTCATGATGAAATTAATAACCAAGAAGAAAATGGATGGGGAGAAAATAAAATGAAACAAAGTCAATTATATTGGTTGTCCAAAACAAGGGTACAAAATTACTTATATTTTGTTGAGAGGAATGTGATTTTGAAAATATTTTCTGTTGTGAAAAATTGCATTTTTTTTTAGTTTTGAAACTAAAAATGACACATTATTTCCATACTATTTTCTTTATTTCATGTTTCCAGAATAAAGTAAATATTGCACAAAAGTGTATATCGTAATATAACGTTTACACGTTCTAGTACATCAATAAATATTTGCGTTCTTTTTCATTAGGGCTAGATTTCCGAAAACTGAGCAGACTCAGTCAGCTCCTGCAAGACACCTCGATCTCTATTGATCCTTCCCTCCTCGTTGACTGCAGCACAGGCACTTTGCAGAACGTATGTGGACAAATTCTGGACCAACTGCAGAAGAAGGGACTTTTTGCTTTAGCTAGACAGGTGGCTGACCTAGCCCAGCTTCCGGTTGATCACTTAGTGGTCCATGAGGTAATATTTTGTATTTCTGAAATATTTGCCTGTGGATCAAAACTTTAAAATAAAAAAAAGACTTAAATATGGTAATACTACTGCACTTATTTTTTAGCAAAGTCAGGAATGACTGGGAGTTGAAGGAACAAAGCTTTTTTTCAGATTAAATCCAAATTGAATGTTAAAGGACAAGTTTTTAATTTGAGAAGTGATGCACACTCTGTTTGTGTCATCAAATTATGTGTGGCATAACATTTGCTTGATTTGGAGATTCTGTGGAATTGTTGGCTCTGGATTGCTTACAATGGTGACATCACAATTCTTCAATCCATTGCTCAAAGGAAAATGCAACATGAAATCCAGAAACTACTGTGTGGTAAACCAAAACAATAATAGCATGATCATTTGAATGTACGTTTTGCCAGAGGACTACGATGGGTTACTTGTCAATCTTTGTCTGTGATTGATCCTTGGCATGGTAAGATATAAAAACTGAGATGGGAGCACCATAAAAAAAGGATTTGTATCTGAATTCAAACCAATAATTGCAATATCTTACACATGTCTCCAGTATTTAATTTCCTTTTCTCTTACAGGTAACTCAGGAGCTTCAAAATTTGAAGCAATGTGGTCAATGGCAAAGGAAGGAGACCAGGATAAATTTTTGGAAGAAATGCCATGATTGTTTCAAAGATTATTTGATATCCAATGTAGTTGCTTCTGAATTCTTTCTAGCCCAGGTCAATGAGATGCCAGTAATTAAATCTCAACTGCCTTCATCTTTCAAAGACCAGTCCCTGAACATTCAGGAAAGATGTCTCCTGTTGACAATGGCAGGCCATTGGCTGTCACAGAGTAATCCTCCAAACCTGGATCAGTTGGAAGAATTGGAGAAGAGGATTTGGCTGTGTCGCATAAGTCAGCAGACCTTGCTAATGTCCACAAATTCAAGATTTGCCTGGCAGCTGTCAGTGTGTGGTGAAATAACTTTTGATGGTGCCACCAAAGAATTCTTATTCTCAAAACTGCCTGCTCTGAACTCTCCAAAGTATCTCAGGCTTGAAGGGTTTCCCAACAAGGACATGGCTTCCAATTGTGCACTGGACGCAGCAGAAAGAGACGCTCTTAATATTTTGATTGGCGAGTTGTTAGATGGAGGCTGTGTTCATGAAGCCAGTAGAGTTTGTAGGTATTTTGAATTTTACAACCAAGACACATCTCTAGTTCTCCACTGCAGAGCCATGGCTTCAGGAGAACTGCAAACAGTAGATTTTCATCCTTCAATGCAGATCATCTTGACTGCAGGAGCATCTTTTAACGGAGAGATAGGCTTCCATCGAAAAAGAATTCCAAGTTGTAAGTTGGTTTATTTATACTTTTTGAAATAGAATCATAGAAACTTGCAATACAAATGATGTTTTTTAGCCCATTGTGTCAGCACTGGCTCTATGGAGAATTTTTATAATAGTTTATGGAATCTAGGTGACTAATTACTGCCAGGGCTTACAATAGTCTGTCTGTCTCTGTGCAATTGCACGAAACAACATTCTTACTTCACTTCTAATGCTTTTTCCACTGGAGTATTCTATGTTCTGACAAAGAAATTGTCATCTCATTAATAAACGAACAAATGGACTGAGAGTATGCAGTGGTAACCCAACGGTGCAATAGGTTAAAGTGCTATACCATGAAGCACTGGGATTTTGATTAGTTATCTTGGTCTGGGTGTGCAATGCAGTCACAGCAAATTTTAATTTATGTCGCACCTTTTTAATCTGAAAGTTTCCAAGACACTTCAGAGGAGTCTGATGAACAAAGGCTCTCACTGAAATGGAAAAAAGGAAATGTTAGGTTAGCTGTCTGGATGCTTGGTCAGAGAGGTAAGCTTTAAGGAGTGTATTAAAGACAAATTTTAAGGGATATAAGGGATACTTCAGAGCTTGGGGGCCTAAGCAATTGAAGGCATTGCTACCAACATTGGAGAGTTAAAACTGGGGATGCACAAGAGACCAGAATTAGAGGTAAATACATATTTTGGAGAGTTGTGGGCTGAAGCAGATTACTGAGGTAAGGAGGGAGCAAGGTCACACAGGGATTTGAATTGCCAGTGGAAAATGGGAGGTGGTGAGAGTTAAACCTGGGTATCCGTTTTAGCTGAAGACATTGGAGCAGCCAGGTCTTGAAGTAATAAGACAGAAGTAAGTGAAAATAAAAAACAAAACAAAGTCAGAGTGCTCCTACTTATATGCACATTATCTTAAATACATTATATTTCATTTATAGGTTTGTCTATTTCATAAAACATTCAGTAACCAAAGGGGTATGTCTTTGACTTAATGAAATTTATTTATTGTTAATGGATGCAGTGTATTTATTGTCACCCTAAGAGGCCTTTTAAAATTGTATGGTTTTATGTAGATAATAAACTAAGGTAGAAAAGGAAATATTAACTTAGATTGAGAGGTATTAAATCGTTTATTAGTTTATTCCCAATGCAATATAGAGGTTGAAAATCAGCAGGCAATTCAGTGATTCATTGGGTAATACTGCTCAGCATCTCTCCATGATGTAATTTTCAAGTAGTCAGCTGGCTACTAATGATAATCACTGAGCGTATAGTTTTATGGATAGCCAAAGGGAGTGTTGGGAACTGTAGCCGTGAAGAGTTCTGGTTGCATTCTGGAAAAATGCTGCCTTCTGGGACCTCCGAGTGCAAGACCAGTGCTTTGTTATTGTGGGTTGGAGTTTTAGAGAACACAGGGCTCATCTTGATTTACAACCAAACCTGCCAGGGAAAAAACTTTTCTATCTTGTTACGTGTTTTGTTGTAGAAAATGTTACATACCAAGACTGGATGAATAAGACTTGTTATCAAAGTTTGGGTTAAGACGTTATATGGGAATGAGAAACCAAGCATTCCTTCCAACAATCTCTTTCTGCAGAAGATTATTGTTCATGTAAACTGTTAGACTGGTATGCATGCGCATGTTGCTTTCTGAACCTCCATTTTTGGTTTTTAGTTTGTCCAAGTTACATCTCTAATTCTAAACTGTTAAGTGACTGAGATGTAAGTGTTTGATTTCACAGAATTCGAGGCAAATTGGCAATTTGTTTCCATGCTGCCTGTACATTTGCAATCAATTTTTTTTTTGCCTCCTTCAGTGAGCAGTGTAACCTCATCATTTGGTCAGTATTCTGAAGAAGACAGTGTTAAAGACCAGGTCGTTAAGGATCTTCAAATCCTCACAAATGAGTGCTACCATGGAAAAGGTTATTGTCGTCAGGTTCTTAGCTTGTATCAACTCTCAAAGGTATGGCATTAACCTCTCCTCAATGTAACTTGTGATAGTGACCAGTTAATAATGATCAAATGCAACTAAAAATGAGCCAACACAGTAAAGAAGTTGTCTATTAGTGCGCATAAGATGCCTAGAATGAAGGAGATGATTTTTAAGGTGGAATTATATTCTCTAACAACTTGTTCACAATTTAAACCCTTGTTGCTGTTTACTGACCATGTTTCACAATTCAGATTTACAGAAATGTTAAATCACTGAAGGAGGCAATTCAGCCCATTGTGTCTGCACCAGCTCTTCAGATGAGCATTGTTATCCACTGCCAAACCCTGCTTATTCCCCAGACGCTTGCACATTATTTCTATACAAAAAACATCATTTAATGTCCTCTTGAATGCCTTAATTGAAGCTGCCTCCATCACGCTGCAGGGAGTACATTCCAACACCTAACTCTGACTGTGATAAAGTTTGAGGGGACTCCTGAGAGTTGTATAAGATTGAGGGGCTTAAATAAGTTGGATAGGAAAGCACTTTTTCCATTAATAAGGAGTCAATAACCAGGGAGAGTTGACAAGAACTATTTCACCCAGTGGGTGGTGGGAGTTTGGAATTTGCTACCTTAGGTGTGGTTGAGTTAGAAATTTTTGTAATATTTAAACAATATTTATATATTAACTTGGGCTGTCTTAGTGTGTGGAACAATGAACCAAACCTATGGAAAATGGGATTAATGTAATGAGATATTTGAGCATCATGGAGGGATGAATGGCCTCCTTCTGTGCTGAATGCATTTGAGTCTGTGGATATTTCCAATAAATGGAAATCCTATTGGCTGTCTTGTCCAATACAAATGCATTTCAATTTGTGTAGTTCACTGCTATTCTGATAATTATTCTGTTTGTGAGATTCTTTTGTTTTTGTATTTACATTTTTAAAGTACTGATACTTGTATAATGGGTCAGGGTTTAGGTAACAAATTACTACCAGGGTTTACAATAGTCTGTCTGTCTCTTGTGTAATTACACAAGACAACATTCGTTCTTCCATGAAAGGGGTTATGGAGCACTGGAGAAGAAAGTCATGAGTGATTCATTGAATAAAAACAATCTAGTGGGAGTGGAGCAGAAGACAAATGGGAGACGAACAAACCAGGAAAGAAGTTACTAATTGTTATACAGCCAGAGGGGTTTGGATCATTGGGCAATTGTGTGTAGAAGAGAAAGGAAAGGTATAAATTCCAAGACTTGTCAAACTGCGGATGGCATAAGATAGATAATTGTTGATTCCTCCAGCAGAGAGAGGCAAGTTGGTCTATTGTACCTATACTCATGAATATTATTATATTTGAGGAAATTATGAGGGTGCATCAAGGTATCATAGCAATAATTTACAGTAAAAGTATATCATTTTCTCTTGCGTATTATCTATTTTATTTTATAATTTTAGTTTCTTATTTTATGAATGGACAATTTCGCATTATACATGAGTGCATAATAAGCCTTAAACACATGTTTTACTTATTACACAAAAGGAGCTTGGTTGTTCTTTCAATGATATATCAACCCAAGATTCTGATACTGTTCTGCGAGAAGTATTGTCATCTCAACAGCCTGATCGATATAAAAAAGCCCAGGCATTTATCTCAACCCAAGAACTGAAGCCAGAAGCGGTGGCAGCACTTATAGCTGATGAAGTTGTTCAGGCTTCACTCTCTTCAGTAGAAGCCAAAGGTAATCATTATATTTCCATTTTCCTCTTCTCGTATCCTGAGACAGTGGGCTGGTGAGAGAGACTGCTCATGGGATTGAATTTGTAGATATAACGTGAAAGCCCCCGTAACCCAATCAGCCAAGGGTGTGCTTCTGGGTGTAAACGTAAGTTTAACTGGCTGCACAATGGAAACATTTTTCAAGAAATAATTAAAACTTGAATGAGGTCTGATCACTAAATCCCAGCTTCTGGTATTTCTGATCGAGAGGCCATGATCCAGCAAGTTGGGATGGGTGCATTTGGTTGGTGCTTTGCCTGTCAGATCTAAATGAGACTACATGACTTCACTTGCACATTCCATTATTTGGTCACCTAGAGGTAGAAATATTTAGAGCATAAGAACTATGAACAGGAGTAGGCCATTGGGCCTTTCGAGCTTGCTCTGCCATTCAGTAAGATTATGGCTGATCTCTTTGTGAACTCAGTTCCACTTCCCTGCCCTCTCAGTATAACCCTTAATTTCTTTACTGTTCAAAAAATAATCTATCTGAGTTTTAAAAACATTTACTGAGGAAACCTCAACCACTGCAATGGGCAGGGAATTCCACAGATTCAAAATCCTCTGAATGAAGAATTTCTTTCTCCATGCAGTTCCTAAAACAGCTGTCCCTAATTTTGAGGCTCTGCCCTCTTGTCCTAATTTTATCTGCCAGTGGAAACGTCCTCTGTACTTTTATCTTATCTATTTCCTTCATAATTTTATGTTTCTATAAAATCCCTCCTCGTTCTTCTAAATTCTAATGAATATAATCTCAGTCTCTCCTCATAAGCCAACCCCCTCAACTCCGGAATCAACCTAGTGAACCTTGTCTGCATCCACTCTGGTGTCAGTACATCCTTTCTCAAGTAAGGAGACCAAAACAGAATGCAATACTCCAGGTGTGGCCTCACCAGCACCCTGTATGGCTGCAACATAAACACCCTGCTTTTAAACTCCTTCCCTTTAGCAATGAAGGACAAAATTCCACTTGCCTTCTTAATACCTGTTGTACCCGCAGGCCAACCTTCTGTGATTTGTGTGGAATATGAACACCAATATGGATATGCAGGACAAAATTACCTGTTACTCTGCTGTACATTCTATTTTGAATAGTCCTTAAACCAGTCAAGTTGTTGAGCAATTTAATCATTTATTAGTTTAGCTGGCTTAGAGAAATACACCACCTAGGAAAGATTCTATTTTCAATCTCTCTAATCCCATTGTTATCTTACAATATTGAATCCACAATGTTGAATTCATCCACGGCTTCTCTGTTTGTTTAACTGTCAAAAGGATGCCTGACATTTTCCAAAGAAAATTAGTTTTGATAATCTGTCTGATTCTGGTCTTTAAAGTTGAGGTTTTATCAGAAATACTCACCGTGCAATTACATCATTGCAAAGGTCATCTGGGATTCAGAAATCTTTCTAAATTAATGAATGTATGGGGCTTTGCTACAATGCTTTTTTGAGAAAAATGTTTGACTGTTTGATGTATGAAAGTCTTGTGTTTAAAAGAAATCTGACTCGTGACTTCAAAAGCAGTTGATTTCAAGGACGTAACTTTTTTAATGTTGAAATAACTCTAGAGATAACGGGACCCTTGCTAAGAATACTATAATAGATACTTATATATTAAGGTATGAGATCCCTGCAATTGTGAGGCATGCCTGTTCCCCAAGCAGCCACATCTTATTATTACAGTATCCTAAAACATCAAATTGTTTCCTATTTATATATCATTAATCTTAGAATAACACTAGAGATAAAAAGAAATGTTAATATGTTTGAAATCTAAAATTAAAACAAAGTGAAAGGCTTTTATTCATTCATGCAATGTGGGCATTGCTAGCTAGTTGAGTGTTAATTGCCAGAGAGCAGTTAAGAGTCGACCACATTGCTGTGGGTCTGAAGTTACATGTAGGCCAGACCAGGTAAGAGTGGCAATTTCCTTCCCGAAAGGACATTAGTAATTCAAATGGATTTTCTGGCAATCAACAATGGATTCAAGGTCATCATTAGACTCTTAATTCTAGGTTTTTATTAAACTAATGTTCCACCATCTGCCATGTCAGGATTTGAATCTGGGTCCCCAGAACATTACCTGGGTCTCTGGATTAACAGTCTAGCAATCTAACTGCTATACTCCCCGTTACCTCCCTGACAGCATCTGAGGGAGAGGTCAGCTCCACCTTCCTGATTGAGGCCCTTCTTTAAATCTGAATGGCCCCCCTTGAAACATAATCTTTTAGTGCAGGCAGCTTTGTTGCATATACAGAGTCCTTTATCCGTGAGGCTGTACGATTGGTCTCGGCCTCCCTACTTTGAGAGGGAGGTTTTATTCAATGTTCCAGAGTATGATGTGGAAATTCCAGCTGGAAAATACACTGGCTCAGCAGTGTGGTCTTCCACAGTTAAAATCTTTAGAGCAATCATTGAATGGGGCCACATATGAAAAATGAGTGAATTCCTTGAAGGTTGTCAGTGCTCCTGGAACTATGTTCCAGCAAAAGTCACTCTTTAAGAGAGATAGGGAGAATATTAATAACCACAGTTAAACTGAGGGAGAATTTGGAGGTCCAGAAATCAGAATGCCTCCCATGGGACAAGAAACATGAGTTTCCAGAATTACATTCTTTTGCTGATATGACCCTAGTTGCTTTGGTGGGATCTAATTTTAAATGTACTGTCCAAAACTCATCTTCATTTGGCTGAGGATCTAATTTTTAGTAATATGTTCTCTAAGTATTGCTGTCTGAACCTTTCTCTGCGCAAGGACTGCAGATGCTGGAGATGAGAGTCAAAATGTATGGTGCTGGAAAAGCACAGCCGGTCAGGCAGATCTGAGAAACAGGAGAGTCGACGTTTTGAGCATAAGCTCTTCAGCAGGAATGTGGGGGGAGGAGGAGAACTACTTCAAGGTGGGCAACCTTTGAAGAGGCTAAGCAGTGAGGTTATAATCAACTAGGAGAAAGATGCTGGAGATCAGAGCAGGATCTTATGTCACACTGCACTTAAAGTTACTTCCTGGTGTGTGTACATGTGAAGTCTGATTTGGGCAACACTGTATGGTCTTCCACACTTGCAGATGTGCTCCTGTGGAAGATACAATTTTTTTAAATTTTAGTTTTCTTATCATCTCAGTAATTTATGATACAGGAGGAGTCCATTTGACCCATCATGTTTATGCCAGATCAGTTCAGGAGTCGCACTTCCACTGCCTTTTCTATGCTACTCTGGCAGGCACCCGTGAATTTTTCAGATATTGCTGCTTCATCTCAGAAATGTCTTCCATGGCATTGTATGTGCTTAATCTTCAATTTGTGGGTGTTTTACCTCTACTTGATGGTCTTGGACTTTGATTCAATTATTGATGACACCAACTTGTTCACATCCTTAATTATGTATGTTACCGAAATATTCCTTTTTGTTTGATGTGATATCCATTATGGTTGTTGAGGATTCTTTTTTGTAAGGTTTCGATAACAAATATTCTGCTCTAATTTGTCCCTTCCTGGTCATCTTAGTGACTAATGTGACTTGGGTTTGTAAAAACTAGATGTTCACGGTGATGTCTTACAATCTGATTCAATTAAGTTGCAGATATTTCCTTTATCTCAAGTTGGGTCTGCTGTTCAGTTGCTGTCTCTTTGTTTGCATTTCTTCTTGAAGTTTGTTGGCACTTGGAATCTGAACTCACTCCAATTTTGAAAAGTGTGGAAAACATTTCTGCCAAATCAGTTTAGTCACAGGCTTTTTATGTACATTTTGTCCGAAAGTTTATGGAGTCCTGAAAAATCATCTTTGACTTTTTTTTATTATTTTAATCCTTTTCACTTTGAGTAAGATTCGGTTCCATGCTATCTTTTCTACTCTGGAATGATGATTCCTGTGTGTGAGGTGTGCAAGTTTTTTAATATTGGATATTTCCCCTTATTAGAGAGTTGCTTGTAACATACTTTTAATGTTAAGTGCAATGTTCTGTGGACCATGGAGTCAAACTTCTGTCATCTGAAAGCAGTGTTTCATCAACCAAGGCTCATCATCTTGTAAGATTATGTCACTTGCTTTTATGTTTAACTTGAAATTAATCAGATGCCCATAAACATAAAGATCAATTTGTCAGAATGTTCAGTTTGGGCACAAATTTCCCCAAGGGAAACTTTGAGGTTGTCTCCTGCTGGAGATGTCTTTCTCATTTCCTTATTTGTTTGGGGAGTTCTGTCTTTTACCTTTCAGTGATTGTGTCCTGTTTCAGCACATTTTCTGAAAGTGAACTACTGCTTTACAAAGGAACCAATTCAGGCAAACAGATGTGTAATAATTCTGTGATTCTGTTAACTGCGGACTGCTCGACCTGTGAGGTATATTTACTACAACTTTGACCAGGACTTTTATTGCTTGCTATCTGTCCAACCCACTGCATTGGCTGATATAGTATGTCCTTTGTTGCATGGTATCTTTAGAATTTAACAGATTCTGAAGATTTTCTGTGCTAAGTTTGATCTTCTCCACTTAGGATTGGTGTGTGTTGCTTCTGAATGTCTGCTTCAATTATCATCTAAATGACATTCTTCAGAGTCAGGTCATCTTTAGAGTGTAATAAATCTGATAAAGACCCATCATTAATACCTATAGTGATTTGGCCTCTTGACTTAAAGACCTGATGAAGGGCTTATGCCCAAAATGTTGATTCTTCGGCTCCTCAGAAACTGCCTGACCTGCTATGCTTTTCCAGCACCCCATTCTCACCTCTGATCTCCAGCATCTGCAGTCCTCACTTTATCCTTTAAGTTACAGCAGTTGTATTTCCCTTCTAATTTATAAAGATCATTCACAAAATTATCTATGGATTCCTGAAAACTGTATTGCTCTGATAAATCATGCTTTTTCAAGAAATATTAGTTCTGAGATTGAATTAATTGTCAAAAGCTTTCAATGCCGATTCAAGCATGTCTATTGCTGCTTTTACTCCTTTAGTGGGCAATAACATATGCAATATTCCCAACTGCATAAAGAAGTTTTGCTTCTGATTTACTGTCTGTTTTGGAGGTTATTCCATATCTCAAAAAATTGTTTTCTCTGGGATGTCCTATTTTGTGTTCTGTTTGCACATTTCTGAAATCTCACAAGACTATTTCTGATTCCTTGGCTTTTTTATGGTGACTAGTTATTTTAATTTTAAAATATTTTCATTTTGTAATAATGGCGGTTCTCCCTTTGCTGCTGCACTGTCCTGAGAGTTCTCCCACTCTTTGTGGCTATAAAGGAGTTTCACAGAAAAAGTCTAATTTTAGACCAGACTTGCTCACTTAATTACAGTGCTCATGCGTATCTACTTTAAATGGCTGGGATTGTGATTTCCCCAGTTGTCTACTCCAGGATTATATAAGGTTCTCTCTAGGCCCCTGTTAATTCCTTTTTTTGGTTCCTTAGCC
The DNA here is from genome assembly GCF_004010195.1 of Chiloscyllium plagiosum. Lineage (NCBI taxonomy): Eukaryota > Metazoa > Chordata > Chondrichthyes > Orectolobiformes > Hemiscylliidae > Chiloscyllium > Chiloscyllium plagiosum. The sequence goes on along the minus strand of NC_057745.1, from coordinate 1,560,781 downwards.
ATGTAATATGGTATCAGCGCTCTAAGAGTGGGAGACCTGGTTTGATCTGCAACTTTTTCATTAATTCATACTCTTTCAGTCTGAAGTGCTACATTATTTAAGTTTTCCCAATGGACCAGAGATTTTTGCTTTTGAGACTTGCAATCTGTTATGTGTTCTTTAAACTCTGACTCAGGAGTGATCCCAAGGCCGCCACCAGTTTTTTTTTTTTTGAACAGTGTCTTCTATCAGTTCTGAAATATTTTTTGTCTTTTTTTAAAAAGTATTCTTCAGTATCGAATGCAGTCATAAGGTTGTGTGAGGCTCACTAACCTCTGCTATCAGCAGTATTGTGTCTTCATAGATTCATAGAATCCCTAGTGTGGAAACAGGCCCTTCAGCCCCAACAAGTCCCCACTGACCTTCCAAAGAGTAAGCCACCCAGACCAATTCCATTATACTTAATGCACCTAACCTACACATCCCTGAATACTATGGGCAATTTAGCATGGCCAATTCACCTAACCTGCATATCTTTGGACTGTGGGAGGAAACTGGAGCATCTGGAGGAAACCCACGCAGACACGGGGAGAATGTGTAAACTCCACACAGTTGCCCAAGGATGGAATCAAACCTGGGTCCCTGGCACTGAGGCAGCAGTGCTAACCACTGAGCCACATGCCTCCCAGGTTTTACTTGGATTCTTCTGATTTGCCAGCATGTTTTCCTTTTTGGAAGTAATGCTGCTAAATTTAAATCTTGTCTCATTTTGATTGCCACATATGTGTTGCCATCTGTACCTTAAGTGTGTGGGTTCTGTCGTATCTTGCATGTTCTGTTAGGTAACCACCTCTGGGCTAAAGGGAAAAGCCTAGCAGAATAAACAAGATGTAGTTTATTGCTTACCTGCAACTATCTAAAGGTTAGAAGAATAGGCTTTACGTTTTTAGAGATTTTTGGGAGGGCCTAGCTTCTGGCCTGTTTCCCACAAGATTCTAATTTTCCTCCCATTATGATCCCATAGCATCATCACAATGGGTGAAGCTTATTGTATTCAGTCCAGTTTTAACCCTTTCATACCTTCTAGATCCATATACTAAAATATACGTGTCCCCTGAAAGTTGTAAAATGTTCTAGTGTGAATTCACTCAAATGTGATACAATTGAGCTATCATTGCCAGTGGAAACAGTGCCTTCGGGGAGGAGGAACCAGAATTAGAAACTTTTAGTATTGAGTGCATTGATTTTCATTAGGAAGAAAGTTTACATTTGTAATACTCAGTACTTCAGGAATCTAAATGTTTTCACAACCAGCGAGTTTTAAAAATACAATTACAGTCATCACACCACACAACAAATGTCCCATAGCAATACCTAAAACTAATGCCCATTTAATTACTTGTTGCTGTTGGAACTCCCTGTGCCTCTCTGATTAATGCCATGGGATGTTTGGCATGCAGCCAAGTAGGCAGACAGGACCTTGCTTTCATGTCTTGTTGGAGAAAAACAATTGAACTGGCCCTCAATACTGCACAGATCTTTCAATCTGTGTAACTTGTTCAAGTCGTGGATCATGGGTCAGGCCCAAAAGCTTTCTCTGAAGTGCTGGAAATATAGGAATATTATACTGTTCCCATCTAGTTTAGTTGGAACAACAGACTGCAGTTGACCAGAAGACCCTTCAACGGTTTATGTACATTAGCTACACATTTTGTAAACTGTATCACTGCTTAATTAAAAACAAACACATTCTGTACACAAAAACCGTTAACTGGGCGTGTTCCTTTCACACCTAATGAAGAGTTCCTGGATTAAAAAGGAATCTTTTTAATTTTTCACCCCAGGGTCTTTTGGGGTGGAGGATGCGGCTTCTGGCATTTGGGTGTTGTATTTAGACTGTCCAAACTCATTAAACTTGGATCTATTCAGCCAACAAGGGGTAAAAAGGTTTCAGCTAGATTCTTGGCTTGGATTCAAGTCTGACCAATTGAGAGGCAGTGTCCTAACCTCTGCTTCAGAAAAGAGGCTTCTGGGAGTTCAAAGGTATTCCTGGAAACGTAATCTTAGCTAAAAGTGTAGTTATCAGTGAGCTGCAGTTCACATTAGTGATGGTTACTGTTCTATTCATTATCTTTCCTCACAGGAGTGAGGCAGATCTATAAGCTCCTTGATGGGAAAGAGGCTTTCCTACAGCTTGCTAAACTGTGTCAAGATCCGATCCTCGTTGGTACCAAGCTGTTGGATAAAATTTCATCCATTCCAAATGGGGAACTGGAATGCAGTAAGTAATTGCAATTGTTAATACAATGGCCATTATCTTAAGCTGTGAAATGGCTTTGTGGATATGTTAACCATTTGTGTTTAAAGGGAAATGCCAGCCTTTTCTGTAATTCTCACTTGTAATATCCAGAGATCAATTCCCATTTCTGCTTTCCAAAAACTTCTTTCCCTGCACGAGAACAATGTTTACTGAATTAGACACCAACCATAAATTAGCTGCTGTATTACTTGCCCTTTAGGTCAGGACTGCACTGCATGCTTCTGAGTTAGGATTTCACAGCAAGAGGTTGTTTGGCTCGTAACGACTGCACCTGGTCATCAAATGAGCAATTCACTTACTGCCACTCACCCACCTTCTCCCTGTAACTCCTACACACTGTTCCTTTTGAGATAATCCTCCAATTCCCTTCTGAATCCTTCAGGTGAATCTGGCTCCATCTCAATCTGAGGCATTGCATTCCAGACCTGAACTGTTCACTGTGTGAAAAGATTCTTATCCTTTCCTTTTTCTTTCTGTTACTTTAAATCTTCGACCTCTCATTCTTAATTTCTACATATTGAAAACAGTTTTTCCTGCTCTTTTCTGTCTGGACACCTCATGATTTTGAGTATCTTCCTCAGATTTTTGTTGCGGTTAATTGACCTCTGGGTAATCAGGGATGGGTGAAAAGTACTGGCCAAGCCCACGACACCCACATACTATCAATGAATTTTAAAAATCCCTCTTTTCCCCAAGGAAAACAGTCCATCTATTCCAATCTCTCTACATAACTTTGAAGATTTGCGAAAAATCTGCTGCCTCCATTCCTGAAGAGTGGTGACCACCACTGGATGCAGATGAGGCCAACTTCATGTTGTTTCTAAGTTCAACAAAATCTGTTGCTTTGTACTCTCTGCCTCCATTAATAAAGTCAGGATATAGTTTTTATGAACTGTTCTTTCAAATTAGTCCTGCCACCTTTTAATGACTTTTGCACACAGGTCCATGCTGTCCACTTTGTTCCCTTTGGTGTACTACCCTTTATATTATATTTTATCTCTGTTCTTCCAATCAAAATGAACCATTGCACTTCATCTGCCACCTGTCTGCTCACTCCACTAATTTAGTCCTTGGAGTCATAGCGATGTACAGCATGGAAGCAGACCCTTCGGTCCAACTTGTCCGTGCTGACCAGATATCCTAACCTAATCCAGTCCCTCTAAATCCTTCCTATTCATAGACCCATCCAGATGCCTTTTAAATATTGTAATTGTACCAGCCTCCACCACTTCCTCTGGCAGCTCATTCCATACATTCGCCACCCTCTGCGTGAAAACGTTACCTCTTAGGTCCCTTTTATATCTTGCCCCTCTCACCCTAAACCTATGCCCTTTAGTTCTGGACTCCTCCCCCCCCCATCCCAGGGAAAAGACTTTGTCTATTTACCCTATTTGTGTCCCTCATGGTTTTATAAACCTGTATAAGGTCATCCCTCAGCCTCTAATGTTCCAGGGAAAACAGCTCCAGCCTATTCAGCCTCTCCCTATAGCTCAAATCCTCCAACCCTGGCAACAACCTTGTAATTCTATTCTGAACCCTTTCAAGTTTCACAATATCCTTCTGATAGAATGGAGACCAGAATTGCACACAATATTCCAACAGTGGTCTAACCAATGTCCTGTAGAGCTGCAACGTGACCTCCCAACTCCTGTACTGAATGCTCTGACCAGTAAAGGAAAGCATACCGAATGCTGCCTCCTATCTACCTGCAACTCTACTTTCAAGGAACTCTGAGGTCTCTTTGTTCAGCAACACTCCCCAGGACCTTACCATTAAGTGTATAAGTCCTGTTCAGATTTGGTTTTCCAAAATGCAGCACCTCACATTAATCTAAATTGAACTCCATCTGCCAAGATCTCATTGTACTCTGAGGTAATCTTCTTCGCTGTCTACTGCACCTTCAATTTTGGTGTCATCTGCAAACTTACTAACTGTACCTCCTATGCTTACATCCAAATCATTTATGTAAATGACGAAAAGCAGTGGACTCAGCGCTGATCCTTGTGGCACTCCACTGGTCACAGGCCTCCAGTCTGAAAAACAACCCTCCACCACCACCCTCTATCTTCTACCTTTGAGCCAGTTCTGTATCCAAATTCTAACCTTGCTAACCAGTCTCCCGTGAGGAATCTTGTCGACTGCCTTACTGAAATCCATTTAGATCATGTCCACTGCTTCGTTATTTCTTCAAAAAACTCAATCAAGTTCATGAGACATAACTTTTCCTGCACAAAGCTCTTCCTTTTGAAGTTCTCCACAACATTCTCACTGTTTACTCATCTGTCTAAAAAACTCTTCTACACATCTTCCTTCAGCTGAGAAAATGTCTTCATTATTCTTTTGTTTCTCATAGGCTGGGGCTATTCTCCCTGAAGCGTTGGTGGCTAAGGGGTGACCCGAGAGGTTTATAAAATCATGAGGGACATGGATTGGGTGAATAGCCAAAGGTCTTTTCCCCAAGGTAGGAGAGTCCAAAACTAGAGGGCATAGGTTTAAAGTGAGAGGGGAAAGATTTAAAAGGGACCTAGGGACAACCTATTCATGCAGAGAGTGGTGCATGAATGGAATGAGCTGCCAGAGGAAGTGGAGGCTAGTACAATCACAGCATTTAAAAAGCATCTGGATGTGTACTTGAATAGGAAGGGTTTAGAGGGATATGGGCCAAGTGCTGGCAAATGGGACTAGATTAATTTAAGATATCTGGTCGGCATGGATGAGTTGAACTGAAGAGTCAATTTCCATGCTGTACATTTCTATGACTCTATAATTCTGTATCTGTGTTGCTGGAGATCAGAAAGCCCAGTTGGCTGGATGGCTGATTTGTGATGCAGATTGGCAGCAACAACATGGGTTCAGTTCCTACACTGGCTGAGGTTCTCATGAATCTGCCACCTTCTCAACCTCATTCCTTGCCTGAGCATGGTGACCCTAAGGTTAAACTGTCCACCAGTCGTCTCTCTCTGTCTGTCTCTCTCTGTCTGTCTCTCTCTGTCTGTCTCTCTCTGTCTGTCTCTCTGTGTCTGTCTCTCTCTGTCTGTCTCTCTCTGTCTGTCTCTCTCTGTCTGTCTCTCTCTGTCTGTCTCTCTCTGTCTGTCTCTCTCTGTCTGTCTCTCTCTGTCTGTCTCTCTCTGTCTGTCTCTCTCTGTCTGTCTCTCTCTGTCTGTCTCTCTCTGTCTGTCTCTCTCTGTCTGTCTCTCTCTGTCTGTCTCTCTCTGTCTGTCTCTCTCTGTCTGTCTCTCTCTGTCTGTCTCTCTCTGTCTGTCTCTCTCTGTCTGTCTCTCTCTGTCTGTCTCTCTCTGTCTGTCTCTCTCTGTCTGTCTCTCTCTGTCTGTCTCTCTCTGTCTGTCTCTCTCTGTCTGTCTCTCTCTGTCTGTCTCTCT
>NC_057745.1:1501654-1553413 GCF_004010195.1 Chiloscyllium plagiosum | reverse complement strand
CTCTCGCTCTCTCTCTCTCGCTCTCTCTCTCTCGCTCTCTCTCTCTCGCTCTCTGTGTGTGTCTGTCTCTCTGTGTGTGTCTGTCTCTCTGTGTGTGTCTGTCTCTCTGTGTGTGTCTCTCTCTGTGTCTGTCTCTCTCTCTCTCTCTCTCTCTCTCTCTCTCTGTCTCTCTGTCTCTCTAATGAGAGAGAGAGAGAATGGTCATTTGGTCCTTGGAGGTGATAGTGACTTTACTCTTTTCACATGCTGCTATTGTACCTTTATTTCCATGAACCATCCTTCTGGCTACAAGTGAGACTCTGAATCGGATGCCTTTTGAAGTCCATGCAAACTACATCTATTTTGTTGCCCTCATTAACTGTCTGTTAATTTTTAAATAGTCATTTGAACAAATGCGGGTTAATTTTGTCATAAATGATTGTTTCTGAAACTTGTCCCATTACTAAGGTTGAATGGATTGATCTATAATTGCTGGGCTGAGTTTTATAATCTATTTTAAGCAAGGATGTCCAGGGTTTGTAATTCTCCAGTCGTTGGGCATCATTCCAGAATCTAAGAAGATCAATGCCTTTACAATGACCATTCTCTCTCCCCTCAGTATCCCCTGGAACTATCATGTTCTGGTGCCCTTTCAACTTTAAGTGCAGACAGCCAGTCTAATACCTTCTCTTCATTTAAAGTCTTGCCAGCCTCTGATCTACCTCCTCTTTCTCCATGACCTGAGTAGCATTTTCTGCCATGGTAAAAACCGATTAAAAAGTATATGCTTAGTATCTCATCTGTGCCCTCTATCTTCATATGTAAATCCCCTTTTTGGTCCCTAATCAGCCCCCTTTTGCCACCGTTTTCTGTTTATAGGTTGATAAAAGACCTGAAATTCCCTTTCATATTAGCTCTCTCTCTTCATGGTCTTATTTGTTTTTTTTAACCACCCTCTCAACCTTCTATATTTAGTTTCGTTCTCAATTGTGTTGTGCACCTAGCTTCTGTCAGAAGCATGTTTTTTTTTCTCTCTTTGTCATAATTTCTACCCTGTAGTCTTCCAGGAGGTCAGGATTAGTTTGCCCTATCCTTCCCTTTCAGTCATAAACACCTTGACTATCTCTTCATCGTTGTCCATTGTTCACCTACCATTTACCTTACCAATTTTTAATTCCAAATTATTTGGCCCATATATGTTCTTATCCCATGGATGTTGTCTTTACTCCCTATTAATATTTTTTCCTCTGGATTGTTCTTTGTTATCATTCAGGGCTGGCCTAAATGTGATGAAATACTGAGCACTGTCCTCTAAATGTTCCACCCTAACACTTAATCCCCTTGTTCCACCTTATTCACAAGAGTCAGTTCCTCTTTTTATTTGAAGGATCAGAATTATACTGTTGTAGAAAATTTTCCAGAATACACTCCAGGAACTCATTCCCATCTCTGTCCTTTTACACTGCTCCAATCCCAGTCTATCTTTTGGGTAATTCCCCATAGGTTTTGTAGCTCACTGCAGTTTCCTTGTAAATGTGTTACTCTGTATCCTTCTCTCTAGGTGGTAGCCTGTAGACTGCACTGATTAATATAATTGTACCTTCTGTGTTCATTAATTCTGGCGAAATTGATTCTGTTTTCAACACCCCGGGCCATCTTCTCTTTTTCCAAAACTGCCATGATCTAGTTGATCATTACCCCACCCCCACCCATCTTTCCTGAACACATTGTATCTAGGAAGATTTAATATCCAGTCTTGCCCTTCAATGTTACGTTACATTGTAGTTTGTGACTGTATTGACCACATTCTGTGCATTCGCATACATGCACTGTAACCTGATTTGGACTTTGTTACTTTTTCCTTTTACTCTGATACCCCCCCCCCCCCCTTTTTAAATACCCATTTCCTATTCTGATCTCTCCTTCATTTATGCATTTTAGATTCCTCTTCGATATTATCTTTTTGTTCCAATTTAGTTTAAAATTTCTTCAACAGCACAAGCAAAATGCTCTACACTGCATTTGATCCAGACCCGTTTTAGATGGGCCCTCTCTGGAATGCTTGTCAATTCCACTATTGCAACACCTATCATCTTTCCTCTTCCAGTCTGTCTTATATGTCTACCAAAGGCCACTTACCCCTCTCAGGTAGCACTCTACAAAAAGCAGTGACGTTTTCCTGGTGCCTAACCAAGATTCAGCCACTAAACCCCTCAGCTTCTACATAGAGATGAATCATAGCATGGTTATAGCACAGTCCAAAGAAGTGCAGGTCAGGTGAATTGGCCACTAAATTGCCCATATTGTCCAGGGATGTGTGGGTTAGGTGCATTAGTTAGGGTAAATGTAGAGTAATAGCCCCTGGGTGGGTAACTCTTTGGAGGGTTGATGTGGACTTGTTGGGCCAAAGGGCCTGTTTCCACACTGTAGGGATTCTATAACCTCAGAAGGAGGCTATTCATCCCATCTTGTCCAAGCTGGATTTCTGAAGAGCTTGTGCTATTGCCTCACCTTTTTCCTGGGACACTTCTCTTCAGGCAATTATTGATGTCCCTTTTTTAATTGTCACAATTAAATCCACCACCGTCTTGGGCAGCCCACTCCAGACCATAAGCACTTGTAATGTTTAAAAAAAAGTGTTCACCGTCTCACCTTGGAGTTCTTCTGCAATCACCTTAAATTGGTGTTGTCAGGATCACAACCCTTCAAGCAATGGGAATAGCTTTGTCATTTATTGCTGTTTTTGGGAGCTGCTTGAATAACAAATAGCGTCTGTGATTTGTGCTTCAGTGGTTAAACTTTCATAGTACATTATTGACTCTAAAGTGGTTTAGGAAGTAATGGGTTATGACAGGCCCTGTGCAAATGTAAGTTCACGTGTTCTTTTCAATAATGATGTTGTCTTTGTCTCCTTTTTTTTCATGGTTTCCAAAGCTGTGGAGCTGCTGATTCTAGCACATGACTGCTTTAGCCTGACCTGTCACATGGAGGGGATTAGTCGAGTGTTGCAAGCTGCACGCCACCTCAGTCATAAACACCTCGCACCCAAAGAAGCATACAGCCTCATGGTATGTGCCTAGGAAACCGCTGCTGTATAAACAAAAGGAAAATCTCAAAACTGATTTAATTCAAGTCTGTCTTTTTCTTTTCTAAAAGCAAGATTTGTCATACTTGAGTGCAGACATGAATTGATTTTGACTTATTTATTGTCGCATGTATTTTGTTCCGATATACAGTGACACAGGTTATATAGTGTTGCCACTCTCCGGTACCATCTTAAAACACAGAAAAATAAACCGATCCAATAGAATTTAAAGGCAGAAAATTGAAGAAAGTGTGCTCAACTTTATAGTCCTTGTTGTTAAGTGCTCTGCCATAGGCCTTCACCCCACTGCCACTGCTAGGGCAGAAGTTGCCACTCTTCGCTACCATCTCGCCTCCACTGAGGCCCTCGCCATCACGAATCCTCGCTGAACCTCTCCATGATCCAAACCCAACTCTACCAGTAGCATGAGTTTGCTTGGGGCCCACACAGATGCCAAGTTCATAGAGAATGATAGGAGGCCATTTGATCCATTTATACCATGCTGGTGTTGTGAAAAAGTTATCCGATCTTATTCCTCTGTGCTCTCCCTATCGCTCTTAATTGGTTTTTCATCTTTAGGTATAACATGGTGATTAGGAATTCTTCAGGATGCTTTCCAGCTTCTGGGGAAAGTATTGACTACTGGAATATGGAGACCACTAATTTCGGACAATCCAAAATTGTGTAATTCCTAACACAATGCTTGTCAAAGAAGCTAATGTATTCCTGGATTCTTGCAGCATGTACACATCCCTTGTCCCTGAATGGTCTTAGTCTCCGTGCACCAAATTTCTTTTAAAACTTTAAAAAGTGGAAACTTTATAACCTGCCATATCAGTAACATAACTGTTACTTTGTGGTTGAGGATATATTAGTTCTTCGTTTGAACTTCCTATACATCAGCTTGATACTTGCATATCTCCCTAGGCACAATGCTGTCTCTGTTCTTGTGCCATGTGCACCTTTTTAAATTCAAAATCTAATATCACCACAGTCTGTTGCTGAGACAACAGAAAGTACTGTTGCATTTCCTTGGAAAGCAATATCCTGAAATGGATCAGCTTTCTTTACTTCCTTCCCAAATCTGTGTTGATGTATGTTTTCACTGAAACAGATGTCACCTGGCTCAGTTAATAACTCTGAGCCCAGTGAGGTTTGCGAGTGAAGCACTATCCTAAGAGTTTCAGCACAGGCTTTATACTTACTATATAATGCAATACTGAGGGAAGTGCTGATGTTAAAACTGAATCTCAAATGCTGACAAGGACTTCCGCTTGAGAAGTTATGATACAGGAGGTCTGTATCATAATTAGAGTCTCCTATAAACTGGGCTTTATGTACAGCAGCATCAATATATATCCCTTAAATACACAAGACTGTATTGGGTATCCCACATGATGTTAGGCCATATTTCTGAGTTCCTTTGAAAGGTTCTAAACGGTTCACAGTACGATTTGTTTCCATGTAAGATAACATAGGAGTGGCAGTGTTTAGAAAACTCAAAATGTAGAATCAATCCACAGAGATTTAAAGTCCCCATATAAATCATGTTTCATTTTATATATTTGATAGCCTTGTATGTGAATGTAAAGGAAATGATGTCCATTACGCCAGGCCGAGCAGTGCAAATGATAGAAATTCAAATTGAGGTCAGGGTCTTTATGGAGAGGCCTTTATGTCTCTGATGTTCATTTTGAACAGTTAACCATCTTAATACCAAGCATTTCCAATACATCAACCATTCTAGATAAATAGTTAGTCACATTACAAATTTGGGAAGTTGCGCACACCAGCATTTCAAGAATTGACTGTTCAGTCACTGGGTAATCTCTGATCTAAATAACTTACCTGTGTCGGCCATGACATTTAATGAGATTGATCAACTCATTGAAAATGTAAACACCTGACAAGGTCACACAATCTACCAGCACTCTTTGAAGAAGTAATGAGCAAGTTAGACAAAGGGGAGCCAGTGTATGGGATCGATTTGGATTTCCAGAAGGTGGTGGCGCACAGGAGGCTGCTAAATTAGAGCTCATGATGTTAGGAATCTGATTGAATCTTCCAGAATACTGAATGGCCTGGATAGAGTAGATGTGGAGATGATGTTTCCACTGGTAGGAGAGACTTGGATCTGAGGGCACAGCCTCAGAGTGAAGGGTCAACCCTTTGGAACTGAGATGCGGAATTTCTTCAGCTGTAATGCGTGAATCTTTGGAATTCATTGCCACAGAAGGCTGTGGAGGCCAAATCTTTGAGTGTACTTAAGCCAGAGATTCTTGATTGGTAAGGGGATCAAGGGTTTTGGGGAGAAGGCAGGAGAATGGGGTTGAGAAACATATCAGTCATAATCAAACGTTGGAGCATACCGGATGGGTCGAATGGCCCAAATCTGCCCTTTTTAAAATTCATTCATGGGATGAGGATGTTGCTGGCTAGGCCAGCATTTATTGCCCACCCTTACTTGTCCAGAGGGCAGTTAAGAATCATCAGCATTGCTGTGGGTCTGAAGTCATGTGTAGGCCAGGCCAGACAGGGATGGCAGTTTCCTTCCCTGAAGGACAGTCAACCAGATGGGTTTTTTTGGACATTTGACAATGGATTCTTTATCATTCGACTCTCTTCCAGAGAATTCAAAATTCCACCATCTGCCATGGGGGGGGGGGTTCGAATCTGGGTCCCCAGAATGTTAGCTGGGTCTCTGGATTAACAGTCCAGTGATAATATTGCAAGACCATCGCCTCCCCTTTATAGTCTAAATGGTTCTGTGTGTCATCCATTTCACTGACAGTGTGTTTACTTAATGCTGCAGCTTGCCAATTGTCCCTGTCTACTTAAATTGATGTCTTTAAACTTATACATATTTACGGCACAGAAGGGATGCTTTTGGCCTGTTGTGTTCATGTTGGTCAACAAAGATCTGATTAACGTAATCCCCGTTTCCAACTTGTATAACCCTGGAGGCTATGGCTGATCTCGCCCCTGCCTGAACTCCACTTCCTTGCCCACTCTCCATAATTCTTTAACCCATTACTAATTAAAAATCTGTATATCTCCTCCTCAAATTTACTCAATGTCATGGGGGAATGAATTCCACAAATTAAAGATTATGTCGGTCTATTCCAGAAACAGTCTAACGTTCCTCCCTCAATTCGTGATACCAAAAATTTGACTGTAACAAGTCCAGGATTCCAATTCACTGTGTAATGTTTCCAAATAGTTCAATACTCCATGAATTCCCATATATAGGAAACTATTTCACTGATGAGAGGATTTTGTGTTCTGATGGACATGTATGTGATTATGTAGAGTTTTCAGTCCGTACATGAGTTGTACTTTAATTGAGAGAGAGAGGTTTAAATGTGCATTATTAAGAGAACGAACAGCGGTGTGAATATCCTTTTCTCCCCCCAGGTCCGGCTGGTGACTGGCATTGGCCGATACAATGACATGACGTATATATTTGACCTGCTACATGAGAACCATCGGTTTGAAATGCTACTGAGGAAAAATGTTGAATCAGTAAGTGAGGGCTATCTGGGGAAGTAAACTGGGAAAGTAGTTAAACTGCTTCATCTGTGATTTCCCCTCCCTCTCTGCCACAGCAATTTGTCAAGAATCTTTCTTTTCCCTTCTATAATTTGTGTTCATTGCTATTTTCCTTATTTGTTCTAAAGCACACAGGTTCCGAGTTTAAACACCTCACCCACATAAGGGCACATTTACAGGGTTGGTGATGTCTTCAGGATAGGGACCTTTAGAGTTGTCATTTTCCAGATAACATGTTCAGCCAGAATTCTGGCCTGTTCAATGGAAGCAGAAAGACAATGGAATTGGTGTTTGGGAATAAATCAAACTTTTTCTTATTTTTCTTTGTGGATGTTTGCAATATTGGCCCAGCTGTATTTATTGCCCATCCCTATTTATCCTGAGCGATATGAATCACCATGTAGTGTAGGGCTGAAACCTTTTTAAAAATGGGTTGAATGTTGTGTTTTGCTCATTCCCAATGCTTTAAGAAGTGGTAAACAATTGCAATTCATGTAGAGATGGTGGAATTTCAACTGGAACTTTGAATTATGATACTAGTGGCATAATCACTGAGCCTGTATAATGGTGTCAAAATGTTGGTCAGATCTCGATTTGTAGGGATTGTCCAGTCACTTTGGCTCACCATTGGCTCCCAACAACCTGCTGCCTTGTTTTCATCTTGCAGAATGGAGACCTGAAGACAGCTTTGCTAGATTACATCAAACGTTGTCTCCCTGGGGATAGTGAAAAACACAACATGGTGGCTTTTTGCTTCAGTATGTGTCGTGAGATTGGGGAAAACCACGAGGGTGCAGCCCGTGTACAACTTAAAATCATCGAGTCGCAATCCTGGGGTGAGTAGCCAGTGGGGAAGCTGCTTTGTCTCCTGTTTCTAAAGTTTTATAATAATGCATCGAACATCACTGTTTGCACTTTGCACACAATTGGGAAATTATCTCCATGAATGAGCTCACAATTCTGCTGATCGGATTACAAAGCACTTTCTACCAAGACACTCCTGAGCCATTGCAGATTTAAAATCTTCCTTGAACCTGCGAGTCATTCAGTACAGAAACAGACCCTTCGGTCCAACTAGTCCATGCTGAACATAATCTCAAGCTAAACTTGTCCCTTCAAGCTTTTCCTGATCATGTACTTACCCAAATGTCTTTTAAACTTTGTAACTGTGCTCCCATCCACCACTTCCTCAGCAAGTTCATTCCACACAAACCAACCTGTGTTTTAAAAAAAAATTGCCCCCATGTCTTAAATCTCTCTCCTCTCTCCTTTAAAAATATACCCCCAGTCTTGAAATCCCCCATCCTAGGGAAAAGACTCCCACCATTTACCCTATCTACACCCCTCATTACTTTATAAACCTCTATAAGGTTACCTTTCAACCTCCCAGCCTATCCAACCTGTCCTTTTAATTCAAACTCTCTATACCCAGTAACATCCCAGTGGATCTCTTCTGAACCTTCTCCAGTTTCATAATATCCTTTCTGTAACAGGGTGACCCTATTTAAATTAATCCTTATTGGAGGAAGTGCCCCAGATTCAGAAGGGCACTAGTGCAGACCCTTCGCCATTGAAGGATGGAATGCCACTGGGATTGTGTTGCCCTTTGAAAGATTTCCCTCGGCGGGGGGGGGAGTGAGTATAGGCTGTGCAGTTAGGCAGCATCACGGAATAATCATTTCCCTTTTTTCTCTTCCTGTGCTGTAACAAACATTGTGTATTTGAAAGGGGTTACTGAACCATTGTAATTGGATGTGCACCTGGGTAAATGGAATGCAGTTTGAACTTCCTTAACCAGCACAAACGGTGGGATTCTCCCTGAAGACCTGAGGGTGATTTTTTAAAAATGTACTCACTCTTGGGATGTAGGCATCACTGGCTGGATTGGCATTTATTGCCCTTTTCTAGTTGCCCATGGGAAATTGGTGAAATACCTTTTTTAAGCCACTACAGTTCATTTGCTAAAACAAAACCAAACAGGGGACAGTTTTATGGATGAGGCTCCATCCAGAGAGTCACCTTCTAACCCAGTATTTCTTTCCTGGGAAAACACTGAGCACAAGTGTTTTGAGATTTCCCACCATTATCTGTGCTAGTAGTTTGCATTGATCTATCCTCTGGAAGTTCAATCACCAAATGCTGAGTCTTTTGTGTTCTTACTCTGTGAAGGTGTAGTTTTATTCCAAACCTTAGGAAAATCCTTTTTGGGAATTTGGCTTTTAAATTGGAAATGCTTTGATGGAGTGGAGAAGCAGAAGATAACTATTTAATGCTGGAAAATGTTGCACAAATAAACTTTGATTCCAGTTGTGTTTTACAGTTTTATCAGTAGAGCAACTGAAGTATTTTTTTGAATAATAATTATATTTATTTAGATAATTTTAGTTCTATTGTTAGCGCAACTGTTGCAAATAAACTGAAGTTTCAGAACCCCTCTGCTTATGTATAATGTAGAAAAACAACTCAATCTCAATTCTGACGCATGACTTTGAGATTCTCTGAGTCTTGCTGCTTCCACTTTGTTACATTTTCCTGTTTGTCTGTTTCAGAGGTGACTCCTGAATTGAAGAAATCTCTGGTGAAAGTCTTGAATTTTTTGAAAGATGCTGCTGAGAGCTACTCAAAGGTTTGAATGTTTAGAGCTCAGTTGTGAAGTGTATTTAATGTACTGTCTATTGTTGCAAGTAGATGAATATGTTCACACAGTGCCTTGGGTTACATTGTGAATTGTTTTTGAAGTGCAGAAACTCTGTTTGAAAATGCAATGATAGTTTAACAAGCACCAAGCTGAACAATCAATTTGTGGTTCTTACTGAGTGTTGAATGTTGATCAGGACAGTGGCAGAACATCCTCTTCCTCCTCAGATAATTCTGGCATTTCCATTAAGTCCATCTGAGCGTTAGGTTTAATGTCTCATCCAAGTAATAGATATTTACAATGGAAAATTATACTGATATTACATTGTGCAGTGAAACGTGCTACAGGCTGACTTTCAGATCTAGGAATTTAAGGAGACCGCAGAAGATTGAATCCCCGTATGCCACTGGATCCTAGTTGCAATCATTAGATATTGTTGGCTGTTTTATACCAGAAGTGTCAATGAACACCACTGTTCAAGACTGGATTTATTTGGGCAAATGTTTCTCATGTAAGGTTCATCTTGGTACTTGAGATTTATTTCTTTAAACGAAATGTGCGTACAGAGTTGGGGTGGCACAGTGGTTAGCACTGCTGCCTCTTAGCAGTTCGTTTCTCCCTTTGGGTGACTGTGTGGAGCTTGCACACACTGTGTGGGTTTCTTCTGGGTGCTCTGGTTTCCTCCCACAGTCCAATGATGTGTAAGTTAGGTGGATCGGCCAGTTAGGTTGCCCATAGTGTCCAGGGATGTACAGGCTAGGTGGGTGAGCCACAGAGAATGCAGGGTTACAGAAATGGGGGCGGAAACGGAGAGATTCTGGATGGGATGCTGTTCAGAGGGTCAGTGTGGACTCAATGGGCTGAATGGCCTGCTTCCACTCTGTAGGGATTCTAAGTGTCTCTCCTCTTCCAGCAAGAGCTCCAATTCCTACATCCAGAAAAACTTCAAAATTGTTGAAATTCTCACTTTGGTCATTTTTTTTCCTCAGCATTACGATGTTGTTGCACATGCAGCAAATTCGGATTTTCTAACACCTACAATTTGCATTTCATGACAAGGCAGCAGTATTATCAAACACTGTCAGCTATGGAAGGAGACATTAGGGCGAGTGACTAAACGCATGAAACAGTTTGAAAAACAGTTTATACAGAGGATGCTGAGAAGGATTGTAGAGCTTAGGCACTAGTTTGTTGTGGGGCACTAATGGCACTGATGAAAATGATGCTAGCGGATGTGGGAGTGGAGTTTTGCTTATTTATGCCCATCATTTAGGGATGGGGTAGAAGGCAGGAGGTTGGAATGATATTTGGAAAGAAAGTATGTAGCATTCTCTGACCATTACGTAATATCATCAGCATAATGGTGGCAATCTGACTACCCGCCATCTTAGAATCCAGTTAAACCACTGGAAGGGCAAATATAGGATCTCTCTCCTTTATTCGGACATTTCATGAATGGTTGAAGGCCCCTCCATCACAAGGGCTTACCACCAGGTAAATCCTAGCAACCTCCCAGTGGTGGTGATGTGGGGGCAGGGAGCTTTGCTTCTTGGACACTTTCTCCTTAGACTGGGCTCCCAGCTACATTGAGTGCCCACCTTGTCTAAAATGCCACCTGCTCTCAGGCAGGGTTAGAGGAACATGCAACCTGCAGCATTCTGACGTGTGTGTGGATGGCATTTTAAAAAAGTAACCCTAAGTTTACATTGCAAGGAGTTCTGGGCTTGAAGTTGGACAACTGTCAGAATGTACAGTGTGTTTTATCATTGCAGTTTCTCTCTTCACCCCATTCTAGTTGTGTGATGTCCCCACAGTTCACAAGCCTGCAATAGGGACAGTAATGCAGATGTGAAAACAGTTAGTACATTACCCTTCAGAAGTACTTCATTAGCTGAAAGGGACTTTTGAACATTTGAGTTCAGGAAATTCCATGTTCGTGAGTTATTTTTAAATAATGTGGAGGTTTCATGACATTATTAGGAAACTGTGGGTTCCAAAATGGATAGAGCCAAATAAAGCTTTTGGTTTGGTTTGTATTTCTGTATTATGTAGATGAGGAAGAGCATAAATAGTTTGTTATACTTTTAAGTCCTGAGAGTGGTTTTTGGTTGTCTGGAAACTTATTTACAGGCATGTACATTAGACTTTAAAAGAGAGACTCCCATGAAATGAATACTATAGTGCTTTAGAAATTAGGGTAGGAGTAAACGGTTAGAATGCTGAGTGTCCTACAACACAGAGACAAAAAGAAAACCATCCAGAATATTAGTGAGTGTGCAGGTCTCTTTTAAGGAGAGAAGCTCCCATCAGAGAAACGGGACAGAGGAGCCGTGATGCAGTTTAAAATGTCCCCAAACAATCAGGGCAGAGGGAAATAAGTCCTGAGTAGTTTTAATGTCATTACACGAAAGTCTTCAGACACAGAGGGCTGTGTGAGAGAGGTTTAAGATTCATGTTCACAAATAAGGAGCTGTGCTTTAGACATTTGTTTAAGCATTGTGGGAAGAGGTAATAACTAAAGAAACAGCATTGTTGAATTCAATAATTTGCTGACAAGCCCAATTACAACTTTAATATGGAAGCATATAATGAGTGGAAGAGAGACTGGATAAGATAAACAGAATCCTGAAGATCAAAAGTCCAGATCATGAGTTGCAAAACTCTCCTGGTATTCCCAGTTACAGCAATCTAATTTCCATTTCTGTTTATAATCTTAATAAAGAAAAATATGTGATCTCTTAGAATGTAACATCATCTGTTTCTGTTTTCCACTATTGTGTGAGGTGAACTTTGATGCAGCCTCGTGACCGCTTTGGTAAACAATGTACGAAAATGGAACTTGGGGTCTATTAGACCAGATTTCACTTCAGGGTCAGAGTTGTATGGAGTTACCATCTGCTACGACCATAACAATTTTGATACACAAATCCATAGATCCACACATCAGAAATAAAATATTTAATTTTTATGGTATTTGATGGATTCAAACTTGCTAATCCACTAACTGCCTTGTCCTGTTTCCCCAGAAATTGTCACCTAACCTAGTGTAAGCCTGTACCTATCCTAGGAAATTATACACTGAGATTTAATTTAGATATTTTGAAAGCAAACAATTCATTTAATTATAGTATTTGATAATCTTCAGACCTGTTTCTATCTGAATTCTGTGAAGACCCAAGTGACATTAAGTCTAACATTTGAAGCGATTGTTTAAAGTGAATCTGTATGCTTCTTGAATCACTTATCACTCTGAAACACACTGTTATCCTTCTGATCAGTATCTCTGAGCTTCCTGAATTAAAGACAAGCCGCTGGCTCTTCACTTTATGGCTGCAGCAGTCTACAAGCTAGAAATACTGGAAATAAGTAACAAGACCTTGGAGCACTGTTCGTGACCTCAGGGCATTCTGAAGTGTTATGCAAAGCCATCTGAAGTACTGGAGTACTATAGTGTTGGTCTAAGGATAAATACTTGACAGAATATGGGGAGGAACCTCCCTTCTCCTCTTTGAGATTACACTGTGGGATGTTTCAATGTCTGCAGAGAAGCAGATTTAACATCTCACTGAAAATATACAGAACCTCAAACATCAACCTGAGTTTGGAGGTTGCTCGTGATAAATGCTTTGGTTTTGTTTCGAGTCAAAGAGTATGGTGCTGGAAAAGCACAGCTGGTCAGGCAGCATCCAAGGAGCAGGAGAGTCAACAATTCTGGGACCTTCAATAGAAAGGACTTATGCCGTAACTCCACTCTCCTGCTCCTCGGATACTGCCTGACCGGCTGTGCTTTTCTAGCACCACACTCTGACTCTGATTTCCAACATCTGTAGTCCTCACTTTCTCCTTTTGATGGGAGTGCAGAAATTAGGCATTAAGTGCTTAAACCCTCACACAAATTTTCCAATGGGTAGTTTGATTCAATTTTAATTCTTCACAGTGAGTGACATCGTTCCATCAGAGCTCTTGTTTATCAGATAACCCGCAATGGAGGTGCATCTCATTCATTTCGTAGAAGGCATGTACACGGAATTTCTAACTACAGACGGTCAGAACTTCTCTCTTTCTTTCGCGTTATGGTGGGAGATCAGAAATCTCCATGGAAATTCTCCTGCTATAGATTAAAACGATTTCCATTGAAGACTTGTGTCCCCTGCAACATCTTTAATTTTCTTGCTGGCTGGAAACAGCTTGTCTATGTGAATAAAACCACATCTTGTACATTAATGTCCTTTCTGAAAGCAGATGGCTCATTAGGAGACAGCCTAATAATATTGTACTTATTGTAAAGTTCGTATGGATTAAAGAAGCAATTCAAGGATCATTGGCTGTGATCATCCAGATTCACGTTTTATTTTGTGTACTATTGCATGAGCTTTAAATTGGTAACCTGTTTATTCCAATCAACCACTTCAGCCATTAGCTGAAAATATTTCCTGAAAATGACGTCTCGTGAAACTGGTGCCTTTGGTCCATGATGCAACCTTTGTACATTGTCCTTGGGTTTTACAGTGGGACAGTACTGTCCTTTTAAATTGCTATTAGATGTCTGCCTTTTTTGTTCTGTCTCATTCCTGGTTTAGGGAAGTTCCTCTATGCATCCTTGTGGTGGTGATCTGTGGAATTGGTTTAGTGTTGTCCTGATCACCCTTCCCAGCTTATGGATAATTGAAAATGTGGGTCCAGTTATTGAAGTGATGACTTGCATTTGGAAAGCATTCCAAGTCAGCTTGTTAGCTCCTCCCCATTCTGTTAAAAAGATGCAATGTCCTGAAGCATGGCAGGACAGGACCAGATTGTTGAGCATGATGGTGTCTAATAAGAGAGGATTGCTGAAGCTAAATAATATCTAATTTATGTTAAAGTAATGAGTTTGAGAATTTAAACAGCTCTCAGGTGCCTTCTTCCTCTTCCCCTTCCCAGGATTCGTGTATCCGACGTGCCTCTCAGTGTGTGAAACTTGCCAAACTGGTCACTCTGCAGCTCCATCTCCTAAACAACAATCAGGACGTGCAATTAATTAACCTCCAGAGAAATGATCTGATGCCATGTATCCTCTCCTTGCCGAGGTTCTATCAGGTACTTTGAAAGAATTGTTCCATTGGACAGTTTGTAAATCTGGTAGCGCTCATCCATGGGAGAGTTTTGATAATTTTTTAAAATCATAAGAATGAAAATACCCAAATCTATGTTTTGAATTTCAGATCTTTTAGATAGCTCACCCCCTGAGCTTGTTGGCCCTAGAACCTGAATAAAGCCGTAGGCTAACATATCAGCTATTGAAACTAGCTAATGAATGGTAATCCCATTTCTCTGATAAATCCACAACATCAAATGATGCCAGATACATGTTTTTCTCAAAATCACAAACTTTGTTGGAAGTAGGAAGTCAAAATGGTGTACATGTGGAAGTCCCTACCTGGTCCTTTTTCACAGGCTCGTGGCATGTTGGATGCAGTGAGAGAAAATATCACTTGGAGCTTGTTTTGCAAGAACATCCTCCCACCCCCTCAAAAAAAACACTTAAAAAGTTTTCCATAAGCAGAAATAAATGGCAACTTTGGGCCAGAAGTGGCAGAATTTTCAGCTGAATTCTGTTCAGTGGTCCTAGCAGAGATGTTAACCTCTCCTCTCCCCTCCCAGTTTCCTGTCACCCTGCCACTGAGAGAACAGAGACACAGCTAATGCCATTGTGCGTTTGGAAGCTAAGAATGACAAAAAGCAACATTTGAGTGTCTGAAGAAAAATATTCACAAAGAACAAAAATAATTACATGCTTGCAGCGGTGGAACAGAGTCTGAACAGGCTGCTGCATGTGAGGAAGTGTAGTCATGGTAGTTGTGGGAGTCAGTGGACATGAATATTCAGAGTCTTCTGCCCAAATGCATAGGGAGAAAAAGGAAGGGGAAGTATCATTGATGGACCAGGTTAAAATGAGAGAAGAGCAGAAATTGGAAACAAAGTTGATACTTTTTCAGAAGGAGCAGGAAATTGCATGTCTTCAGTGAACCGACGCATTATAAAAAGATTGGAGAGAGGGAGCCTGTGAGAGACAGGAACAAGAATAGCCAATAGAAAGACTAGAATAACATGCAGGGACCCGAGCAACAGTTTTTCTTTTATTTGGAGAAAGTGAGATTTGTTCTCATACTTGACCACAGCAGTACTCCTAAGATGTTATTATCTCTTCTTAGTTGTGGAATCCCCACCAGCATGTTTGACAGACCTAAATCCCATCTGACCTATTCTTGCTGTGGTTCTGTTCTGTGCTTCCACTCCCTCAGCAAAAGAAACCCAAAGAACTAGAAATCAGAACCACAAACGGTAGGACTGGCAGCATCTATGGAGAGAAAGCAGAATTAACTCTTCAGAACAGATGCTGCCAGGCCTGCTGAGTTTTCCAGCAATTTGTTTTTGTCTCACTTTCCACCTCATTATCCTATGTAAATTCTGCCCTAGTTTATCTTTCCAAAATGCAACACCTCAAGTATCTGAATTAAACTCCATCTGCTGTTCCTCAGCCTACTGGCCCTGTTGATCAAGATCCAGTTGTAATCTTAGATAATGTTCTTCAATGTAAACTACACCACCAATTTTCTAGTAACAACAGATATCCTCTAGGAGTGAAACACTTGTAGATTTAAAAGGTACTGCTTTCTGTTTTGTGAGATTCACTAAAGAGAATACAGATTATTAAATGTGTGTTACCTTTTGTGCTTCCTGTAATGAACAATGTATTCTTTTTCCAAGTAAATTAAGATTTTACCATCTGGTTGTAGTTTATCTTAATGATCAATAATGCAAAAGTTTGTAGCCTGGGATAGAATCCCCAGACCGTGATTCATTTTCCTGCTTTCCAGGTTAACTGGTGAAAGATCTCATTTGAAAATACATTAGTGACTCTTCACAACAAATTCAAGTATCTTGCTTCATACAGCCCCTATATGCAAGTCTGAAGCTATTTTTAATTTAGTTGCCGACAGCCAGACTTTTTATTGATGATAAATGTGGTGTTTTCTGAGTGAAATTGTCACTCTCTCCTCTCTTCCTTTGTTGTAGGCTGCCATTGTTGCAGAGGCATATGACTTTGTACCGGATTGGGCAGAGGTGCTATATGAACAGGTTATTGTTCGTGGTGAATTTTCCTATCTCGACGAGTTTAAGCAACAAAACCATCTACAACAAAGTCTGTTTGAAGAGATTTCGAACAAGTGAGTATACCCTTGCAGCTCCTGCTTGGACTTCACTGTATGAAACACCCCTGTGGCCTTGGATGTGCTTAGTGTTGTTTTTGACTCTGTATTCAGTAAAACAAAATGAATAGTTGAACAGGGAACTTATGAGAATGACGTGGAATTCTCACTGGAGTGCTGGATGAGTGGGAGACAAAACACGGTAAGTAGCAAGTAACATTCACGCCACAGATAAGAGACAATCTAACCACCTCACCTTGACATCAAATTGTTTGAATTATCTATCACATCCTAGGATTACTATTGACTAGCAACTCAACTGGACTCACCATGTGAAAACAGTGGCTTTACAAACAGGTCAGTGCCTAGGAATCCTGCAACAAGTAACTCACTTGCTGTCTGCCTCAGCCTGTCCACCATCCACAAGGCACAAGCCAGAAGTGTGATGGAATAACTTGTCTGGATGGGTACAGTTTCAACAACATTCCAGAAGCTTGTCAATCAAGCAGGCTCTTTTGTACTGGATGATGTCATCACATCCACTCCCTCCGCCACCAATGCTCAGTAGCAGCAGTGTATGGTATACCAGATGCAGTGCAGAAACTTACCAAATATCCTTGGACAGAACTTTCCAAACCACGACCATCTAAAAGGATAAACATATACACCAACATCCTGGTTTGAAAATATTGTTTTTCCTTACTATCACTCGGTAAAAATCCCAGAAATCTCTCCCTAACACCACCTGGAATACAGTTTAAGAAGACATCTCACCCTCACATTCTCAAGAGCAACTGGGGGTAGGTGATAAATAAATGCTCAGCCAACCAGCAACACCTACATCCCATGAGAGAATAAGTAGCAGCTCCAAAACTGGGGGTTAGCAAAGAATGGGAGAAAACTATTTCTTTTCTCTCAGAACAGGTGGTCAATGAAACAAAAGATAGTATCTTGGGTCCAGTACTGACATAGTACAATTAAACAAATGAGCACTGATAAACATAACATGGTCTGTGGCATCTCTATAATGTGCTGTCTCATTAGACTTCAGTGATTCCTTTTAATGACAAGTAGTTTAAGAGGAAAGGAGTTAATGTCTTAGAACTGAATATTTCAAAATGTCAGTGTGATGTAGTGTAACTGCATTAGACAAAGTTCAAAAACACGTAGAGCATGACAGTGCTTCAGAGAGATGGGAAATAAGTTGAAAGTAGGGTAAGTGATGGAGTGAATTACAAAAATGGATTTTTTTTTTCTCAAACATTTAGGTTTAAACGACACAAGGGACATGATGCTGCAAGTCAGAACATGAAGAAGTTGCTGCAGCACTGTGAGAACATCTACCTGGTTTACAAACTGGCTTATGAGCACAACTTTACTGATGTAGCAAACAAGCTCCTTAAAGAACCTCAGACAAGTTGCTATCTGAATGACATGATTGCCAGTTAGCTGTTTGTACTTAGTTTCCAGCATTGGTAAACTTTTAAAAAATTATCTCAACAAATATTTTATAATTGTAAAAAAAGTGTAAATACTTTGTAATCTAATTTCTCTCGTCTCTGAAAAAGCAATAAATAATGCAGTCAAAGTAATCATCTCTACTGAATCTATAGAATTTCTCATCTTTCATTGATGTGTATAGGATTATGTATAACCAACATTTTCCAACACATCCTAGAATGTTACCACTTCTGTCAACCTGACTTCTGAAGCACAAAGGGATTTGGACTTCGTCCTCGTTCAGGATTCTCTTACGGTCTTAAAGAGAAAGTTTACAAGAATGATCCCAGCAACAAAGGCTCTGTCATATGAGAGTAGTCAAAGACTCTGATGGAGTGAATCTAAGGAACTCATGGCCTCCACAGCATTGTGTGGCAAAGTCATTGAGTATACTTATTTAAGACTGATGGGTTCTTTATTAATAAGGGAAACTAAGGATTATAGGGAGAAGGCAAGAGAATGGGGTTTGAGAAACACTGAATGGTTGAGCTGACAATGGGCTTACTGGCCCAATTTCACTCAAATTATATATAAGGAATTCTAATGAAAAAGTAGTTAAGATTCCATTCCAGAAATGAGTGATTTTGAAACCCAGCCAGGACCGTGCAGAATGGAGGAGACAGATTAATTAAGTTATTCTGTGCAAGCCTGTTGTGGGTAGCACCAAATAATCTGCAGCATTCTGCTCATTCAAAACCACAACTCAATAATAAACATGGTTATTCATAACCTCTTGTATAACACATGCAGCTTACTGGCTGATGGTGTGGTCAATGGAGACTGAATGTAAAAACTGCTTGCAGATAATTTAAGTTGCAGTAACACCATCTAAATTGGCAGGTGGTTTGTAAAATACAGCACTGGAAATATACTACCCTTCCTGGAATTGTCAGACTGTTGTAAAATGAATTGTAGCAAGCTTCCTGCAACTGGCAATGGTTTTACATAAGTTCTGTGCAGGAGTTAAAGAAATGACAGGCATTTAAGTGCAAAATCAAAGATGACGACATGTCAGTTAGGGCCATAATATTTGTTTTTGAAACACTTGTGAATAGTGACAATTTTCAAAGTAGCTTAATCTGCAGGAAAGAAAAAAACTACACAATGTATTGGAGGAAAGACAATGCAGAAACTAATTACATTATATTCATTTATTGTCCTAAAACATGGCAAGTGTCCAATTATGTTTACATTAATAAGCTTTCCCAACTAATCAATAGATGAGATGTAAAAATAAGTTACTCATCTATTGTATAAATTGTCCTTTTTGCAGACAAGTGAGAAATTGTTTTGTATAATAAATATGAATTTACTGGGAAAGGGGAGGAGATATATATTTAATACAAGAACTATTCCCATTACCTGTGTATGCTCAAGACTGCAGAGTGCCACTACACAATGCAACAGGATGGCAAAAATAATGCATATTTCCAAGCAATTACACTGGGTTGCAACCAAACCTCATGATCAATGTAGAATCTGTGCAAAGTGCAGCATTTACTGTACTGATGCCCATTTATGTGCACTTAACCATTTACAAAGGATTGTCCTGAAGTAAAAAGCACATCTTTATCTGTGTTCAGGAAATGTTTTTAAACTAAACTCCCAACCCAATCAAAAAAATGGTATAAGTGAAAATAAAAAGGCCACAAATTCCTTTCTTCCACTCCAGCAGATTTTAAAAAGATTCTGCACTTCAGTTCCATTAGTGCAAGTCACTTGCCTTCAGGAGGGAGAAATTAATTAGTTGCTCTCACCCTCATTAAGCAATACATTGATTCAAAAACACTTCAAGGAGCATTCATCTTTCCCATCCAATACTTTCAACAAAAAAAGGGCCATTTAGTTTAATGTCAAACTGCTGATGTGACCATTAAATGGGCTGTATTTGTCCATTAGAAAACCCAAGCATGTGATTCTGTTAATAAACAGAAACAGCTGTCCCTCAGGTAGTCACCCTTCTTCAGCCGAGATAACAAGGTGGAGGCAGAGGGGGGAGATTGGTGTCAGCCAATTCCATTGGATTCTATCCACACGCATGAGTAGGTCCTCTCTACAGTCCTACTTTGACCAGTTAGAGATCATTCATCCTTAAAAAGATTTGCCTTATAGAGTTTCTCACAGCCTCGAATTATGGCAAAGTGCCTTTTATAGCTCAAAGCATTTCTGACATACTGAAGAGGAAACACAGCAGTCAATTTCTACACAGCAAACCCCAACACACACAGGTGTGTTTGTAATGTTGACTCAAGGTCGAATATTGAGAACCTCTGTACTGTTAGAATGACATTTACTTTTTATTATATCACCCAAGAGTAGGTGGGCCTCGATCAGGATCTCAGCAAAAAGATTACTCTTGAATATAGATTCAATGATCCATCCAGCATCTGAGCCATAGCAGTATTGTGTACACTGGAGGCTGGATCAAACATCTACAATGGCTACTGATCATGAAATCCTTAAGCTCAACCTGCAGTTCACCATACAAAACAGTGACATGCAGGGACCTCCTACTCTAAATAGTCTCTTAAATCCTGCCTCTCCCTCAGTAGGTTTAAACCATGGCACTTTTAATAAACTGTTAAAATTGGTTAACTGCACTTGGAGATTGGTTTTAAGTTGGGAGAAGGAAAATAATAAAATGAACGAGCATTCAGGCTCAACCCTGGTGTGGTCACATGAATAATGACACAGGAAAGTCACATGCCCAGCACCCTATGGTCCCAATTCAGGGACCATGTGAATATTGAGATTTTAAGGCGGACTGACCCAGCAACCAAAAGCATAACATCAGCACAAAATCAGAATGTCTATTTAGTCCATTTTAGTTTCCAAAGAAAGGAAAAAGCAGGCAATATTCAAGAAATTTTAAAAATAGTAATCTTACTTTGCAATTTTACTGTATCACAATAAACGTGATATTACATCAGCTCAGGTCAGAATCTAGATGCTGAGGCATGGACACTGCAAGACTTCATATTTTTTCAAATATATATTGCTCGCTCCTGAACTCAGCCTGCACCACACACACCCCCACTCCCTCCCAAATCCATGCGGCTGCTTTGTCCACATAGTGTCACTGACAAGCAACAATGTATAATTATGGTACCAGTAACAAAATTTGGTGTTATCATTGGCATCTGTAGTCCTAGCCGATTCCATAACAATAGAAGGTTCTGTGCAGCTCAAGAAGAAACCAGGAGGTTGTCTGCAAAAAACATGCTGGAAGAAGCCTGGGTCACAGGACACTATCACATGAAGTCATCATAATCCTGCGTGTAACCATAGTCATCAAGATCATCTTTCAGATTTGCTTTAAATCCACCTGCAAGCACGGGGGCCTTTTTCTTCTTTTTGTTTTTGCTTTGCTAAAAGGTCAAAGAAATTAGAAGTCAAAAGTCTGTTCACAAGCCAGAACAACTTTCACTAAAGCTACTAAACTGTCCCAAGATACTTCACAAGAGGGATGTTGGACAAAAATTAACTGTCAACTGACAGCTGGTCAAGTACTTGGTCAGAAAGAAATGTAAAAAAGCATCTTCCGGGGTGTTGGGGACAGCAGGTGGAAAGGTTAAGGGAGTGAATTCTAGCTGAAGGCATGGCTAAGAATGATTAGGCAATTAAACGTTGGAGTGGTGGAAGTTTAGAAATAGTTTCCAAAAGCTTCAGGTTTCAAGGAGGTTACTGAATTTAGATTAGATTAGATTCCCTACAGTGTGAAAACAGGCCCTTCAGCCCAACAAGTCCACACCGACCCTCTGAAGAGTAACCCACCCAGACCCATTCCCCACTGACTAATGCACCTAACACTACAGGCAATTTAGCATGGCCAATTCACCTGACCTGAACATCTTTGGACTGTGGGAGGAAACCCACACAGATATGGGGAGAATGTGCAAACTCCACACAGACAGTCGTCCAAGGCAGGAATCGAACCTGGGACTCTGGTGCTGTGAGGCAGCAGTGCTAATCACTGAGCCACCGCGCTGCCCTTTAGGGGGAGGCAATGCCAAAAGAGTTATTTCATCAGAAAAATGAAAATTTTAAGTGAAGTACTGTTGGGCCAGGAGCCAATATAAATGAGTGAGTACATCAATTCTGGGTGAACAGAACTAGGTGTTAAAGATTCAAGAGATTAATTTGAATTAATATGATGTCCCACCCTAAAGACAACGTCAAAACCATAAACTGTAGGGTCCCAAACAGCTAGTTATTGGGGTCGTCATGGCACAGTTGGTTAAAAGGCCACTTATAATTGGAAAGCACAGAATAGTAACACAAAACAAACCAAATCAGGCAACCGAAGGGAGAGAGGAACTCAAAAAGATCACAAAGAAATGGCACTGAGTAAACTGTTGCAGCCACATACTGATAAATGCCTAAGTCCTGGTGGATCTATCCCAGGGTCTTTAAAGAAGTGGCCTGTGAGAGTTGACATATTAGTTTTAATTTTCCAAAACTCCCTTGATTCAGGGAAGGTCCCATTAGACAGGATTGCAAATGTAATGCCTTTATTTAAAAAGGGAGAATGAATGCAGGATACTACAGGCTAAACAGCTTAACATCTATCACAGGGGAAATGTCAGATGTGAGGATGGAAGATGTTGTAGCAGGGCACTTGGATAAGTTTAAGGTAATTAGAGGTAACAGTTTAGTCAAAGATTAGATTAGATTACATACAGTGTGGAAACAGGCCCTTCGGCCCAACAAGTCCACACCGCCCCGCCGAAGCGCAACCCACCCATACCCCTACATTTATCCCTTACCTAACACTACGGGCAATTTAGCATGGCCAATTCACCTGACCTGCACATCTTTGGACTGTGGGAGGAAACCGGAGCACCCGGAGGAAACCCACGCAGACACGGGGAGAACGTGCAAACTCCACACAGTCAGTCGCCTGAGGCGGGAATTGAACCCGGGTCTCTGGCGCTGTGAGGCAGCAGTGCTAACCACTGTGCCACCGTGCCGCCCATAGCAACAGAAATCATGTTTGACCACCTATTCTACTGGAGTTCTTTACGGAAGGTTACACAGA
Organism: Chiloscyllium plagiosum; assembly: GCF_004010195.1. Classification (NCBI taxonomy): domain Eukaryota; kingdom Metazoa; phylum Chordata; class Chondrichthyes; order Orectolobiformes; family Hemiscylliidae; genus Chiloscyllium; species Chiloscyllium plagiosum. Next base: position 1,530,434 of record NC_057745.1, on the reverse strand, counting down.
TAAGGAATATCTGGTTGGCATGGACGAGTTGGACCAAAGTGTCTGTTTCCATGCTGTAGATTTTCATGACTCTAAGTCTCTACAATTTGACTAGAACTCACTACCACCTTCTTTACAGTTGAGGGAGCTACCCATTGTGCAAAATGTAACGTGGCTCTAGTTACTGCCCAAATTATGTTTTGTAAATATTTCGCACTGGGCCTGTATTTCCTGGAGAATAGAAGAGTGAGAGGAGGATTAAAACATTAAATTCTGACATGGCTGGACAGAGCATAAGCAGGGATGACATTCACGCTGTCAGGGTGGGGGCATTGCAGAATGAGGGGTTATGGTTTCAGGGTACACAATAGGCCGAGGAGACAAGGAGAAATCTCTTCACTCAAAGGGGGCTGACTATGGAAAACACTTGTCACAGAAGGCTATGGAGGCCAAGTCACAAACATTTCAGAAAGAAACAGATTTATAGAGGGTGAAAGGGTCAAGAGATATGGGGAGATTAGAGCGTGGGAGGATCAGCCACAATCATCTCATACAGCAGAACTGGCTTGGTGGGTTAAATGGCCCACTCCTGTTTTCTGTTGCTATAAATTCCTTGCACTTATTTTTAACAAATACACCACTTTATGATCCTAGTCAATTTTTGATGAGGGGGGGCAGGGGTGAGGGAGAGAGGACGACCCCCAGGGTGTCTCCTTACCTTCTCTTGTTTCATCTTTTCACTACACAATGATGTCAAAGAGTTGTTCAGCTTTTTCAAATCGTCAACTTCCACTGCAAGAGAGGTCACAGAGCTAAGTTCCTCCAGCTACCACAGCCAAAACATAAATGGTTGAAAAACTATAGCAATGAACAGAGTTTCAACCACATTCAAAAATAACAGCCTGATGAAACCCAGTCAGAGAGAATGCACACAGCCAGAACTGCACCCCAAGCCTCAATGAGAGAAATACTTTTGCACGTGTTGCTTCAAGGGAGAGGGATTATGATTGGGATTGGATTTTGCATCTAGATCTGTAGGAAGAAATTCTCCAGGTTAAGTCTGTTCTGCACAGAGCAGAGTAGCCTCAAGTTAATCTAAGCTCCATGTGAGAAATATGCTTATTCAACACCAACAACCGAGAGGCGCAAATCTCTGCTGCTCGGTCTTTTTGAAGTTGTTTTCAGTTTCTCAAGTCCAACAATGCCCCAGATAGGGATCCACTTTTTGACACTGCTACGACATATCAATGGGTTTTTAAATAATTCAGTACTTAATAATAAAATCAAAATTTTCAAATGCACTAACTCACTAAGGGGACCCAGAGAGTGGGACACACCAGTAAGTGCAGATTCTTTAAGTTTCAGATAATCTTGTAAACTTGCAAAATGCTGGAAAGGAAACGGAAGGCTGACCAGCAGTGTGGGGTAAATTGGTGTCAATTCCCACACTGTCAGCAAACATTTAGAAAGGACAACTAATCTCTACAAGATTACAAAATGATTTGACAAATATATTTGGGATGTCCAAAACTAGGGTCCAAAATTATAAAATAATTATTAATAAATTTAAAAGGGATTTCAGACGAAACCTCTATCCAGTTAAAGTAAACAGCAGTGATGCAGTTTAAGGGTAAACAAACGGACTGAAGAGAATGGAAGGTATGTAGAGGATGAGAGTTCAGTGTTTCTTTTCTATACTTTCATGGAATGGTGCATCACCAGTAAGGCCTGTGTGGAGAGCACACTCTGGCAATGACAAGGCTGAATGACACACTGCTGTAATGTCTGCAAGCTGCAATTAATCTAATTTACATTCAAGCTTTCTGGATTCTGGCAACACAGAGATACAGAGGGGAAAGAAAACCCCTATCTCTGTGGGATGAGGAGTAACTCAGTTAGGAAACTCTGGTAGTGTACTGACTGGATCCTGCTCAAGGCCAATTCAGATAAGACAAGCAAAATAATTAATGCACTTGCAAAGGATCAACTTACATGAAATGCTAATATCTCGAAGTAAGGTCTCTAAGAAGTCTACGTAATGCACAGACTTTTCAAACTGCGTAATTTTTTCTTTCAAAAGCTTTCCAAATTCTGTAAAGTCTTCTTTAGTGGTTGGGTACATGGAGTCGATTCCAAACTGTGATACATTATTGATGCCTGCAAGGTGACATTTCACAAAAGTTTAATCACTTCAGATAAGCCTCCAAATTCCTGCACCATACACACCCATGCCAAGTGACCCCATCATTGTACCCACTGTGGAGAGAGAACAACTGCGAAGTAAAAACCTGTGTGTGTAACCAACTTTGTAGCAAAGTACAAAAAGTACATTATCCAAATATTTGTGGTTTGAACTTCTAGCGTGGTCACACATGCAACAGAAATCAGCATTTGCAACCACTTCAGGACATCGAAAACAATTTTCAGCCAAAATACTGAGTTCTGCAATCATCAATGGAAAATTATCAGTTGATTTGATTTAAGTCCTCGCAATGTTTGCAAACAAGTTATGATTTTAAAATACATCTTCAATCAACTTCCTTTAGCTTTGAGACTAAGGCTAGGTATTAGAGTGAGGCTGCCCAAATTCAACTGTGAAGACAACAGCAATGCTTTGTTTTGCTTGTTTAAAGTAATTCATTTGGTAACCAGGTCAGCAGGTTACACCACCACCCTTATGAACAGAAGGGGAGCAGGAGGTTATTTGATACCTTGAGGCTGCTCTGCCAATTTATAAGATCGTGACTGATTTATCTCAACCTCACATTGTCACCCAGATCCCTAGATTCCCTTAGTGTCCAAATATCCATGATTGTTGCCTTGGATACAGACAGCGACCGAACAGAGAATCAAGGATTTATAACACAGTGGAGAAATGCTATGGCTAATCCCCTAGATCAAGACATGAGAGCAGGAAAATGGATATACCCAGCACAAAGTACTCCCAAGTACTAAAACCTTACAACATTACTCGTTCACATTAATTCCAGCAATGATTGTTCTGGAAAATAGCTTTCCTTTGGCCATATTTCAACTGCTCACTGGTGAATATACCACATTTCATTCCTTCCCCTCCATCCGACATTATTCCAACATCTGGATTCAAAGCTGTGTGTAACACTTCCCTGGAGAGGTTGCAGTTTCAGCAAACAGCACAATCAACTCAGCTGGATTTACAGGAGGGAAGAGTTCATGCCTCATTCACTTAACTGGCTGGTATAATTGCAGTAAAATACACCAACATATAACCACCAGGGGTTTAATATTCTCAAGCTAATTTCTCTGGGAATTAAGGAAACTATAGTAGAGCTTGTCATAAATTATTCACAGATTTAACATGACCCAGCATCAAATAGTGTAAATCTGGTTATGGTCAGAGCACTCAAATGGGTTCACATATAAAGGCAGGTCTATCATTAGAAATATGCTGGTTGCTTTGTGTTGTATAATGGCCACACATTGACCCGCCCTCCATATGTCCATCTTTGATGCCCAGCTAAAGCAATCATCTCCAAACTGAAACTCTATGTTTTCTGCTTCATTGAAGATGATAACTTCTATTGAAAAAAAGGACTCTTAGATATTGATATACAAGTCTCAATTACAAATTACATTTTTGTCAAAAAGTAAAAATGCTTTAGAATTAGTCATTGCTATGTCATAAAATACTCTAAAACATTCCACAAGTATTAGACCACTTGCAATTGCTGTCGGGTCTTTATATATTCTCTCTTCTCCACCCCGGAGGGTTGGCTAGATGGTTGGTTTGCGATGCAGAATGATGCCAACAGCATGGGTCCCATTCCCGCATGGTTGAAGTTAGAAGAATCACAGAATCCCTACAGTGCAGAGAGAAGCCATTTGGCCCATTGAGTCTGCACTGACCTTTCGACGAGCATCCCATCCTATCCCCGCATTACTCATGGCCAATCCACCTAAACTGCACATCTTTGGATTTTGGGAGGAGCCTGGAGTGGACACCCATGCAGAGATGCGAAAAATGTACAAACTCCACAAAGACAATTGCCCAAGGATGGAATTGAACCCTGGGGTACCTATCATTGTGAGACAACAGTGCTATCCACTGTGCCACCATGCTACCCTTACCATGAGAGACTCAACCTTGCACCTTAGCATGGTTACCCTGAGGTTAAACCACTACCAGTCATCCCTCTCTAAATACAGCAGCCCTATGGGCCACTAGTACTATGGCGACTTTATATCACTTTACCTCTCCGTTTTATCCTCATTGCTTCTTTAACATTCTAACATTTGAACTGACCGCTGCATTTAACTCCCAGAGAACTCAGTTTATCACTAGTACATTTCCATCCCATGCTCACAGGGAGACAGCTGTTGAACATTCAGACCATCACAAAATACCCCACCCTGCAGTCCTGATGCCAACAAATCTGCTTTCAACATAAGTTAATGTGTGACAGCTTGCAAGACTGAAAATGAAGTGATTCTTGTTTGTAGTGATGCTTTGCAGGCTACACTGGCCTTGTGAAGTTAGGAGGTCTGGGGTAACCCGTCTTGGATTTGAGAGATGCAATGAGGTTCTGGATTAATACAAATTCTATTTCACAACAGCTGCTGTACGAGGTCAAAGTCAGGTTGAGCAAGTTCCATGTCACCTATTGGCTGTTCAGATGATCGACACAGTCAGATTCAAATTTCAAGGTCCCTGTCTGGAATAATGATAGTATCTCTAGCACAAACCTGCCAGAAATTAAACACTGAAACAAAAGCGTCATATATTTCAGCTTATTTGTACAGCAGTAATCCAATACAACCTGGTTCAGTTTGGTATTAAAATAACCAATTCTCAAAGTACTGTAACACAGAAACTTGCAAAGATAATATTCTGGTTCACTAATCTGAAGAGGGCAGCTGAATCACAAAGCAAGGAATTTAATTCAAGGGCTAATCATTTTCCAATTATGGCATTCACTGTTTATCAGAGACTCACCTCGTTATTAAAATCAAGACAACTTCAGGATTAAAGATGGAGAAACCTTTCTTAGTTTAGTGCAACACACATTTCTTCACAATTCCTAAAGAAATGCTGTCAACTTACAGAAGGTCAAAAGCCACAGAATTCTCACTTCTACTCTGATCTTGCCTCACGTCCAGATTTTTAAACCAAAGATTCAGTTTTTGTCAGGAGATTGATATAAGACAGTTAAAGAAGGTCTCGTTTATTTCTAAAGGAATAAAACAGTCTGACAATAACACAAAAGGTGTTTCAGTGTTTTGGCTCACTGACAAACTGGGCTGTCCCTGCAATTTTATTAACTGCACAAAGTTGACCTTCACCTCAATCATTTCTGCAACACCTGAGTGCTCAAGCATCACACATAATTGACCCATTAGTCAGCTGTGAGCCACAACAGTGACCATTTATGTTAAAGCAAGTGGGATCAAAGCAGAGCCTCTCTGATAATGAGTGGTATCGATAGAGCTAATGGTAGTTGTCTTTTCCCTAGGATAGGGGATTTCAAGACGAGAGGGCACATTTTTAAGGTGAGAGGAGAGAGATTTTAAAAAGATACGAGAGGCAAATCTTTTTCACAAAGGGACATTCGCATGCGGAATGAACTTCCCGAGGAAGTGATGAATGGGGATATAATTACAAAGTTTAAAAGACATTTAGATAAGTACATGAATAGGAAAGGTTTGGAGGCGTATGGGCCAGGAACAGGCAGGTGGAACTAGTTTAGTAGTTTCAGTAGTTTCCGTGCTGTATGACTCAATGATAAGCGGTTGATAATGGTAGCTACAATATCCATAGCCTTCTGCCTTCCAAAATCAATCACATGGTCTTACCAAAGCAATTATACACAGCACTTGTTAAGGAATACAAACTCAAGGCCATTCAGTTCCACAAGATTTCTCTGCCATTCTGGAAACAGGCTGCGGTCAAAGCTTAAGTGAACACTGCAGGCCTGGAAACCAGTGGTTAAGATATTCTCTGCATCCGGGCTGTTTGAGACATTTGAGGAACATGGTTTGACTTTATAGGCTTTTTCTTCTCACTAACTGCTATATTAGATGATGCAGTTATGTTGTAACATGTCCTTCTGTACTTCTGTTTAGTTTTCTTTCAAAAGAGCTTTCTTATTGGAGAAACTGATATAGCTTAAACACCATATAAAATGTTCTAGTTAATGCATGATAAATCACCCATACTGTAGTTTCCAAAGTGGGATTATACAAACCTTATAATCAGGCCCTCTTCCTCCACTGTACATAACACTCACTCCTTGTTCCAGGAGTCAGCTGATTTTTTTTGGCAGGAACACCAAAAACCAAAGGCTCTATTAACATGGGGTCAATGATATATTTCTGGAAGTACTTCGTGTTAAGGGTTTATTCAGCCAGCCCCCCTGACGGCTCAATAATGAATGCTTCTGAAGCAGCTGGTCAACTTTTATTCAAGCCTTTGTGCAGAACCAGAATCTGAGAGTGCACAACGTGAGCAGTAATCCTGCAGAGTACCTTTGCTGCAAATATGAAGTCTTATTCAACCACATTAAATCTGAGCTCGGTAGTTTTTTTCAAACAGAGGTATGGAAGACTCTTTTCCTTATATGTAGATGAATATCAAAGGCATACCCAAGGGCTCTGCTATTTTTTGAAAACTTTATGGATCCTTTCGCAAGAGCAAGTAGCAGCCAATTACAATCAGTTCCACTATTCCTGCCCAGCAGACACTCAGGCCTTGTGCACCACCCATTTAACTCAACAGTTCAAGAATATTTATTTGATTTGTGATTTGATAAAGAAAAACATGAAAGTAGGCTTTTAGAAGAGGTCAGGAGTACTGCAGTGAGTAACTTACCTCCTGACTCCTCAGTGCCTGCCCACCACATACAAGGCACAAGTCAGGAGTGTGATGGAATACTCCCCAATTGCCTGGATGGGGGTAGCTTCACATCCAGAGACATTTACTCCCTCCACCACCAGGCTCTCAGTCACAGCAGTGAGCACCATTTACCAGATGTACCGCTGAAACTCAAACAACAGCAACCCTCTCTGAATCTGTCCCTCCAGTGTACTGGAATGATTTTCCTCTGAATTGTCACCTGCAATTTAAACTTGCCCAGTACTGCTGTGTATTTTCAGCACTGACCGTAATATCATTGTAGGTAACAAAGAGTATGCCCTGGGGTTGAAGTGTTAAGAGCTTCAGGGCAGAGGAGATGACCTGGGGAGAGAGAGAGGCTCATAGATTCTTGTGGAGAGAGGAGAAGAACTTCTTCAAAGTAGGCATCCTTGCAAGAGGATTCGCAGTAAGGTTAAAATCAATTAGGCAAAAGTGAGGACTGCAGATGCTGGAAACGAGAGTTTAGAGTGGTGCTGGAAAAACACAGCAGGTCAGGCAGCATCCGAGGTGCAGGAAAATCGATGTTTCGGGCAAAAGCCCTTCATCCGGAACAGAGGCAGAGAGCCTCCAGGGTGGAGAGATAAATTGGGGGGTGGGTGCTAGGGAGAAGGTAGTAATATCATTGTTGTACAGCAAGCCTGCTTCTTTTTAAAAGACCAAGTGTAATACTTAAATCATGGGATTGACTGTAGCCACATAGCACTGTATCAGAGCAACTAAAAGATTTAAAACACAAGGAAAAATCCAATTCCTCTAAATCCAGAAGTAGCTTCAAACCTTACCATGTGATTAAATGTGAACCTAGGTGCTATCACAAGGACACAATACACAACTCCAATTATCAAGGAGTCTATGGTGTTTTAGCTCCATCTACAGTACGGCAGAAGAACTGCATCACTGTTTACCACAATTATACAGCACAGCATTCACAATTTCTAGGTTGTATAGCACAGGGGGCCATTGGGGCACTGTACCTATGCTGACTCTTTGAAAGAACTATCCAACAGTCCCACTCATCTGCCGTTTCCCCATAGCCCTGCAAGTATCTCCTACTGTAATAAAAAGAAAAGCCTTCCACTGGCAACAGTAGAGTGCACACCTTCTGCCACTTTGATGTGGTGTCTTCCCTCAGCCAAAGCAGGCAACATAATCAGTTAATTTTCTTAAAGTCAAGGGTACTATAGCTGAGCCTTTCCTACTAACAACATAGCATACAAGCCAGTTTCCTGCTCATTTTAACAACTTGTAAAGCATAAATTGAACAACTTCACAAATTGCTGGGATTCAATTCCTTTCCCACCGACCTTGTTCATAGAGCGATAGAGATGTCCAGCACGGAAACACATCCTTCGGTCTAACCCGTCCATGCTGGCCAGATATCCCAACCCAATCTAGTCCCACCTGACAGCACCTGATCCATATCCCTCAAAACCCTTCCTATTCATATACCCATCCAAATGCCTCTTAAATGTTGCAATTGTACCAGCCTCCACCACTTCCTCTGACAGCTCCAGCCTGTTCAATCTCTCTGATCTGTTTCCTATCAGAAAGATGTTGTGAAACTAGAAAGGGTTCAGAAAAGATTTACAAAGATGTTACCAGGGTTGGAGGATATGAGCTATAGGGAGAGGCTGAACAGGCTGGCGCTGTTTTCCCTTGGGTCAGGTAGTCCAGAACGAGACGGCATAGGTTTAGGGTGAGAGGGGAAAGATATAAAAGAGACCTATGGGGCAACCTTTTCACACAGAGGGTGATACGTGTATGGAATGAGCTGCCAGAGAAAGTGGTGGAGGCTGGTACAATTGCCACAGTTAAGAGGCCTTTGGATGGTTATATGAATAGGAAGGGTTTGGAGGGATATGGGCCAGGTGCTGGCAGGTTGGGATATCTGGTCGGCATGGACGGGTTGGACCGAAGGGTCTGTTTCCATGCTGTACATCTCTATGACTCTATAGCTCAAAACCTCCAACATCCTTGTAAATCTTTTCTGAACCCTTTCAACTTTCACAACTTATTTCTGATAGGAAGGAGACCAGAACTGCAAGCAATATTCGAACAGTGGCCTAACCAATGTCCTGTACAGCCACAACATGACCTCCCAACTCCTGTACTTGATACTCTGACCAAGAAAGGAAAGCATACCAAATACCTTCTTCGCTATCCTATCTACCTGAGACTCCATTTCAAGGAGCTATGAACCTGCACTCCAAGGTCTCTTCCCTCTTGCCAAATGCTAAGGATAGCTTTCAAGAGGCTGTGTTCAATAAATGAATGCACACAGCATATATAAGGTGGCTATTGAATGCACAGAACAAAGAACAGCACAGCACAGGAAGAGACCATTTGGCCCTGCACGCCCGCACCGACACATTTCGCCTTTCCATACTAAAACTGTCTTCACTTACAGGATCAATATCCCTTTGTTCCGTTCCTATGCATGTACTTGTCCATGTGCTTCTTGAATGTTGCTACTGTGTATGTCTCCACCTCCTGTGGCAGCATGTTCCAGGTACTCACCACTCTGTGAAAAACTTACCTCACATCTCTTTTAAACTCCCGCAGCCCACACTTTAAACTGTGTCCCTTAGTAATTGACCCCTCAACTCCAGAGTGAGATTTGGAAGTTAATATCAGATAATAAAGAAACAGGAGATGAAATAAACCAATACTTTGCTATCTTTACTATAGAAGACACAAAAATATTCTAGCAGTATCTATAATCAGGAGATTGAAGGGAGAGGGGAACTTAGTGAAATTATAATTACCAAGAAAGTGGTGCTGAGCAAACTGATGGAGCTGCAGGCTGATAAGATTCAGAATCCTGATGGACTTAGAGTCAAAGTATTACAGCATGGAAACAGACCCTGCGGTCCAACTAGTCCATGACAATCACGTTCCCAGATTAAACTAGTCCCACTTGCCTGCGCTTGGCTCATAACCCTCCAAACTTTTCCTATAAGTGTACTTATCCAAATATTTTTCAAATGTTCTAACTGTATCTGCACCCACCACATTCAAACCAGCGGGTAAAATAGTTGCCCCTCATACCCTTTGAACTTGCCCTCTCACCTTAAAAACATCCCCTCATCCTAGGGAAAAGACCATTGCTATTAACCTTATCTATACCCCTCGTGATTCTATAAACCTTTATAAGGTCACTCTCAACCTCCTGTGCTCCAGTGAAAAACGTTCCAGGCTGTTTTTAGATTTCAAAACCTCCATTCCTGGCACCATCCTGGTAATCCTTTCTAAACCTTCTCCAATTTAATGAAGCAGTAGATGCATTGATGTTAATTTTCCAGAATTTGCTAAATTGTGGAAATGTTTTAAAAGATTGGAAAATAGCAAATGTAATACCTCTATTCAAGAAAGGAAAGGATAGAAAAAAGAAAACTACAGGCCAGTAGGTTACTGTGCACAGTGGGAAATTGTTAGAATCAATTATTAAGAATGTTTAGCTGGACACTTAAAAAATACTAGACAATCTAAAAGAGTCAGCACAATGTTTTGTGAAGTGGAAATCAGGTTTAACCAATTTACTGGAATTGTTTGAAGATGATGTTCTGTGGATAAGGGGAGCTTGCAGACATACTGTACTTGGTTTTCCAGAATTCATTTTGCAACATATTACATAAAACTGTGTTTGCTGATGCCACCAGGATGGAGTTAGAATCTTGTTAGTAACTGAAGTTAATCAGAGGTAGGTGGGACTGTAAAATTCAAAACACAACTTGATCAACCATGATCTTATTGAATGGCAGAGCAGGCTCAAGGGCCAAATGGTATATTACTGCTCCTAATCATACGTTTACAAACTTGATAATTATATCGGAACTTCCACCAATGCAGAATAAGACAAAATAACATTAATGAGCTTATTAAATTTATTTGCAACTTACCAAATGTGTCCTTTGCTACCTCCAGGTCTGCCTGTTCTTGTAGCTTTGCTAGTCGAAGTTTTTCTGCGAGCTGTTCCTCTGGTGAAAGTTCTACTGGTGCGGCTGCTTTCTCCAACTGAAAGCAAGAGGCACACAGGATTGGATAGGCAGAACACAAAACATAAGTTCTTCCAATTAACACATTGCATCAGTCATTTTTACTTTCCCCAAGTGGGCGGCACGGTGGCACAGTGGTTAGCACTGTTGCCTCACAGCGCCAGAGACCCGGGTTCAATTCCCGACTCAGGCGACTGACTGTGTGGAGTTTGCACGTTCTCCCCGTGTCTGCGTGGGTTTCCTCCGGGTGCTCCGGTTTCCTCCCACAGTCCAAAGATGTGCAGGGTCAGGTGAATTGGCCATGCTAAATTGCCCGTAGTGTTAGGTAAGGGGTAAATGTAGGGGTATGGGTGGGTTGCGCTTCGGCGGGTCGACGTGGACTTGTTGGGCCGAAGGGCCTGTTTCCACATTGTAATGTAATCTAATCTAATCTAAAAGTCTGCCTAACCCTCTCCCTCTCTGACAAGAATAACTTAAAACAAAAATTCACTGTCAGCAGATGGGCATTGCTGGTAAGGCCAGCAGTTATTATCCATTCAGTGTTGCCATGAGATGGTTATAATGGTAGCTGCTTTCCTGAACTGCTGGCTCATTGCCACAAAAAAAGAGGGACTCACCAAATCATCTCAGAAGAAAATTAGGTCAACCATTTTGATATGGCATGGGAATCATGTACAAGTTCAGACTGAGTAAGGATGTTAGACTCTCCTCTTGAATGCATATTCGTTAACCACTTGTGGTTTTATAATGACCTGACAGTATGTTCACCATTCATGTTGAGTGAACCTCTAAGTGCAAATCTTAAAAACAACAAAATCAAAGTTTCATATTGGGAGTTGAATTACTGTCCAGCTACATTCATTTAAACAGATTTTAAAGCATCATGAGGGAACAGCGGTTTCAGTTATTTTAACCAAGTGTAAGAAAAAACAAAATCTAATAAGATTAAAGGTTTGACTGGTTAAAAACATGCAAACTTTCTTTGATTCTGAAAGGGTCCCAGTAGATCGGAAAATAGTGAATGTAAAATAGCTAGAGTAACATTCTTATTCAAAAAGAGAGGAGGGATGAGTGAAAACTATAGGCTACCTAGCCTAAGAATTGTCATAAGGAAATTGAGAGCGTCCATTATGGAGAGGTTTTAGTAGGATATTCGGAAAATCACAATGGATCAGAGAGGGTCAACGTGAATTTGTGAACGGGAAATAATCTTTAATTCATTTAGAGAGTTCTTTGAGAAATCAACAAGCCTGGCAGACATAAACAACGTGGTGTACTTGAATTGCTAAAGGCATGTGATAAAGTGGCACTCATTCGGGGATCTCAAGACAACAGGTTGAACAGATTGGGCCTATACCCATTGGAGTTTACAAGATTGAGGACTGAAATTACTAAAACACATTGTTTAGCCCTTTGCACTTTGCATGAAGTAATTTGCCCTCGTGAAACATACCATACACCCACTAAGAGTCTAATCTTCACTTACCTGCAACTCTAAAGAAACAATATTGAACGAAACTTACGTCCTGAAGATTGCGTGCACTGCACAGGCACAGACTGCAAACTCACCATTCACAAGTTTAAAGAGGACTTGATTGGTTATTCAGCAGGAAGATGTTTACATTTGTGGAGGAGATTAAATTAGGGGACATAACATTTTAAAGAATTTTTCTTCTCTTTTAGATGGTCATTAATCTGTGGAATTCTCTTCCTCAAAAAGCTGTGGAGGCTAGGTCCATGTATTTATTCAATGTTGTGTTAGCTTTTTGATTGCTGGGAGGTCAAGGGTTATGGGGCACAAGTAATAGGTTATGAGTTGAGACCACAACCAGATCAGGTATAATCTTATCAAATGGCAAAGCAGGCCCCAAACAGCTTGCTGCTCACTCCTGAATTTTGGCCATCACCTCCCCTAGAATAAATGATATTGTTGCTAAACTATTAATCCCGAAACTCAGCTAATGTTCTGGGGAGATGGGCTCAAATCCTGCCATGGCAAATGGTGCAATCAGAATTCAATTTTAAACAAAAATTTGGAATTAAAAATCTACTGATGACTATGAAACTATTGCCAATTGCTAGAAAAACCATCTGACACTCAAAAATGTTCTTTATAGAAGGAAATCTGCCATCCTCATCTGGTCTGGCCTAAATGTGACTCCAGACCCATAGCAGGGCAGCACAGTGGCTCAGTGGTTAGCATTGCTGCTCTGCAGCAGCAGGTTCAATACCACCTTCGGGTGACTGTGTGGGGTCAGCACATTCTCCCCGTGTCTGCCTGGGTTTCCTCCGGGTGGTCCGGTTTCCTCCCACAGTCCAAAAGGTGCACAGGTTAGGTGGATTGACCATGGGTGTTACAGGAATAGGGTAGGGAGGCAGGACGTTCTTTAGATAGTTTGTGTGGACCCAATGGCTGAATAGCCTGTTTCCACACGGTAGGGATTCTATGATTCAATATGGTTGACTCTCAAATACCCTCTGAAAACTTCCTAGCAAGCCACTCATTTCAACGGCAGCTAGCGATGAACAATAAAAAAGGCTAGTCAGCCAGCAACACCCACGTCCCATGAGTGAATAGAAACAAAAAGTGTGAATGGCTAATGTATTGTGTTTCAGGTCTTATATCCTTTAATTTAATTAAATTATGCTTTAAGTTTCCGCATAATTTGTCCTGTACTGATTAAATAGATTCTGCAGCACTTTGTAGCATTGCAAAAGGAGAGACTCCTTGGACCAATGGAATATTTCATCCTGAAGGATATAAAGCAACTTACGTTTTTTAAGTCCTGTTTTTGCTTCTTCAATTGCCTTTCTTTTTCCTCCCTTTCTTTAAGCCGATCACTTAATTTCTTCTTTTCTGGCTTGACTTCCACTATAGAATTTCAGAAAAGTCAAAACTCTCAGTTAGTGACATGGTGATGCAGTGTTTTATCACAATGAGAAGTAAATGCATTAAAATGATCTTTACAGTTAGCTGTTTCAAACAACATCAATATTCAATCGATTGCATCCATCTTCTATTTCAAATATGTGGCACTTGTGCTGAATAACCTTCAAAACATTACAGTAGGTGCATCAATATTTGTTTAACCATCAAGAGAACAAACAAACCACAGATCTTAAACCAACAGGTTGAAAGGTTACAGGTACAGGCATCAAAGTGGAGTTGAGGTATGATCAGATCCGCCATATTCATATTGAATGGTGGAGCAGGTTCGAGAGGCTGAATTGCCTTCTCCAGTTCCTAGTTCTTATGTGCCTAAATCCCTCTGTCTCCACAAGATTGGGTTGGTTTCATAAGGTTACTATACAACAATAATCTGAAAGCAGGTTATTTTCTCCTCTATATTCTAGCAGAAAGAGATTGTTTTAAACTAAGTATTATACAATCTAGCCCTAACCCCAATTTACTCCTCTCCTGAAGGGGCTACCTGACAATTAGATAAAAATTCCTCCAAGTCCCACTACCCTGATGTTTCTCACACAAGTGACTATTCTTCATGTGCAATCCTGACCAGCAAATCTGAGAAAACTATTCAAACCAAAAGTGGAATTTGGGAATTCAGGTTTATAGAACAACAAGTTCCTCTGAAAAGGCATAGTTTACAACAGGTGTAACACAGGGTTTCAACCGGTGATAAAGCTGAAGTTTTCATAGTAACCTTTAGCCAGAAGTATGAAAAGAAAGGGTTTACAGGGATATGGGCCAAGTGCTGGCAAATGGGACTAGATTAGGTTAGGATATCTGGTCGGCATGAATGAGTTGGACCAAAGGGTCTGTTTCTGTGTTGTATACCTCTATGACTAAGTGCCAAGTGGATGATCCACCTCGGCCTCCTCCAGTGATCCCCAGCATTACAGTTAACTGTCTTCAGCCAATTCAATTATCTCCATGTGATATCAACAAACAATTGGAGGCATTTGATACTGTAAGTGCTATGGGCCCTGACAATATTCCACCAATACTACTGAAAACTTGTGCTCCAGTACTTGCTGCTCCCTAGCCAAGCTCTTCCAGTAGAGTTTAAACATTGTCATCTACCTGACAATGGGGAAAATTGCTCAGGTATATCCTGTATATAAAAAGCAGACAAATCCAACCCAGCCAATTACCAGCCTATTAGCCTACTCTCAGTCATCAGTAAAGTAATGGAAGGTGTAATCAGTAAGTGCGTCAAGCAGCACTTTCTCAGCGATAACCTGCTCAGTGATGCCCAGTTTGGGTTCTGCCAGGGCCACTCAGCTCCTGACCTCATTATAACTTTTGTTCGAACATGGACAAAAGAGCTGAATTCCAGAGGGGAGGGGAGAGGGACAGCCCTTGACATCAAAGCTGCATGCGACTGAGTGTAGCATCAAGGAGTCCTAGCAAAACTGGAATCAATGGGTATTGGGGGCACACTCTCCATTGTTTGGATCAGACCTCGCACATAGGAAGGTGGATGTGTTTGTTGGAGGTTAGTCATCTTGGCTCCAGGACTTCTCTGTAGAGTTCCTCACAGTAGTGTCCGAGACCCAACCATCTTCAGCTGTTTTCATTAGAACGTAAGAAATAGGAGCAAGAGTGGGCCATCTGGCCTCTCGAGCCTGTTCGACCATTCAATAAGATCTTTTTCCTGGACTCCGCCCCACTTACCCGCCTGCTCACCATAAAACTTAATTCCTTTGCTGTTCAAAAATCTATCTTTGTCTTAAAACGATTCAATAAGGTAGCCTCAACTGCTTCACTGGGCAGTGATCAATGACCTTCCCTTTATCTTAAGGTCAGAAGTGGGGATGTTCACTGATATTGCAATGTCCAGCACCATCCGCAACTTTTCATTCATACCACACAAATGCCAGGCGATGATCATCAATAAGAGACAATCTAACTAATGCCCCTTGACATTCAAGGGCATTAGCATCACTAAATCCCCCATTATCAACATCCTGACCAGAAACTCAACTGGACTCGCCACATCAACACAGTGGCTACAACAGCTGGTCAAGCTATGAATACTGCAATGAGTATTCACAGTAAGTACTATGCATCCCCCACCCTAACTGACACTCAGGAGCAGCAGTCTGTACTATCGACAAGATTTAGTTTAGAAATTCACCAAAGATCCTCAGACAGCACCTTCCAAACCCATAACCTGCAAGATCCCCTCCAAGCCACTCACCACCCTGACTTGGAAATACATTATCGAACCTCTACTGCTGCTGGCCCAAAATTCTGGAATATGTTGTGGTTCTGTTCGCTGAGCTGGGAATTTGTGTTGCAGACGTTACGCCCCTGTCTAGGTGACATCCTCAGTGCTTGGGTGCCTCCTGTGAAGCGCTTCTGTGATCTTTCCTCCGGCATTTGTAGTGGTTTGAATCTGCCGCTTCCGGTTGTCAGTTCCAGCTGTCCGCTGCAGTGATCGGTATATTGGGTCCAGGTCAATGTGCTTATTGATTGAATCTGAGGATGTCACCTAGACAGGGGACGAAACGTCTGCAACACAAATTCCCAGCTCGACGAACAGAACCACAAAAACGAGCACCCGAGCAACAAATCTTCTCACAAACTTTGAATTCTGAAATATCCTCCCTAATGGTACCATGGGTCAATCCACACCAGGTGGACTGCAGCGGTTCAAGAAGGCAGCTCACCACCACCTTCCCAAGGGCAACTAGGGATGGGCAATAAATACTGGCCCAGCCAGCGACACCCACTTCCCAAAAACTAATAAAAACACAGGCAACTTGAAGAAAACATAAAAATTGAAGTGTAATGTTGAATCAGTATTTATTCATAGAATCCTGATAGTGTGGAAGCAGGCCATTTAGCTCATTGACTCCACACTGACCCCCCAGAAGAGCATCCCACTAAGAATCACTCTGCAACCCCATCTCTCAAAGTCTGCATTTCCCATGGCTAATCCACCTAGCCTGCACATCATGGCCAATCCAACTAACCTGCACGTGTGGACTGTCAGAGGATATCAGAGCACCTGGAGGAAACCACGGCAGACACACAGATAGTGCAAGCTCTGCAGAGACACTCATCTGGGGGTGGAATCGAACCAGGGTCGCTGGCACTGTGAGGCAACAATGCTAACCACTGAGCCACCAAGCCACCCCAGTCCGTGGGATAATTCCAGACAACCAGGGAGGAAATCAGTTTAAAGACCTCACCTGAGAGACTGAGTTTTGGATAGTGCAGTACAATACTGTGAATGTCAATCTTGATTTTGAACTAAACTATAGTGGAGGCTTGATTCTTCAGATTCAGAGGCAGGAATGCCACCAACTGAGCCACAGAGAAGTCTAAGGCCACTGTAGTTTACCTTCTACCATCTGGGTAGTTTGATAAGATGCGATTATGGGAGTTATTGTCTGACCACAATGATCAATCCTTGTAGTTTGAGTCTACAGCAGTCCCAGATATCAGAAGAGGAAAACTCCCAGTGATTGAAAGTGTAGAAACAACAGGTTCAAAGTCATTTGCTCCCAGTGTCATGACACAAATTACTGATACTCCATCTCAAAATATTGCTAAATCTGAATGAATCACTACCTATTCATTCCACTGTTTTCTTTGAATCCTGTTCCCTAAATTGAGTACCTGCTCAGTGAAAGGAAACGCTAGAAATAGAATATCCTCTTCAAGGTGAACTAGTTTATTATGATCCACGCTAACTACTCCCCTCAGAATTCTAAAAGCTGTCATTACGTTACCACTCAATTCAGTATTAAGAAATCTGCATACCTACCAGGTTTCAATGGGGTTTTCTTATCCTCTTCATCGTCATCCCAGTTGTCCTATGGAAACAAAAAAGGTGAACAGCACTTAAGCTACTAATCTTCATTACTTATAATGAAAATGGACATAAGAAAGCTTTCAAACTACTGATTTACTTTAGTTTTTGTGGCCCACTTGTTACAGCTTTGTAGAAAGCAAATCTCTGTAGGTAACAGGTCATGAATATTATAAACTGCAAAAGGGAACCATTAGATCATGTAAAGCCTAGTGTACCTTCTTTATGGAGTACACCACAGTGTACAGTTAAGACACAGATTAGAAGATCATCGCTCAATCCACAGTCTGTACTGAGCTGATCTCAGGTTAGCCGCTGAGGTAAAGTTCGCCTCTGCATTCCTGAAATAGGAAGGCGACAGATTGTCGCGGACTTCTGTTAATGGCTTCAGTAGCCTCTGTTGGTAAAAGGCAGGTATAAATGACAATGATAATAGGATCAGATCACTCTAGTGCCCTATCAACATATTCACCTGTTAGAGAAGGAATTCTACAGTGGCATATCACCAAATGATTTGCCTCAGCGAAACTGAAACTGGCAAGAGAGTACAGTGCAGAAAAAACCAGTGGGAAGTAAATGTTAAATGCAAAAGGACAAAAGTAACTGACTAACAAACAAGTCTGAGATGTGACCAGACAGATTTGTCAGATTATAAAAAAATTTGATTGGTTAGATGTTCAGAAAATGTTCCAACTGCAGGAAAACCAAAGTAGAGGTCATAAATATTGAAGAACACATGAATGAAAGAAGGATGAATCAGTACAATTAGAAGCTGGCTGAGAAAGATCAGAGGCAGTTAGTGTGAAACAGCACCATGTGCATGACCCAAATAAGACAAGGGAATCCAGATGGTAAGATTCTGTAAAGTTGTAGACCAACACAGGCAATTTAGAGCATACACAGAGACCCATGATGGTCCCCAACTAGGCCAAATGACCCATTTCTATTCTGTAAACAGTACCAACACACCAGAATATTCAAAATTCTCAACTCTCAAGCAGTGTGAAGCACAGAGAGTGAGGGCAAAAATTACTTAGGATTGATCTTTCTAATCCCTCTACATCTATCTTTATGCGATTTTCACCTACGTTAAACCTCATTAACACCCCTGCTGGTATCTCTGTAATTAGTAATATGGCACATGAATTGCAAACCTGAGCGATGCCTGACACAGAGGTGTCACACTGCAAAGACTGGCAGATTGTATAAAACAGGGAGACAGTGAGGTCTGCAGATGCTGGAGATCAGAGTTGAGAGTGTGTTGCTAGAAAAGCACAGCAGGTCAGGCAGTATCCGAGGAGCAGAAAAAGCAGAAAGATGAAAGGCTCAGGCCGAAACGTTGATTTTCCTGCTCCTCGGATGCTGCCTGACCTGCTGTGTTTTTCCAGCATCCAAACTCTCACAGCATATTCATTTGGCCATTCACAAGGTACTTTGTAATCATTTGCAAATCTCTTGGGGTCCAATATTAGATGTGATTTGGAAAACGGACAAATGCTAAATAATTCTAAGTGTGCAATGAATTATACTAACGCCTAATTTAGGATTGCCTTTGGGGCTTGCAGTGTGATATATCTGCATGTATGAAAGCAACATATATTAATATATAAGGCCTTATTTGTAGGCAATTCTTAGAAAGTTCAGAAAAAGTATGAAAAACAGTCTGCCCTATGCATCCTACTGGCTATCAGCCATATAATTCAAGAGGCAAAAATACGGAGAGAGAGCGTAAGAGATAACAAGGAAAATTAAACACCAGGAATTCCTCACCAACCTTCAAACTCTATGAAAGCAGTCTCTGGGATTAACAATCGCAGATCTTTTCTCTCATAACAATCTGATGCTGTGGAGTCATGCTAAAACCCAAGTATGTAATTTCCACTAGGTCGCCCAGTAAATGTTGTTAGGGAAATATGCCACGTACAATTCTTTCAGATGACTTGTCCCAAGTCACCCTCACCGATACCAAATTGAGCAAATTCAATCTTGTGCAAGACATTTACTCTCCTGGAGCAGAGAGCGACATGTCACCCAGGGGTAGCATTCACCACATAGAACATAGAACACAGCTCCATATAGCCTGCAAATGTATGTCCAAATATGAGCCAACTCATGAGAAATGCACGATCACATTTTTGAAATCTTGCAAACATTTCAAGGCCTTTGAAAACCCTTGGTTCTTCCTCATCCGAGGAACTGTATGGGGTTGGCTAAAAAGGGTGTCTTTCCGCAGTGACCCGTGAGCATGCAGTTAGAACACCCATCTGTGGATTTCTCAGGAAGTGCATTTGCAACTCAAGGACAAAGATAAATTTCAGTGCCTGACTGACATCCAGCTGACCAAAGAAAAAAAATTAAAAGTTCGACCAATGACCACGAAGTGAATACACTAAGTTTTAAAAGCAGACCGACAGAACAACAAAATTCTATAATCTTTCCCAGCATGTCTCTGCAATCATCTGCATTTGAAGACAATCACCACAATACCTTTGTGTCTGTTAAATCATACCCTCAACAAAGATATCATCTCATAGAAACATAGATTTATGGCACAGGTCGTCATTTAGACCATTGTGTCTATATCAGACAGGAAACAGCAATCCAGCTTAATCCCACATTCCTGTATTAGCACCTCAAGTGCATTTTTTAAAAATGCGATGGGTTTCTGCCACTACCATAATTTCTGATAGTGAGCCATAGACTCCCACAGTGAATGATTACTCAAGTTCCTACTAATCCTTCCAACAATCACTTCAAATCTATGACCCTTGGTCACTGACCTTTTTAATGAAAACAGGGCTTCCAATCTAGTCTATCCAAATTCTCACAACCTTGGACATTTCAAACAAATCTCCCACCCAGTCTGCTCAGTTCCAAAGAAAACTCAGCATATCCAATCTTTCTTCAGAAGTAAAATTTTCATTCCTGGCAACATTCACAGAAATTTCCTCTCTATCCTTTCCATCTTATCTATTGTCTAATTCAGTGCCCAGAATTCAAAAGGCTTATTCAAATAAATCTTTTATAAGGTTCCATCATAATCTCTGTGCTCTTATACTTGAGGCCTTGGCCATTAAGGTACAGAGCCCCTTCTTAATCATATTTCCTTTCCAGCCACCATCAGGGATCTCTATTATATATTCTAAATTGCCTATGTTGATCTATTTTCAGAATCTTACTATAATGGATTCCCTATCCTGCCCAAATTTCTTTGTTTCTTATCTCTCCAGATTTAATGCTGTGCACCACCTATCAGTGTGCCTATCACACTTAGCAACGCTGTCTATTTAAATTGGGGTAAAAGTGTTGCACTCCTATCAATTTATCAAAACAATGCACTGAATGTCTACTCTTATGCAGGAAGGGACATAAAGTCACCCTTTAAAAGTTGGAATCACTCAGCTTTATCACTATCACAGTGCTACTGTGCCAAAAGCTATCAACACTATACTAAAGCGATGAGTTACTATCTCTTTAATGGGCAATATTTATAGATACCGAAAACCCCATTCTACTTCATAAAGATGTACTGCACGAAAACAAACCCTTTGGTCCAAATCGTCCATGCTGACCAGATATCCTAAATAAAACAAGTCCCATTTGCCAGCATATGATCCATATCCATCTAAACCCTTCCTATTCATATACCCATCCAGATGTATTTTAAATGCTGTCATTCTACCAGCCTCCACCACTTCCTCTGGCAGCTCACTCCATACAGGCACCACACGCTGAATGAAGAAGTTGCCCATTATAAATCTTTCCCCTCTCACCTTAAATCTTTGCCTTCTAGTTTTGGATTCCCCCACTCTGGGCGGAAAAGTACCTGTTTATTTCCCCTATCCATGGCCTTATGATTTTATAAACCTCTAACACTCGAGGGAAAATAGCCCCAGCCGATTCATTCTCTTTCTATAGCTCAAATCCCCCAACCCTGGCAACATTCTTGTAATTCTTTTCTGAACCCTTTCAGGTTTCACAACATCCTACCTGTAGCAAGGAGACCAGAACTGCACACAATATTCCAAAAGTGGCCGAACCAATCTATCCAATCCAGAAGTGCATAAATGTTCAACTATAGAAGCAAGTCATTCAGCCCACGTCTATGCTCATGATGAAAACTCCACATAATCGTTCCCTACTCAACTGGCACATTACTTATTTCTTTCATCCACGTGTAGTTATCAAGCTGTGCTTTAAATACATTAATGATCATTAATCATGTGACAATATATTCTCACCACAAAAATTACACAACTAACATTACATATCAGTATTTCAATCAGTGAAGCAACATGCAGAAATCTGGAGACTCCAGGGACACCTATTCTTAAATGTCTTGACATATTCCTGTGAAATTTTCCATCAAATAGAATTGCTCATATCACATTAGTGATAGACCATATCTGGAAGGAATAAATTTAATCATTTGACTGTATGGTATTCGCAGCTCAAACAGACAACACCAAATCAGTCCTCACGAGATGTAATCAACTTGAACGACTAAAACTGTTTCTCTCTATATTCATATGTCAATCTGTTGAGTACCTCCAACACTTTGTCTTTAGTCGAGATGCATGGATCTGCAGTACTTTGCTTTTTGTTTCATAGCTATCAAATTTAATATAAATGATTGTATTTACTAAATTCGGAGGCTGATTTCATCCTACTATACTGCATGGTCTATCTGCATAAGAGTATTCAGCACTGAGCTCAAGGTTTGAATTCAAGCTGATGACACATGGAGTATTTTACAATAGTCAGCAAAACCACTTCTGATTTTGCTGACAATTTAAAAACTTTTTAACCTTGTTCTTGCTTTTGAAATCACCAGAACAGCTTTACTGAAGAAATATGGCAATAGTTCTTCTATTATGCTCAGATTATCACCAGGATTAGTGTGAAGTGAGTAAGAATTTTGGATACTGTCAGATTGAGGAAATCTTTTATCACTGTTTAGTTGTAACAAATGCTATTTCCTGAATGTACCATCAATTCAACCCCACAAAACAAACAGTCTTTGAAGTGTGCTTCAAGAGGGAGTATCAAACATCCAATCCATGGAACAGTTACACCTACTGCAGTGCTGGCTCTCCCAGGCAATGTTCTGTACAATCTACGAGACCTATGCCATAAATATCATCACTGCTTCTCTCATTTGGCAGGTGAGACAAATAATGTTTGACTGGAGTAGCAAGTGGACTAGGAAAAGAGACAGGTTGATCATGGTACTAAGTATTTACTTCACAGCCAACAGAAACGGACGAACACAGGAAAAGGAGATGACAATCCAGCTCCACACCAACAAAAATCACAGCTCATCTGCGATCTAACTCCACATACCCACCTTTGTCTCGGCCCCCTTTGTACCTTTGGTCCTGGGGATTCATCACCCTTTGATGCCAATACTCCCTTTATTACTGTTACTTTGCTCACATTAACTTTTTAGCACCCTTGATACAGTATTAGTTTCTTTGGGATGCCTATCTTGCTATTCCCTTTCTCTGTTGTGAATACTGACACAAAGTAAGTACCTTATTTTATGATATCACTACTACTTTAAGGAGTGTACAATGCTCCCTGCAGTATGTTTTCCAATGCAAATTTTAACTCTGTTGGAAGCACCTTCATTTTGTAGTTTGTACAAAATGCTTTGCCATTTCTCCATGCAGCCAGGATCATTTGAATTATGGAGGTTTAGTGTACCATTGCTCTTTTCAGTTTCATATTGGCATTTCACTTTTAGTTGAGAACACCATTACTTCTGCAATGCGATTTATGTATGCATTAGTATTATTTTACAGCTTGGACTTTTAACTAGTGGCATGAGATTTTGGACAGTGTGTATGAGAGGTTTAATAACTAACTTGTAATTCTTACCTGTTTAAAAAAAAATCATGGTTCCAGTATGAGAGGAGAGAGCCCGGGATGGCAATGGAAATTTGTTTGCATTGGGAGTTTTAGAAGCACAGTAAACACTGAGTATTAGCTTGCTTCCAACTTAGAAATCTCAGGACTTCTTTGTTTGCTTTGGCGAAAAACTCACTGTGGAAATCTTCTGTCTTCACTGCAACACAGTCATCCAGGTAATAAAAATATAGTGCTGTACAAAATCAGCTGATCTGACTACATCTTTGGAGAAAGAAGCGTGAGTGAAGGGTTGTAATGGTCTCTAAATGATAACAGTTTCTCTCTGTTGATGCTGCCACACCCAAGTTTTCCAAGCACTTTCTGTTTTAACTTCAGATCGCCAGTATGTTGCTTTTATTTGACAGTTACCACATACGCCTGAAGATCAATATGCTTTCATATCAATGGGATCAGATTTGTCACCATGCAGTGTAGATGCAGGACATGTGTTGGTATACAGTATATCTATCATCCCCAATAAACAGATAAAATACATGGATACACTGGAAAGTAGCGAAAGATATTGATGTCAAGCACGTGTAGCTCAGTGCTTGAATGTCTAACCACTAAGTCAATTAAGTTTGAGGCCCTTGGCCGAACAGTTAAGCGGTACTAGCTTTGTAATGGTGGGAGTAATGTGATAATTTTTCTGTATAACCTTTTGGAATTAATGTGCTAAGTGAAACTATACACTAACAATATTTTCAAGTATTTAAATAAAACACACACTTGGGTTGAACTAAAAAATTGACATTGTTTTTCATTACTTTGCTCTTTCTGTGCTTTAATTCCCCATGATAGAGAAATCTGAGGAGACTCAAATTTAACAAACTAGGTCTTTACCCCGATAAAACAACAAAGTGATGGAAAAATCTTTATCTTGCTATATCATTAACTTAATTATTAGAGGGTAGACAGCAGGAAGGAAAGAAAAGCCAAACAAATGGGAGCACAACCATCTAACACATGAGATTCACCACAACAAAAATTTACATTCTCAAAGGGATAAAGTCTAGCGAACTAATGTGAGAAAACTGGTCTCCTCGAAAGGACCAATAAATGATTGGAAGTTACGCTCTACCTCAACCAAACTCAGACAAAAAAGGCAAAAATTGACACCAAGCCACCTTTTAAACAAGTGACCAAAATTTTGTTCAATGTACCGACTTTAAGAAGCAAATTAAAAGGGAATAAAGAATAGAAAGGCTGTGAAGTTTAATTTTGACATGGGGCAGCTGAAAACACAGCTGGCAGCAGTGAGTGAAACTTGGAGGAGCAAACCAAAGGATGGAATTAGAGGAACAGAGAACATGCAAAGTTCCAGGGAAAGGGGGAATCTACGGCAGGTTTTGAACAGGAGGATTGGCAGGTTACACTTCGGGTGCTGAAGAGTGCCAACTTCGGGATCAGTGAGCCAAGGAAATATAACGTGTAGCAGGTGGTAAGGAGGACGGTATTGCCACTCACCCCAACAGCAGGAAGCAAAAGTGACGCCCCAAACTCCCTTCAGAAATTAAATGCGGCCAACCTGCATTTGTATAGCATCTTTAGCATAGTAAGAGACAGATAGAGCCAGAGATAAACGGTCAAGGGTGGGGTAAGCTGCCTTGGGCCCAGCTCTAGTGTTTTCTTTACCTTCACATCCTCGTCCTCATCCTCGCCTTCCCATCTGTCCACGATCACCGGCTTGATCACCGGCTGGTTCACCGGCCCCTGCGTCTGGAAATCGTCGTCTGCGAACAGAATCGAAGCCGGTCATTAGTTTGAGGAGGGGAAAGGGGCAAAACGTGAGAATGGGGCAGGGAGAAAAGCCAGAAGGATACTCTCGGCGCCATTAAAGCCGAAACACAAAAAGCGGCGCTCACCCCAGCCGTCCGAGTCCGCCATGGCCACCTGCCCGCTCTCTCCGTCACGCCGGGGAACTGTGGGATACTGGAGGACTAGACGTTGTGGTGTACTGGAGGTCCCAGCTAGAGGACTAGGCATTGTGGTATACTGGAGGTCCCAGCTGGAGGACTAGACGTTGTGGTATACTGGAGGTCCCAGCTGGAGGACTAGGCGTTGTGCTGGAGGACTAGGCATTGTGGTATACTGGAGGTCCCAGCTGGAGGACTAGGTGTTGTGGTATACTGGAGGTCCCAGCTGGAGGATTAGGCATTGTGGTATACTGGAGGTCCCAGCTGGAGGACTAGGTGTTGTGGTGAACTGGAGGTCCCAACTGGAGGACTAGGTGTTGTGGTATACTGGAGGTCCCAGGTGGAGGACTAGGCGTTGTGCTGGAGGACCAGGCATTGTGGTATACTGGAGGTCCCAGCTGGAGGACTAGGCGTTGTGGTATACTGGAGGTCCCAGCTGGAGGACTTGGCGTTGTGATATACTGGAGGACTAGGCATTGTGGTATACTGGAGGTCCCAGCTGGAGGACTAGGCATTGTGGTATACTGGTAGGCATTGTGGTATACTGGAGGTCCCAGCTGGAGGACTAGGTGTTGTGGTATACTGGAGGTCCCAGCTGGAGGACTAGGGTTGTGGTATACTGGAGGACTAGGCATTGTGGTATGCTGGAGGTCCCAGCTGGAGGACTAGGCATTGTGGTATACTGGAGGTCCCAACTGGAGGACTAGGTGTTGTGGTATACTGGAGGTCCCAGCTGGAGGACTAGGCATTGTGGTATACTGGAGGTCCCAGCTGGAGGACTAGGCGTTGTGGTATACTGGAGGTCCCAGCTGGAGGACTCGGCGTTGTGGTATACTGGAGGTCCCAGCTGGAGGACTAGGTATTATGGAATATTGGAGGACTAGGTATTGTGGTATACTTGAGGTCCCAACTGGAGGACTAGGCGTTGTGTTATACTGGAGGTCCCAACAGGAGGACTAGGCGTTGTGGTATACTGGAGGTCCCGACTGGAGGACTAGGCAGTGTGCTATACCGGAGGTCCCAGCTGGAGGACTAGGCGTTGTGGTATACTGGAGGTCCCAGCTGGAGGACTAGAAGTCCGCCCACCCCAATAGCATCGCTGCGCTGGGCTTTTAGCGACACCAGTTAGGTGAATTGGCCATGCTAAATTGCCCGTAGTGTTAGGTTTAAGAGGTAAATGTACGGGTATGGGTGGGTTGCGCTTCGGCGGGTCGGTGTGGACTTGTTGGGCCGAAGGGCCTGTTTCCACACTGTAAGTAATCTAATCTAATCTAATGTAAGTAATCTAATCAGTTTAAAGGGGGGGAGGTACTCTCTTTGTATCTATCTAACATATTGTTACTAAGGGAAGGATGAAGAAGCTATGCATGACAAGGGAAGGCATAAAACGTACAATGTGGTAAAAATGAGTGGAAAGGCTTTAAAAACCAGCAGAGGGTAACTAAAATAAATCAGGCTGGGGTATGAAATATTAGGGTAAGCTGGTTAGAAATAAAAAAAATTGCAATAGTTTTTTCCAGATATGTAAAAGAGAGACAAGATTGGACATTGGACTGGTGGACAATGAGGCTGGGGACTTGGTAATGAAGAGTATTGTGCACAGGTTTAGACCCCATAGGACCTGAGGGCATCGCCTTAGAGTAAAAGGCAGACCTTTTAGAAAGGGGATAAGGATAAACTTTTTCAGCCAGAGAGTGGAGAATCTATGGAATTCATTGCCACAGAAGGCTGTGGAGGTCAGGTCATTGAGTATATTTAAGACAGAGATAGATAGATAGATTCGTGAGTATCAAGGGTTATGGGGAGGAAGTGGAAGAGTGGGTTTGAGAAACTTATCAGCCATGATGGAATGGCGGAGAAGAATCAGTGGGCTGAATGGCCTAGTTTCTGCTCTTATGGTCTTAACAAAGCAATGGCAGAGGAATGGTGAATAGAAACTTTGCATCAGTTTTCACTGGGGAAGACACCAGCAGGTACCAGAACATTAGGACAATTGGGGGGAGGGGGAGCAGAGGTGGAATGTAATGGCCACCTTTAAGGAGAAGGTTCTGGGGAAGCTGAAAAAGTCTAAAGGGGAATAAATCATGAGGACCAGATGGACTACATCCTAGAATTCTGAAGGCGATTGCTGAGGAGATTGTGGATTGGTGGTGATCTTCCAGGAATCACTGGAGGCAGAGAGGGTCTCAGAGGATTGGAAAATGGTTAATATAACAACCCTGTTTAAGGAAGGAGGCAAAAGGCAGGAAAGTGTAGATCATTATTAAGGATTAGATTGTAAAATACTTTGAAGTGCATAGGGCTGAGTCAGTATGACTTTAAGGGGAGGTCATGCCTGACAAATGTTAGAATTTGTTTGAGATGGTAAGGAGCAAGTTAGACAAAAGAGAGCCAGTGGATATGGTCTATTTGGATTTCCGGAAGACCTCTGGCAAGGCGCTGCACAGAACGCTACTAAATAAGATGAATCCATGGCGTTAGGGACGAGATACTGGCATGGATAGAGGATTAGCTTAAAAGGCAGAGAGTGTGGACGAAGGGGTCTTTTTCAGATAGCAGCCAGTGGCTAGTAGTGGAAGTCTGCAGGAGTTAGTTTTCGAACCATAACTATTCACTTTATGCATTAACGATCTGGACAAAGCAATGGGAGAGTATTGTTGCTAAGTTTGGAGATGGCACAAAGTGTAGGGGCAGGTAGTGTTGAGGGAGCGGGGGGCTACAGAAGGACTTGGCCAGGGTAGGAACATGGGCAAAGAAGTGGCAGATTGAATTACAAGAAGGCAGGAGAATAAGGTTGAAAAACATTTCAGGATGATCGAATGGCCTCATTAGAGTCATAGAGATGTACAGCATGGAAACAGACCCTTTGGTCCAACTAGTCCATGCCAACCAGATATCCCAACCCAATCTAGTCCCATTTATCAGGACTTGGCCTATATCCCTCCAAACCCTTCCTATTCATATATCCATGCAAGGACTGTAACAAACACTACCATTGGGCAAACAGGCAGAAAACTAGCCACCAGGATACATGAACACCAACTAGCCACAAAAAGACATGACCCTTTCTCACTAGTACCCTCACTTACAGATGAGGAAGGACACCACTTCAACTGGGACAACACATCCAATCCTAGGACAAGCCAAACAGAGACACGCACGAGAACTCTTAGAAGCATGGCATTCCAACCGGAACTCTATGAACTTCTTCCCGACCTCTCGGCCCCCCCCCCCCCTCCTCTCCGGCCTATCACCCTCACCTCCTTCCACCTATCGTATTCCCAGCATCCCTTCCCCCCAATTCCCTCT